>NW_027272215.1:0-400000 GCF_040938485.1 Diadema antillarum
CAATCTTCGACGCAAACGCAAACGGAACACCACATCCCACGCTCCCGCTCGTCCACACAACTCCACGCGTGATCCCAAGCATCTCACTCTGGAGATCAACGCCAGGAGCGAGACAGCCACGAGCACACCGCTCAACACACCGCGGGCAGCAGCCTACGCCTGTCCCTGCCAGGAGCCCGGCGAGCACACCGAGCGTCCAGCTCACCACACCGCGGCAGCAGCCCATGCCTGCCCCTGGCCCTGCCAGGACTCCGGCGGATATACCGAGCGTCCTTCTCACCACACCGCGGCAGCAGCCTACACAACCGCAGCAGACGACACTGCGGCAGTCTACACCACTCCAGCAGCCAACACGTGCACAACCGCAGCACGAGCTACCAACACGAACGGCACGCACTGGCGGTAAGCACGTACACTGGCCAGCCCATTACGTACACTACAGATACTTCGACACGTGAAATTTCTCAACCCCTACTTCCTTCACATTTCTCACAATCGATCGCTCATTTCTAGTCTTCGTCTTCAATGACTCCTCCACTAGCGATCTGGAAGGGGGCTAAATGTAGCGGTTTCCAATATCTCTGTATTTTTACTGTCTGGCTGCCGTCAATTATGCTGTCTGACAGCAGCATTCTGTCAACATCCACGCGAACTTTCCTCGTGCGCCGGCACACGACAGGTGCGCACTACATTCTTCGCCTTTGTCATCGAGCCGAGGTACGCGTATTTCACATTCCAACAGTAGTCGGATTTTCATAAACACACCCCTTGTTTTGCTGTCACGGAAACAACCTACCAATTAGTGGCTAGCTGTACACCTTCACCAGCCAATTACCACTCTCAAAGCTCCTGTCCGTGACACGTCTTCTCCGACCACGCTGTTTTATTTTCCACGCTTCCTCACTTCACGATTAGCTTTCATCCTGAGAGCACGTTCTAATCGTTGGAGTCACTCACGTCCGCATATCACGTCCGTATATTACTTCCCACGTCTTTTCTCGCGCATGATACCTCGCGCCGTGGACTGCCATTTCTTACGGATTATTACATTTCATACGGAATATTACACTTCCTCGGATTTCATACCTCGTTTCCCTGGGCTGTTTCCCTGGCGTGTTGGAAGTGATTGGACTTTTTCGCCGCGAGCAGGGTGAGCAGCACTGCCGGGCGGCGTCGCCAAACTTCCAATGGAAGTAGCACTCACTGCCAGCGTGTCGGATTTGGGAAGGGGTTCGCTTCCGCGGCGCGCTGCGCGGCCCGCCTCCATGGCCGCGGTTGCCGCCTCTGGACCGCTGACGAGGACGAGGACGGTATTTCCGTTGCGAACGGCGTGACGTTCGCTGAGACCGTCGTTCGTCCATGCGTGCTACCAGTATGAACAGCTGCTCTGTTAGCAGCAGAACCTGCGCCGTGAGGTTCGCTATTACGTCCGCCGGGGGGCTGGTGGTAGCCATTGTATCCGTCGTAGTGAAGGGTGAGAATGTAGAATGGGACGTGAAGTTGGCCCTATACGATCACGTCGGGGTCACCAATGTAGGTATAATGGTACGGGCCTATAATGTAACACCTAACAACTCACCGAATGGCAAACAGGACGACAGGGCTGAAGTAAGGTACCACCAGCAGGAATGGTAGCCGACCGTATGACAGTAGTGTATGGACTGTAGAAAACACCAGGGCACCAGTAGAGGTGAACAGTGTCCTTGAAATGGGTATTGCACTTCCCGAAATGATATTAAATAATATGGACTAACTCCGAATGCACTTTGGGTGTCCGAAGACGACAGTGTCCCATATAAATATGTACAAATGATCCAGCGACAGCGTGGAGTAGCCTCCGGGTGCCGCGGCTAGCACAAGCGAGGGTAGAATCCACCGCTGGAGCGCTGGGTCGAAGAACTGCGAGGTCCCTGATAGAGTCTGCACACCACCGACAGCACGCTAGCAGGACCGATGCAGCGATGTAACGACGCGAATCGCGTTGAATGCAGCTACGTAGAAAATCCCCAAGTTGGAGTGTAGAGCATGAAGAAAGGGCGAGTCGCGATACAAAAAGGAGCGAATGTCGCGAGGTATGAAATCCGAGGAAGTGTAATATTCCGTATGAAATGTAATAATCCGTAAGAAATGGCAGTCCACGGCGCGAGGTATCATGCGCGAGAAAAGACGTGGGAAGTAATATACGGACGTGATATGCGGACGTGAGTGACTCCAACGATTAGAACGTGCTCTCAGGATGAAAGCTAATCGTGAAGTGAGGAAGCGTGGAAAATAAAACAGCGTGGTCGGAGAAGACGTGTCACGGACAGGAGCTTTGAGAGTGGTAATTGGCTGGTGAAGGTGTACAGCTAGCCACTAATTGGTAGGTTGTTTCCGTGACAGCAAAACAAGGGGTGTGTTTATGAAAATCCGACTACTGTTGGAATGTGAAATACGCGTACCTCGGCTCGATGACAAAGGCGAAGAATGTAGTGCGCACCTGTCGTGTGCCGGCGCACGAGGAAAGTTCGCGTGGATGTTGACAGAATGCTGCTGTCAGACAGCATAATTGACGGCAGCCAGACAGTAAAAATACAGAGATATTGGAAACCGCTACAACAGCTTCCAGCCTTCAAAGTAATGATCGTTGTTGACATTTTCTTGACATTCGCTGCCCTCAGTCAGAGAGGATGTTATAAAAATGACAAACGTCAAAGACAAAGACGAGGAACAGTAAAACGTTGGTTTACTATCCCGTAGGTCTGAAGTACAGAAATACAGGAGACGGTACTCCATACAATGAAGGGAATATTCGAAGATAAACCAAACACAAAGGTTTTAAACAGGTTTGCTCCCGGATGTTTCTACCCATGGCTCAGATGCAGTATGGCCATTTTAGTTTAACCTCATACGATTAGATAACCTACTAGATTCCACATGAGTCGAACAAATTGATTCATGATTGGTCTTCGGATATCCAGTGTTTGGGGGTTGCTAGACTGTAAAGCTAATTTATAAAATGTTTTGTTTTTTCAGTCGGTGAGTAAAACCACTGATGATTTCTTTTTTACCTTTAAGGTAATACACCACCTGTAATTTTATTTTCCTTTTCATGTCCCTCCTCCTTCTAAAATCTCTTTTCTTTTGCTCCATTACATATTTTCTAAAATGCCTTGAAGAAAAGGTTATTGTGACATGAGTGTCGTATATCGAATGTTTGTAAGTTGGGCGGTTCCTTCCAAATACTCATACATTTTGAGGGCCTTGATAAAGCCAATCTAGCTTAGACACACCCTTGTGTTCGCATTAGAGGGCAGCGAACTTTTTATCAAGAACATTATAGTGAAAATCATGACCATTTTCTTCTTTTTCTTGGGTTCTCCTCGGAGACATCGCTCAAGATACATAACATTACAGAAACATGACGTTATGGTATGGTTTATAAACAAAGATTATCTGTTATAAGTTAATATGTCACCAATATGCTTAACAAAAGACACTGCAGGGAAACGTGCAAGTTATGTTCCGTCTAGGGGAAGGTGCATTCCAGTGTCTGTTTTTAATCATTTGATAGCAATGATTGACAGATAATCATCTCCGACAGACTCTTGGTTTGGAAGGCTTTTTATGAGTGTATTTGATTTGATTTGATTTGATTTTACTGTTCCACATCTCAAACACAAATAACATGATACAATCGATTGAACATAAGACTGGACATAGCGTCGTAATCACAAAGAATACAAGAGAAGACAATACGTTTTACAAACATGAAATGTGGGGGACCTAGTAAAAAGCAGAGCTTGTAATGTATAGGACCCTAGATGAAAATGTTGGTCTTGTTACAAACAAACAACCTAGTTACGAAAACTATGAAAGGGAGGAAAGGGACGTAAAGGAAAAGAGAGCAAAAAGAGAGAGAAACAAATAAGATTCATAAGAACATAACGAAATAGCCACCTTTAATACGCTTGCAAGATTCCTCGTCACCCGAGCAAAATGGTTGCGTAACTGAAGGAATGCGCAAAAATGCACATGAATGATACATAATTATTCATGTATTCAGGAATAGCCTTGACATGAACGACTCTGTAAGGAGAACGAAAAGCAAACCCGGAATGCCTAATAAACAACGAATCTGATAAAGAAGAGGAGGTTCGAATAAAATTGCATACTATATGATTAAACATTAAATCTTCACGAGGAAATCTTTTAGTTTACGTTTTAAAACAATTTAGTGACAACGATTCAGTGATGTTAGAGTCAAGGCCATTCCAGAATTCCGGACCTGTGTGTACTATTGTTTTAAGCGCAAATGCAGTTCTTCCGGGGAAAAGTGGAATAAGTTTTCCTGTCTTGTAGGGTAGGAATGTATAACTTTATTTTCTAAAAACATGGTAGTAAAAGCATAAGTAGTCTGAAGAAAAGTGGTAGAATATTATAGCATGAAATATATAGCACATAATTATGAACATATTCGTTTGGCCACGTAAGTGATGATCAGGGCATTACGAATCAATGCAAGTCAATATGCGTTTGCATTGCGTAATCCTTTCAGCACGGAGCGACCAGGTTTGGTGTGGTTTGGTTTATTTCTGAACGTGTTTGCCAAGCACGTTTTCCTTTGAAAAAATAAGACCCCCCCCCAAAAAAAAAAAACAAAACAAAACAAAACAAAACAAAACAAAACAAAACAAAACAAAAAACCCAAACAAACAAACAAAACAAAACAACAACTCAACGCCAACGCCAACAACAACAACAACAACAACACAATCGAATAAAATGAAACAAAACAACAAGGAAGAAAAGTGACTTGGTGCTGTAAAGAAGAAGAAAAACCAAACAAACAGCACCATTGACTACTGGTAAATTATAGAAGTGTAAATGTGTGCAAGTGACAGGTTTGTATGATTAAGCAGGTTTGTATATGATTGTAGTCAAATTTTGGCATGCCAAGCGTTTGTACAAATTCAATATATGCCTTTGCTGCTCGGAAGAATTTTCGTGCCCATGGATCCGTTTGGCCAATGACAGTATGAAAAAAAAATATTGCTTGTTGTTAATTCATGCACCAGAGGTTGGCGCATGAAAGACAACGAAACATCCCCCGCCCCTCCAAGTTCAAGAAATACAGAAGTAACAGAGACAGACTCGTACAGATACAGACGGTAATCTATGATGATCACGGATCGCCTAGTATTAGAAACAAAAGTAAATAATACATTTCAGGATGGACTTTCAGCGGGGGAAAGTCTTTTCTTGGGCTGATGCGTTTGCTTCCATAGTCGACTGGATGAGAGGCTGTTTGAGTACGTGACCTCAAGAGGCGCATAAACGCTGAGCAAATAGTCTTTAAGAGGCAGAATACAATAGGCTCATGATCTCATAATGATCATAAAAAGGTTTCTCAAGAGGCAGCCATGCGTTTGTGGGAACGTCGGGCTTGATCAAACAGATGACATTCTTCGTGTACAAGACGTGATGATAACAAGACATAGGTGGTATAATTACCAAGGTCATAATACCCGATTCTCTTGTCAGCATGCATGTTCTCTCGAGCGTGGGGATAGCAACTCTTAATGACGTGCATAATGTATATAGAAACACGATGTATAATATATATTTATATATTCATATGTTTACATTCACTTATGTACTGTAGTACGTTTGCATGTCTAATCTTTTCCAAAAATATTTACTTTTCTTGTTCATTGTATTTACACTCGTGCATATATATATATATATATATATATATATATATATTCGCTCTTTCTTAATGTTATTATACACAAGCAGTACGTGCTGTATTTATCTCTTTTTGCTTACACTGTGTGGTTGTAAACGGAACCTGTCGTTCATACATGATGGCATTATGCAGTTTGGGATGCTCAGTGAATCGGTAATGAATACAAATTTAGAAAACACCAATGTCTTGGCATTCATTGCCCTCAGTCAGAGAGCATGTTATAAAAATGACACACATCAAAGACAAAGACGTGGAACAGTAAAACATTGCCCTTTTCACAATGTCATATTCTGCTTGTTTGCCAAATCATGCGAGTAGTTTTCCTCTGCACATTTCTATGCATGATTTATATTATCACTGCGAGTTCATGAGGTCGCATTGTCAAGGTTCCGTTGGAATAGTTTCCTCCACTTTAGGGAGTTTGTGCGTGATTGAAGCATGATGCACCGCCATACCCGTCATACCCCGGGTTACCGCATTGTATGGCGCCAACTCGTGTTTCGTAAGAATTACACACTGCCAAATGCCATCATCATGAGGAGCAAAATTTCAAAGTCAGCAATAATTTTCCGGATGCTAACTTTAGCCGTGCTACGATTTTTTTTTAACCGTAAATTAATTACAATTATGATAACAATAATGATACTTTGTTCTAAGTTTTCCATATATCGGGATCAAGTTAATAAGATCTTTTATTTTTTTTTAAGTTAGAAATTAGATTCATGTTTCAATTTTATGTAGACCCTATATCTTGATATTTTTACATGATTATTACTTTTTTGTTTGTATATGCGGCTAATTCCACATTTTTTATTTAATTTTGTACTCAAAGTTTTTAGTGTGTAATTCAATGTAATTTTTAATTTTTGTAAAGTATAAGCAGCAGTTCAGCCTGTTAATTGGCTGCTACGTTTTACTGTATAATGATGTTTTCTTCAATAAACCACTTCAAATAAAGAAAAACATTTAATCCCAATTATGAACAGTTATGCAGAACGAGATAATTGCAATCCACTGACACGTATTAATGATTATGTATGTTACGTCTTCCGTAGACTGGTAATGCATAGTGCAGTGCAGCTGTCTATATACGACATTGAAATCATTGGTTTAGTGTGTGTGGTGAGCGCTGATGTATGATGCGGCTGCACTGCTGATGTCATTGTTACAGCAAAAAATAAAAAATAAAATAAAAAAATAATAATGAATAAATCCATAAGGCACTAGAAAATACTTTCACCCATTTTTTTTTTTTTTTTAACCAAGGGTAGTGGGTTGAAAAAGAACGATTATAACCATGCAACAAAATGGCAGATTTCTGTTTGGCACCCTAGGGTACCAAAGACAGCATCAAATGGCAATTTTGACAGTATTTTGTTGTCTGTATTCTGTCATCCTTCTGTCGAGTTAACCTCATCGCACTCATTCTCTTTTGCTTTTTTCCCAGCAATCGGTAACTGGTCCTACGACGGGGTGAATGGAACAAGTGAGTACATACACATTGAGAAATACGAGTTCAAATTTGAACCCCAATTTTGTCCCTATACAACCAACCTAATGGGTGCAACTTTGCACCGCAATAAGCAATTTGCACCCTCAGAGGTGCAATACGTTGAATTTTGAACCGGCGGGGGTGCGAATTTGCACCCTCAGTTTTGTGCTAATCAAGGGTGCAAACATGCATCATAAACATTGATAGGGCCTACACTGTGAATTAAACATTTGGACCACGAGTACCAAGGTTTTACTCGTAAGATCAAACTTACACTCTGATGGATATGTCCGCATCTTTGTAGGTACGAATGTAAATATCAAGAGATGTAATTTTCTACTTGAATAATAAAAGGTACAAATGTGCACCCCAGGGTGCTGGTATAGGGACAAACAGGGTGCAAATCTGAACCTTTATTCTTTTAGTGTGTAAAGGGAGGATTCTTAAAGGGATGGTATAGTTTTGGTTCAGGTGGGGATACAGATTCTTATATTTGCGAGATAATTAGAAACCACTTATGAAATATTAAAGATCATACAATAATTCGAAAATGAATTCAAGATTTGTGTCAGGAAAATTGATTTTGAAAAGGCTGAGATATCCAAAACCAAAGAGGTCCTAGTAAAAGGTGGGACCCACCTTTTATTAGGACCTCTTTTTTAGTTTTGTTTTTAAGTTCAAATCTATATCCCCACATAGCCAAAACTATGCTATCCGTTTAACCTTTGTTATTTGTATTACTTCTGTCATCACTATTATTATCATTTCATATCATTATTATCATTATCACTACTGCCACTACTACTACTACTACCATTTTCATTATTATTGTAGTCGGAGTAGTAGTAGTAGTAGTAAAAGCGGTGTCTTTATCAATAACAGCATCTTTCTTATTTCAGGCAAAATTAGCTTTTCAGAACCACTACCAAGAAGAAAAAAAAATCTAACATCCCAATAAGAGGAGGTTCATTGCTGGTTCAGGGACTTTCATGTGCAGTCGAGTTTTGGAAGTGATTATCACGATTATGGCTGCTATAAACAAAATATGATCAAGGTTTGCATTCAAAGGTCACGAAGTATACATGACTTGTGACGTCACTGATGCATGGCTTGTTAGTCTCTGAGCTCTAATTCAGGGTTCACACTCCCCCGAACGTGAGCAAAGATACTCACACCATAAAGGAAATATTCAAATTCGGCTGTAATCGTACAAACTTCTTGTCATTCTTGTGGATATCTTGCGTGTATGTGTATTTATACAAATGATGCACAGGATAGTGCGTTCACAATTGTAAATACCCGAGAGTGAGCTGCATCTCCACTGACTAACGCCACGAAATAATCCTGTGCATCATTTGTTTTATAAAATGGGTCGAAAACTGACAGCATTTTTCCCGTACCTTTGTGGGTCAATACCAGTCAGCTGCATTAGCACTCGCTCAAGAATCAAGATGTCCGAAGATGTTCGTCCCAAACATTTACGCACGTCGCACTCGAAAATCCTGCACATATAAGTACTGTACGTATAAGAGTATACGTACGCCACACATGTTATGCACAAGAAAGGCCGGCCGGCAGCCCGAGCTAGAAGTTGCTTACAGGATTGACAGCGCGTATAGTAGCGCGCGACGCACTTGTAACAACTGATTGAGTGCGCACTGCTAGTGTAAACATTGTGACGTCAGGCCGTGCATGTTAGTGAGAAATTAATGCACGCACACGTGACTCATTTCAGCGCTTCCAATTGGCTACATTCTTGAACCCATTTTATAATGTGTGTTGAGGTCTTTTTTGTTTGGGGGGGGGGGGGGGAGGGGCATTTAGTTTTGTGAGTAGTTGTAGTTAAACAAGGGTAGGTTTGATGTGTGTAGAGAAGTGTGTGATGGGGTGTGGTGGGGTAGTTGCAGTCAGGTAGTATAGTAGGGTAATGGTTTGTTAGTTAACTGGTTAAGATGGTTAATTAGGAATACTGTTTGTTTTGAGAATATGACAATGTGATTATTCTACTTTGTATAACAAAGTCAGATGGGGGGATGTCGGGTGATAGATTAAAAAGTTATTCTGACTTTCGTTAATAGTTTATGGCAGGTTTTAGTGAAATGCTGTATTCTGAAGTGAGCGCGGTGTGTGTCATGAAACATATATTGATTAATTTAGTAGGGTTGATCAATTAATGTAGTTTTTTCTCAGATTTATGCAGAATGACATATCATGTTTGTATACGTGGAATGTTTTGCAAAAGAAAAAGTTGTATTACATGTTAAAAATACGATTCAGCAGCACAAGTGTTAGTGTTATGAAGCAGATATTGATTAGTTTGATCAGGTTGATCAAGATAGCTGTTTCTGAGATTTATATGCAGAGTTTTACATTGTTTTATATCACTTTGGTATACGTGGTTTGATTTGCAACAAAAATACACAAATATTGGATTGTATGTTTTAAAAATGTGATTCAGCAGCACAACTGAGAAGAACAGCTGCTTATTCTTGCTCGAATTAATTTCATTGTGAAAGAGAACCTGATATCATATAAAATTCAAATAGAGAATATCATTTTTTTTTTTTAATCTTGCGTCATCGTATAACACCCAAAGGAGCTTCTTAGGCTCCGGCAGCAACGTCGTGAGCGGCGGCAAAACATAGGCCAGAGATCTTGCGTAAGTTCATTTTGTAATAAAGATTTACAGTTCCGTTTAGTCTTCTAGTGTGGTCCGGGTGTCATTGTGTGAATAGCCTTTTGCAAAGGCAGCTCGCAGTATAGTGGACTCGCACACAGCGAGCAGTGGACTCGCAGGCACACACTGCTGCGGTCGGAAAGGAACGAGCTCGCTACGCTTGTAGCTCGCCGCTCGCGCGCCTGTGTGTGCGAGTGCACTGCTCCCTGTGTGCGTGTCCCCATGTAGAGCGAGCTGCCTTTGCGGAAGGCTATTGTGTGACCTTCCGTGGGCACCGGTTTTGCGCTTCGGCAGTTGATTGGCTTTTTACCAAGTTTGGGCCAAGTTCGTGCGATATTGAAAATTTAATATTCGTATCGCCGCCTTGTGTCAAAGTCGGGACAGTGTGAGGCCACCGCTGAAGGAGACAACATTTTAAGAGGAAATTTAAGAAGGAGAAGGTTAAACGAGGTCATGAATTCTGGTCATGAGAAAAGTCATTTGACAAATCCACTGAGCCGTGGGCGTGAATAATAGAGATCTTAATTCGGTTACCCTATCCACATCATGAATAATTACAGTTTCCCATTCACGCTCGTCGATATATATGGACGAGCCTTGAATGAGGGATGATAAAACAACATCATACATTATGACAGGAGGAGTGGGGAATGATATCAATAAGCCACTTTCCTCCCCTCGCATTAATGACCCTGCGTACGGCCTTGAATGTAACTTGACTTTTATGTTCACGAAGGAAGACACTGTATGACAAGAGAATTATGCCCGCGGAGAGGTGAAGAAGAAGAAGAGGTTACAGATCGTTATTCGAAAGGTTAATTCGAAGGTTCGTTAATCCAAAAATGGAAAGAAAGAAGTTTTTACTTGTGGAGATGATATAAGGTTCATAAATGATATAAGGTTCATTAATCCGAAAATAAAGAAAAAAAGGTCGTTATTCCGAAGATTCGCAGATATGGATATGAAATAATTGGTTCGTTGTTCCGAAGGTTCTTTAGGACGCACCTACTTTCCATTTGCGGATTAATGAACCTTCAGAATATCGAACATCTGCCTTGGGAGGCCGCCTGATGTAGTGGGATATTATAGATGGGAATCACATTTGGCGAAGTAAGCAACTACGTCCCAAACTATCCACGTATGCTAATTTATACCTTTCACTGTATTGGAGAAAACGATGACGCCACGCTGTATAAATAACAGGAGTAGATATGAAAAGGCTTCCCCGGGTAGACGAGACATAATCACTACATTTAATGAGTTCACATCAGGCCTATTTCGCCATTGACAAGTGGTTCTCGAAGCGACTGGTATAAATTGGAGACTATATCGAACGTTATTTCTTTTATTTGATTTGATTATTATACATGTACTTTACTTCCATCAATCCAAAAGTATTACATAATACAAACATACATTGATCAATTCATATTGTTTAACAATTTGAAAGAAGCACGAGTCATAAAGTATAATACAAAATGTATGTACGAATAATGAGAAAAAAATGGAAACTTTGAAATAGTGACAAAAAGTAAATACAGTCGACTCCCGTTATAACGAAGTTTTCAGGACCGGCAGCTTTCTTTCGTTATATCAAAATTTTGTTAAAACCGAACACATAGACAAATAAAAAACATAAAGCCGATTTATTATGTTGCGGCCTGAATTTTTACTTCGTTGTAGCCGGAATTTCGTTATAACCGTGTTTGCTATAACGGGGGTGCACTGTATAGCGACGGATTTAGAAAGGTTCCCTAAATCTTTTGACGTGCCCTTATTTTTCACGTTGTCAGGAGAGGAGTTCTGGCCAGACATCCATAACTCTCAATGCGGAGGCAACGTGCAGTCGCCCATCAACATCGACCCCGATACCGCCACGCCCACCGAACTCGCTCCCTTCGACTTCACCTCCTATGACATCATAAAGAGCGGGACCCTGGAGAACAATGGACACGCACGTCAGTATATAATCTAGATGTGATGACGAATGATTTTTATTCCTTGTATCGCTGATATGTATCGCTGATACGTTTTGTTACGCATTGTAAAGGTAATGAAGACAAAACGAAGAACTTGAAGAGTTTGTTCGCAAAAACTGATAAGTCCATTTTTGAAGATTTTGAAGTACGGTCTCTGTCATAAATTACAAAATAAGCCTAATACCCTTTAAATGATATATTGGTCACTACATATAAAGGAACATTTTTGAAGTTATGGTCAAAAGAAGCAAGAATTGTCTTATTATTCTCCTTATTTTTCTTGACCTTTAATCGCAAATATCTCCATTTAGCAAATATGGACTTATCGGTTTTTGCAAACAAACACTTCACTTATATTTAGGTATATATAAGGCACCAACAATGTGTATACATGTACAATATATAATGTTTATTTTAATGTTCATGTATACCGATAATGCAGGAACCATTAAAGCAAATCAAATGAAATAAAATCAAGATATTGCATTGATATGAATTTCGAATAGAAATACAAGGATTAACTTTGAAGAATATTTACAACTACTGTTCAGAAATGAGAGTTATTGTTATTTTAACCATACGATCTGCTCAGACACTAGGCATAGTCAAACTACTTTTTACCATGATGACCATGCGTCGACCTAATGAATAGCCTTTGTCCTTTGTCAAATATACAGAAAAGACGTGTGACTGCGCAACTTTCAGAATTTTGCGAGATATTGTTTAAATTAGAGGGCATCAATTTTGATATTTGAAAGAGAATATCTGCGGTTATGGCCTTTTCATGTTTCTTTTATGACCCCGATGACGTGGACGCAGTCGAGGTCGATCTAAGTCGTGACCCAGACGAGGGGTCGTATGACGTCACTGGAGGCGGACTGGAAGGGACTTACCGGGTCTACCAGTTTCACTTCCACTTCGGTTCGGATAACCAGAAGGGATCCGAACACGCCGTGAACGGAACTCACTATCCGGTTGAGGTTTGTTATTCCCAACTTGTTTCTTAATTTGTCTCTTAATTTGATGACAAGGTATAGTCTTGCCTTTTGTTACTTTTTTTTTTCTGCGAAAGTTTGATCTGATCCAACCAATGCGGTTTTTATTATGCAATGAAAGTTTGGAAATCTCAGCCACCACCTTATCGAAACACGCATGAGACGCAGACAAAAACTTTAATATGTCATTAGGTGTATTTAAGTTGCTTGCCTAAACATTTAAAGAAATCCAATATTAACGGCTATTAATATGATTTTAAAAACTTTCGTCAAATTGAGTAATGATAAACGTGCCTAATTCAAAGGAAAACATGGCATGCTATGTCACCTGATTGAACTGAATTTGCTCCTCTCTTTATCTCCATCATCATCACACGACCCTCTGAAAAATATATAGAATTATCGCAAGCACCTGAATTCTCGTGTGTGTGAAGGTTTTAGAGGTGTATAGCAATCCGTTGCTAAATTGTCAGCGCGTATCAGTCTTTGGGTGGAATATCCAACATTCTCACTGTTCTTTTCATTACTTTGCATGACAGTGACGTACTTTTATGCTAGACAACTCAGGTGTCTATGCGGCGGCGAAGAAATATCTCAAGCACGTGCAATGCGTCATGAGGATGTCATTCGTATTTGATGTTACCGTAAAAAACGCAACAAACGAGAATCGGTTTTCTTTCATTCAACATTGTTGTTGTTATTACTCTCCTCGGCACTTATCGTCGGCATTTAATTAGGTCTTTACTATCCTCGTACTGATTGGCAGGTCAACAACGCAGCATTTTATGTCATTGCATAATGGGTAGTTACACTGTCGACAAAAACTAATTATTTTGTACATTTCCTCGGAAGTTGCTAGGCAGCAACCGGTATGTGAGCGAGAAACCGTTATTGAGAAAACCCTCCCCGGGCACTATGCCGGGAGTGAAGCTTTCTGAAATTTGGCAATTTTATGGAGATGTTTGGAGGTGGGGGAGGGGGGGGGGGGGGTGTTTGCTTTTTTTATATTGCAGATGAAATGCCCGCTTCCCGGTTCGCCAATTTATTCTTTTATTTTTTTTTAGGTCACGTGACATTCACCCTCGGGGATCTCCTGCGCGTCTGCCCACAACGCCTGATCGCTGCGTAAGAATCACACGTATCCACTCAAATGCAGCGGCAAAATGCACGCACACAATTATTATACTTTAAAAGAAAAGAAGGAAGAGGAAACACACAACGATATAATTATTCTTGTTTATCCTGCGCATGCGCATACCTGCCAAAAACCGGGTTGCATGATTCTAGATTTTCTTTGCAGTGTAAATTCTACACGGAAAATCTACGGTCAACTTCCCATTCCATTCTTGTTTTTTTCCACAGCGTAAATAGTCAACTAAGATATCAAGCATTAATCTAAATACAAAGAATGCGATTATTTCTCGAGTGGGCGTTGAGTGGCTCGATAGGGCATTGATGTGTTGATAGTGGTAGTATTTATCCTGGCTGCTTAAAGGGATGGCATATTATTGGTTTTGAGGTTAGAATTCAGCTTTTAACCTTCTGCGACATACTTAGAAACCACTTTATGAAAATAATGTCAAAAAGCATACTATTCTAAGAATTCAAAATTTAATTGATGATAATCGGTTTTGAAATGGCTGAGATATCCAACAAAGTGATTCTGATAAAAGGTCGGTCCCACCTTTTCTTAGGATCGATTTGTTTTGAATATCTCAGTCACTTCAAAACCGAATTTCATCAAATAAATTATGAATTCCTTTTAAAACTATATGCATTTCCAAATTTCATAAGAGGTTTTCCATTATCTCAAAAATTCATCATCAAAAATATTGGAAACCTCAATCCCCATCCCAACCAAAACTGTACCATCCTTCAAAACATACCGCCGAACAATTCAAGAAATCAAAGCAGTATGAAGTCGAAACTTGAGAAAATGACATTCCTGAATGAACCCAATGTCAAAGACTATTGTTGGTTAACGACTGTTTTCAGTGAAACGTCTTTTGGTAACTGGAAAATCGAAGAAAAGGGCCTAACATCCATTTAAAAGAGAAACCAAATTAGACTGAGTAAAAAGAAATGAATTTGATCCTTCTTGATCTCGTGGTTACGGTCTCAGGTTTGTTAAAGATTTTAAGGAAATTGGACTGAAAAAAAAAGGAAAAGAAGAAATGTGTATTGTAATACAAATCGCTTTAAAACATCAAAACTGCACTTCATGTGTTTTGGTTGCTTGCCCATTGTTGTTCATAGATGCATCTGGTTCACTACGACACGCAGTACCCGGGCCTGAAGGAGGCAGCAAATTACCCAGGGGGCGTAGCGGTCGTCGGTGTCTTCTTCCAGGTAAGAATATTTGCTCCGCCCCTTGGTGAAAGGAAACAAACGAACTGAGGTTTTCGTTCTTGGCTATTTAATCTCAGAGGATAATTACAGCTGGGCAATTAAACTCAAGTATTCACTTGTTTGAAAAGAACAAATTTCTCGAAGACCCAAGTGTGCTAAATCGTCATTATGATTATATAGAAATAGTTTTTTAGCAGTTTGCAGTCATGATGCTTTAATGTTCAGTCAGGATATATCCTGCAGTTCAGGGCTACAATGGCACACTGGATATATTTCTTTAAAAAAAAACATACTCTAAAGCAATAGTTATATTATAAACACGTTTCAAGTTCTGTATTTATACTTGAGAAACTGGAGAAATAGAATATTAAGATAAAAAAAAAGTCAGCAGCGTTCAAATGATGACCGTAATCAGAGATTACTTCACGTTAAATCTACTGCCTGTCTTGCTACTCAATTGGAATTGAAACTAAAATTGAAAATTAATTTCATTTACCGATTACCGAACTCATAATTCAGGGTCTCCTCTGGATATATTAGAAATTCCCAATTCTGAATGATACCTCCCCCACACTTCTAAAAAAGAGCAACAGTACATGACCCCCCCCCCCAAAAAAAAAAAAAAAAAATCAACATTCAATACGTTTAACTTCAAATATTAAGAGACAAAACCATTTGCTAAAGAATTAATCAGTTCGAAAGAGGATTTCACAAACATGAAAAGCACTAATGACTTTAAATATCTAGCTACTAAGTACCTGTCAGCACTGGCTTTGGTCTCAATCACAAAAACAAACTTAATCGTAGTGCATTGCTCCCTGTATGGCTTTAATCTATACAGTACATGGATTTCAGCTTATGCAGTTCTTGCGACCAAATGTACCTGTATACAAGTCCTTTGTTTGTCAAATTCTTGTTCCTTATCTCTTTATTTTTTGTGGAATATTATTTTAAAAAAAAAACTGAAATAATGTTATCAACATGAAAATATGACATCGTCTGTAAAATAAGGAAGTAAATGTAACTTTCGGTTTACAAATGTCATACTTATCATGCCAAAAGCAAGCAAGCAAACGACGATTTGAGCCTACACGATAGTAGCTCTTTTTATAGATGAACCCACTCTAATCCAGAGATAACGAGACATGAACTATCTCCTTCGTTTTTGGATTTGGAATTGAGCAAAACTCTAGCGGCTTCTCTTTCCGCACATACCAGTGAGAAATGCGGTTATCGCTGATCAGTGTTTAGTTTCAACAGTGTAAAAGAACTCGAACATGTCTCAATCCTTGTCGGGGCTTAATTCTCATTGTTATCTCAATTAAAAGATTACGAAGTTTGAGCGGGACTAGTTAAAGGAAATACGTTCCTCAAATAATGAGAGTCGCGATATAACAGACCTGTGCCTGTATACATGTATGCGTCCATTTCAGCCATCAGACTTCCTCTACAAAATAAAGCTTTCGAATTGAAACTGTATGATTAACGTGTTTCCTCGAATGATCATATTCTTACCATCAAAGGTGGGACAACACAACCATGGTCTGGATCCTCTTTTGGACCACATTGAGGAAGTCGAAAATCCATGTAAGCAGTGATGGTGGTGATGTTAATGGTTATGTTGATACTGATGATGACAATAGCGAGCTTGAGATGTGCGACGCAAACGCTGTTATAGACGACGCTGATTAGGCCAAAAATCATGTTCTGTACATGAACGAGATAGCTGTTTCCACTGTCCAACCCGGTAAGCTGCGTCGTCTTGGCGTTCGCGTCGCAGATATAAAACTCGTTATGATGATGTGTATTACGATGATAACAAGTTCTTACATCACGATTCAGGCAAAGCACCAGCATTCTCCGAAGAAATAGGATCTGGTCAGATCCAGAAATGTTATGAGATATTTGCAGTTATTTATTGTTACTACAAGGGGAAATTGGGGTTATTTGTCCTTATTAGTTTTAAAAAGAAATTTCTTTTTCCTGTTTAACAATAGAATAGGTATTGCTTGATTTTTTTCCCCCACTCAGTATATTTCTGTACTTCATCGGTATTTGGTTGAATTCTTAAATAATTCGATTTCAGCCTTTTGGGATCATGGTTATGAGCTATGAAACCAAAATAGGAGAGATACAGATATATATCATAACATAGCTGTTTGAGATCCTTATAAAGATAGCTGTATTACCATGAATCTGGCGGGACCTATACAAATTAATTTTCCCCCAGAACGTAATATTCCTGTATATGAATTAATGAATACTATATGATTATGTATAATCACAAAAAATGAAAAAATAAAAAATAAAATGAAATGAAATGACATGAAATGAAACGAAATGGAATGAATGGAATGAAATGGAATGGAACATAATGATATCTTTTTTACTTGAACCTATATGTTTCACGGAAAGATATATCCTACGCTTATTTTACGTAGATATACGTATGAATGCGTGCATCATACGCATCTGATCATATCACATATCACTGAATTGAACGTATGTATAATATACGTATGCGCTCTGAGGTTCACTGTGAATTCTACCGTACTTTCGTATTCATGCAGTCACACATATAGAGATCGACGATATCCAACTCTCGGCGCTGCTGCCCGGGTCCACCGAGCGGTTCTGGCGGTACGATGGTTCCCTGACCACGCCCCTCTGTAATGAGGGGATCATTTGGACGCTGCTCCAGGACCTTGTTGAGCTATCCCAGGATCAGGTAAGCAGGACAAGTTTGTTTGTCATCTTTTAATTCGATTCATTTCCTTTGGTAAAATGTCTATCAAATTCTATTAAATTGATTTATTTTCATTCTTCTTTTTCCAAAAAAAAACCACCCAAACAAACAAACAAACAAACAAACATAACGCAGAATAAATCAGGGACTATATCATAAACGTTTACATTCGACTTTGCAAAGGAGTTGGAAAAAAAGAAGAATTCCATTTCAGTTTTTTCCTAATTGATTCCCACAATTTACTAATTGATTTTTTTAAATTTCCAATTCAAATTGATTTGAAATTTTAATTAAACTCAATTCATTTTCATTCAATTCAATTCAACTCAATGCCGATTTCATTCATTTCCCATCCAACAAAAGGCTAAAACAAAATACAAAGAATGTGTCTGTACACAAGTTGTATTGTTTTCATGGATGGAAGTACATTGTAATACACAGCTAGCACGGCAGTGTGGATCACTTAATCAAAATATCAAAACATAGATATATAATTTGCAACTAAGTAAAATAACTGAGAGTTTCAAATTCCATTTCATCCAAAGGTCACATTTTCCTGGATAAATATGTTAAAAATCAACCGAACAAAACAATAGAATGTTGAATAAAAGTCGGACTTTGTCATATACAATAATAGGAAAAGCGTGAAACTTTAAATTGCACATGGATAATTCAGGCATGGGTTAGATATACCAGCGGCTGATTTTGAAGAAGTTCTTTACTCTGTTTGTGTTTTTTTGATACTCTCTTCGTCAAACTCAATTCAAACATTCAAACAGAAATTACAGTTTTAGTTCCACAGTCGTGGTCATGACAATTGTAGCAATGCCAAATCATTTGACTAAAGTTTTCGCCATAGCATTATATTCATAATGAATTCAGTACATCCCTCTATTCACCGCTAAAACCTATGTCTAGTGTTGCATAAATATGTTGCCATACACTGACTTAGATTGGCTTGGTCGTGCTCTTTGTCAGGATATGCCGAGTCGGGATAATGCGATAGGAAAAAAATGTGAGAATGTCCTGATTTTCTTCCCATCGCAGCTTTTTTTTTCTTTTTTTTGGGGGGGGGGGGGGGGATGAAGATGAAAAATGCTAATACGAGAATTTTGAACTTTTGTCAAAGAGATAAGATTTCTGTCACAGATCAGATAGTGCTTGTTTGTATCTATCTTGTCGATGATCATTATGATAAAGAGATCTTAAATTCAAAGAAAACCAAAATTGATTGCAAATACTGCAGTCTTGTACCGCAAAAAAACACAAAAAACACACACACTGCAATTAGAGTGACAAATGAAAAGAATAAGATTCAGAAGCAGAATTAGAATGCAGCAGGAAGAGAAGCTCTTATGAATGTATCAGAGATCCGATTTGATATGTGATGAACTTTGAAGTACGTTTGAATTGCAATGTCACTTCATATTCAATTTAGTTTTAAAAACAAATTACACCGTCGGACTGCTGTAAAGAAACTTTGTAAAACTCCGGCATGTGAAACATATTCGTTTACAATTCCCTAAAAAGGTTGAAAGTTACTTATGACTATATTGCACGTATCAGGTGGACTGAAGACTTGTGGAACAAAATTATCATTACCCTTACTTTGCATAATATGCCCCATATCACAAAAACCTAAATGAAGTCAGCTGGAAGTTGTCGGATTTGTTTTTTTTTTCTCTCTCTCTCATTGACAAACATCCTAAAGGTTTAGTTTTTCGGCCTGGGAAGGATGTCATCAGTAACTCCTCATATTCCATATTGTCATTAAAACCTGCTAACACGAATGACTGAACATTCTTTTAGTACTTCGGGTTGCTGTACTTATGATAAGAAGGACTTTGAAGTTAAGATTCCATTTTGTTGTGCCAAGACACCCTTTAACTGAATTCAATTCAATTCATTTATTTTCATCCCCATTTTTCTTCCAACAAAACATAACACAGAATACATCAGGAATTATGTCATAAGCCTAATATACATTAGATTATGCGAAACGAAAATTGACAAAGAGATATTGATACATATCGGCAAAATACAAAGTTATGTTAAGAGGGGAAAAAAGAGAACTGAGAGGTTCACTAGAAAGCAATGCTTGCATTTTGTATACCTCTCAGGTGTTTCTTTAAACTCTATGAAACTGTATGAAACTAGAAGGACATTGAAAACTCTAAGACAACCACCACGAAGGGGTTATCAGATTAACCCTGGCATTGGAGCACCCATTGACAGAATTCTCTTCATGATACATCAAAACATCAAAAAGACTACATATTTCCCCGTCTCCTGGGGTTTACATGAATACTATCACGTTTCTCACGTGTGGAAATCGGAGAAAACCAAAATGTACAAAGAATGGATCCTCAAATATCTAAAATAAAATAAAACAAAACATAACAAAACAAAACAAAATTAAACAAAACAAATAAATAAATCCGCCACTCTTGAATGCTTGATTTCATTCGCTTCCAAGAAGATATGATTTCATATAGAAAAAAGCTTATCTGTCACACCATACCAAGAACTTCAATTCAGTCGAGACGAGCAAAAACGTAATTTTGTGCCCACTGTCAAATCAACCTCTGCGACTATAATTGTCTTTGGATTTTTGCATAATGTTGGGTCACATTCATTTATTGTTCGGACCAAAGTCTCTGTTTTATCAACACATAAAACACGTTAATACAATTCTCTGATCCAATTATTTCTATATGATTTGTCCAGTCTAACTGGACTTTATCAAATCTTTCATTTAACACTTTCGATGATTTTACTAAATTCAAGTTTATGGAATATATTATTGCTATACTATCCACATAGACATGGAAACGATAATGAAGAAAAAATATCCAAATGAGATCTTTATTCCATTTCCTAATGGGTTTTGTATAATAGACATACATCTCTCGATCTCTGCTCATAACATTTATTGTCATCTACGTAGGCCTAATACTATAAGTGATCATGAGTGCGTAGTGAGGGTTTTAATTGATTATGTTAACATACATGTATGAGTTGAATTCACTCTTCTTAACATTCTTTTTTAGAAGACAACAAGTGAAAACATTTTCATCTTTACAAATATAAATATTAGTTCAATCCAACTCACCACAAATTATCAAGTTATCCTCTAAGCTAAAGGTACCATTACACCAACAAGGTTTTGCTTCTTTTTTTATGAGGCTCAAAGAAATTTCTAGTGTTAGAAGGCAAAGCTTAGTCCGCATTACTGTAAACCTTACGCCTATATATGAGACATGAGATGACATCTACGCAAAAAATAATGATAACAACAATAAAATCAAATTGTGTATTATTTTCTTGCAACTATTGGGCTGTGAATGCTATTTTCCGGAATGTGTATTCATGCGTCTTATACACAGACAGTCTTGATGTAGCAACGCTTTTTGTCAGATGCATTTATTCAAATTCTTACCCGCATAAGCTCTGAATTCCAAACCCACTCCCAGCTGGACCTGTTGCGGAGCCTGGTCAGCGACGCCACCGACGAAAACGGCGTTGAGCTCCCGATGACGGACAATTTTCGCCAGCTGCAACCATTGAACGGGAGGACGGTGTACGATGTGGAAACGGACGAGTTCATATCTACCCCGGATCCCGGCCGAGCCCCGACCACGAAAGCCCTTGTAATGCCTGTTATATCCGCTCTCATACTAACCTTCCTTATTCTACGTGTGTGATGTTGAATAGTACACCAAATCTAGAAATCACCTTCTGCTCTCAGTGGGACCAAGTTCTTCTCTTTCACTTGCCTAGATTAACCACGGGAAATTGTCATTTTGCTCTCTGTTTTCTAAGTGTTTGCATAATCGGCTGCTGTCCTGTGTAGTTTACATCTGTATGATAAAATATGCAGCATAACATACCTAACACATGACTGAGGCAAAAGTCAATGACAGTCATTGGAGAAAAAAAAAATCACACACACACGCATATTCTACACATATGTATCATATATATATATATATATATATATATATTCAATTTCAATTTTTTTTTTCAATTTCAATTCATGCTTTATTTCATTTTTCGAAAAGAACATTAACATTTCACTTTCTTTGGTAACAGAGAATAAGGTTGCATAGTCAAAAGCAAAGTAAATTGAAAAAAATATCTAATCGAGGAACCTTGGGATAAGAAATACGTTGTAATGAAAATTGATTGAAGTGATAAAGACGATGTAATACGTAAAACATCGAAAAATGGAGGAACCCACTAAAAAGACAATGCTTGTAGAATGTGGGCCTCTCAAGTACAGAATGTCAATAGAAATTGAACTGATGCATAAAGTCAGAAAAAAAAAGGTCTGGAACCCCACTAAGAAGATAGAGTATCAAACAGACACTCTTACTCAGGCGAATAAACATAAAACGAGATTGAGAGGACGATAAAACTAATAACGGCAACTCCATAGACAAGACAGAACGAGACAAGACTAACATAACAGGAAGACAATACAACGGACAGAAAGGCAAAAGAGATCCAGTGATCCTCGACAGAATTCATTGAAAAAAACATAATGGGATGCGTGAGAAGGATACGGAAATATAGAAAAGTGTAGAGAAATAGATGCAGAAATATTATAAATGAAATCAAATCTGCTCTGTAAGTGTCTAAGGACAAGAGGGACGGGAAAATACGTGACAGTTTTATTTGTAATCCAAGTTCTTCGAAAAAGAATTGAAATAAGCCAACAGGCTAATTCAATTCTGTGGGATCATAAAATTGCAATAAAACAAATTCAATCTTCTTTTAAATGAATATATGGAGGGGGCAATTTTTTATATCATTATTCAGGGAATTCCAGTAAGTTGGGCCAGTGTAAATAAGTGTGTTCTTGGCAAACATCGTTCGTAAAAGAGGTAAATGAAATTCATTGGAGCGTCGAGTAATTATATAAAAACAGATCTTTAATTTTTAATAGCTTATTGGAGAAACACAAATTTGAGTGGGAGGGTATGGAAGGATAACAGATGACACGGAGAGCTTTCTTTTGTAGACGGGACACTCTATCCACTAGATTCTGATGAGTGTTACCCCATACTAAAACACCATAATTAAGATAAGGCAATATCAATGAGGAATATAACATAAGTAATGATTTTTGTGGAATATAGAAATTCATTCTATTCATAACGCCTATATTAAGCGAGATTGTGTTGGATATATAATCAATATGTAACTTCCAGGAAAGTTTGTCGTCAACAATAATTCCAAGGAATTTAAAATGTGAAACTCTTTCTAACTGAATATCATTCAAAACTATAGCTGTACTCAGAGTATCAACAGTATTACTGAAAATCATATATTTCGTTTTTTGGGCAATTAAGGATAATTTATTGGCTCTTACCCAATCACTCACTTTTTAGCTCACCTGAGCCGAAGGCTAAAGTGAGCTATTGCGATCGTTCTTCGTCTGGTGTCCGTCGTGCGTCGTGCGTCGTGCGTCGTGCGTCGTGCGTCGTCCGTCGTGCGTAAACTTTTTACATTTTCATCTTTTCTTGAAAACCGCAAGACCGATTTTCACCAAACTTGGCAGGTAGCATCCCTAGGGGGTCAGGATCTCAGTTTTTAAATGGGCACCATGCCCTGCCCAGGGGGCCCCAGCCCCCCCCCCCCCCAATTAAGGAATCTTTAAAAATCTTCTTCTCTAGAACCAGAAGTGATAGAGCTAAGTTAATACTATGAGTTAGTACATTGATGACTGTAGTTTCAAGTTTGTTCATGGCAGAATCAGGGGTGCCCCCCTTGGGACCGGGGGGGGGGGTGGGCGTGGGGAGGGGTCCTAGTGGGGCCTAGATTGTACATTTTCGTGTTTTTCTTGAGAACTCCATGACCCATTGTCACCAAACTTGGCAGGTAGTATCCCTAGGGGGTTAGGATCTCATTTTTTTATATGGGCACCCTGCCCCACCCAGGGGGCCCCCATAGGGCCCAACCCCCCCCCCCCCTCCAAAAAAAAAATAGAATAAAAAAAATTAAGGAATCTTTAAAAATCATCTTCTTTAGAACCAGAAGTGATGGAGCTAAGATAATACTATGAGTTATTACATTGATAACTGTAGTTTCAAGTTTGTTCATGGCCGCCTGGAATCAGGGGTGCCACCCTTGGGACCCAGCGAGGGTAGTGGGGAAGGGTCCTAATGGGGCCTAAATTGTACATTTTCATCTTCTTCTTGAGAATCCTATGACCGATTTTAACAAAACTTGGCAGGTAGTATCCTTAGGGGCATAGGATCTCAATTTGTTCAAATGGGCACCGAGTCCCACTTGATGAGGCGTATCAATTAAATTTATTTTTTCCCTGTCAGAAATGTACTGCAGTGGGGTGTTGATATATCACAACTTTCATACGAGAAGGTTTGTATAAGCGATGAAAGAGTGCAAAATGGTGATGTATTCCTTGTTTTTATGGGTACACGTGTTTGTGGTTTTTCTGGTTTACGCATAAGCTCAAACTAGTTATAATTGAGCATCATATCTGTCCAATTGACATATGCAGCCTATATGACGGTACAGAAGACGAATCCACGCCGGCGATGATTTATTTGCACAATAGTTCAAAGCTATCTTGTCCAGATGAAATGATAACAGTGATGACTTATTTGCACAAAAGGTCAAAGCTATCTGGTTCAGATGAAATGATAACGTGACTCAACTTATTGCGTAACAGGCTTTTTAAAAGTCGACAGCCGACCAACCTGTCGAACACCGAGTTTTCCTGTGTGTATTCATGTATTCATGAATTGCAATACGTTTTGATCAGTACTTTCAGCATCACGTGATAAAATCGATTCTTTTATTTCTCTTCAAGCCTTATATTTGTTATCTTTAATTCCTTCGATACTAATTGATATAATCACTGCCGATATGATAGCTTCAATTTTGAAATGATACCATAAGCAAGGATAAGGATGGTGAATAGTTGTATTTATTAATTCATGAGACTACTCGAGTTGAAATATTCTCTGTGTACTCATGTATGAAAAGAAAATATATTGGTATGCGGTCAGAAACCTTTTGTGAAGACCTGTTTTGCATTCTGGTTGTTGTTGGTTTCTTTTTATTTCATTCTATTTTTTTATCTTTCATTTTTCTTTATTTCCATCCTTTCACAAAAACAATAATAATCATTGTACATAATTATACATAACAAAAACCAAAAACAGACAAAAAAGAGGGGAAAAAATAGCAGCCCATAAGTTTGTGCTTTTTAAAATTTCACTTATAACATATTGAATTATGCTATCCATTCTATTGATCAGAACAAAAGTATCATCTTTTCTAAAGTTACACAAAAAATTACCCAAACAAAAATCATCCTCACAAAAGTCAATGACGGTCAAAATCCATTTTTTCGGACTAAGGTAATCATTGGTGGATTTACCGCACCCATGTATTAACCGCACCCCCACCCCTTTGTTGGTCGTATGGGAAAAATATTTGCCCGTTGTGCATATCTCCTGGGTATACCATATAACACGTGTTAACAACAGACTCCTATACAATTCAATAGAAAACGAGGGAATTAAATGGAGAGGAAACAACATTTTTGGATTAAAAAACAAAAAAAAAGAAACACAATATAAAAAGGATAAAAAAGGAAAAATGAAAAAAAAAGGTATGATAAGAGTATCTCTTTAATGCGCTCTCCATTGCTTTTCCTGTTTAATAGTATGAACAGTAGACTGGCCACTGAGATAAGGACAATAAACGCCAAGTCAAGAGAGATAGAAGGAGGATTAAAAAGGGGATAGGAGAAAGGGATGAGGGAGGAGGTAAGGAAAGAGGAATGTGGAGGAAAGAAGGCGGGAGGGGAGGATCAGATCTTGTTCTTGCACCCCATGTTGTGATCGAACTTTTTAAATTACTTTTTCACTGTAAATGGAATTGTGTAAAAATGTTACTCATATTATGTGCAATAATTTACATCAAACGGAAATTTATGTTTAATCAAAATGACGTATAAAACGGAAATTGGGTGGAATTCACGAGCAACGTTGGGAAACGGAATTCTGTTTAAAATGCTTCTTATTAATTATTTGCAATAATCTACATGAAATGTAAATTTCTGTTCAATCAAATCGACATACATAAGTGGAACTGGGATAAATATTATCAGTTTCTGCATTGAAATTAAGTCATGTCTAAGTAATTCTACGTCGAATCATTTAATCAAGAAGTCATCGTTGGAATACAGAAATCTGTGAAAAATACTCTAAGTTGAACTAATTAAACTGCAAAATTACACGAAAACTGTATGAAATGATGGAATTTTGCCTTAAAATCACAGGTTTCTGATGTGACTCAGTTGCACACCTAAAAAATGAAGTGTTTTTCCTGGCTAAGTGTAAAAACCACAACAGAATTGCTGTATTTTGTTGAAACAGAACAAATCTGCATATTTTTTCCTGTACAATTATTTTTTTTTTACAGTGTGCGATAATGTTTTCTATCGTTTGCCACTTTGCCTCTAGGAAATTGATTTGTTTTTGCTTTTAGTTATTTCCTTTTCGACCAATCTGTATTTTTTCACATACTGCACACATTTCTGCTTTAGGGAAGGAAATTTTGGTACTTTCAACTTAAAATAAATTGTTTACCCAGTTATGTTGTGAAATCAAAATAAATACTTTCTTGGGTATATGGCACCCTAAAACACTTTTTGACGTGAAAACAAATGCTAAGAATCAAGTTCCTTTTTTGTTTCCTTACTGAACAATGACTCCCAGTATACTGACACCCTAAGTTATCATAAATGAAATGACCGCTCCCTCATCTTAATTTTGACAGAACTTGGGATTTACATCAAGACATGAGAAATGGTCGGTTCGGACTTTCTTTACAAATCATTTTATCCGCGACATCGCTGCTAGCCCATATGTAATAGAGATGATAGGCATGAGTGTAGAAGTTGTAGGGATGGATGAGAATGCATTAATAGGTATCATTATCACCAAAACATCAACGTGGCAAAAAAAAAAATGATATGCACCAACAAGTGCATGTCTTGATACATCCTTCTGTTTACTCGCCATATCCACGACGACACTCGAAGTGACTGTAACCATGAAAAGTTGTTTGCTCCATAGAATATGTTTAAACATCTATTCTAAGACTGCGATACGAATACTTGTAATGGAGACAAGCATTATTATCGAACATTGTTTCAGATAACATTGAGAGACAGGCACAATAATGTGCGCTATGTACACTTTATACGACCTACCATATGGTGTTACCAAGCAGTTTGGTAGCTCCACGGCCCTACATAAACACAAACCTTTCACCGACCAAGCGGGAAACGGATGAGAGGAGTAGAAGAGAGACGAAGAGATATTTTAAGATGATTTGGAAGAATGTTTGTAAATGAGAGACAGATATCTATACCATTCAAGAAACATCCAGAGAAGAAGAGAGGAATAATGAGACAGAAAATGAGAGTTAGACAGATGAAACAGAATGGAAAAAGAGAGAGGGAGTTATCGATTAGTTATTTTGTCGAAATTGAAGAAGCTTCAATTCTCATTCATTAATCATATATATATATATTATATATATATATATATATATATATATATATATATATATATATATATATTATATCTATATAAATATATATTATATATATATTATATCTATATATATATAGTTATATATATAGTTATATATATATATATATATATATGCATATATATATATATATATATATATATGTATTGTACCAATTTATTTACAGTCAAACCCGTCTATAGCGGCCACCCAAAAGAGACAAAAAAGTGGCCGTTATAGACAGGTGGCCTCTAAGGCAGAATTGACTGTATATGTATACATTATACACTATATGGCAGATTATACTTATGCAATAGCCAATGTATATCGAAGGAGGGCGTAATTAGACTTTGACTTTTCTATCTATACAGCATTATGTATTTCACCCAGATTTACAATGATAATTTCATGCTTTCACATTATTAATGCACAGTACACTGTGCTAAAGCAGAAAGGTACACATGTAGAGTGTCTTTATAGCATGAAAATTGATTTAGTCTGTCCACACTTCACGTGTGCAAGAATTGAACGAAGAGTGTGAGCTCGACATTGATCGTAGGTGTACGACAGCAATGTCAATACCCCCAGTGTTGTATTTTGCCATTTGGATCGTGCTTAATCCTTGCTGTGTTGGTAGAAAATACAGCAGCAAGTCGGGCAAGTAGGTTATGTATTAACGCGTAGGTAGTAAAGTGCAAGTTTAAAGGGGCATTCCAGGCGTTTCATATCATTTTACGCCATGTAATACATAAGTCTATAGTGCCTTATATTGGTTTATGGAATTAATTGTGGTTTTTGAGCAGTTAAACCAATACTCTATCTATTTAAAAAAAAAAGAATCAAATTATGATACATTGAACAAGAATGATGACATTTATAGGAAGCTCACATATTGCAGTGGACCAATGTCATTCTTATACAATACCTCTGTCTTACTCTTAGGTATGAAGTTCACCTGTCTAGAAATTATGCATGCCTTCTTCGTTTGTTCTGCTTTCTTGAGCACCCAATCATGCACTCTGACATGTCTGATGTGAAGATGCTATGTCGTCAACCTCGTTTATTGTTATTTGTTATGGATTTTGAAAACATTCTTTTTTCTCACACCGTGCAATCACTATTAATTTTGAAACACTGTACCCAATATACCAGTGCACAGATGTGCATATACAAAAGTCTGCAAATCATAGGGATGTTTCCTTGAAATGTATTGTTTACCATTTGGAGCAATAATTTCAGAAATGCTCTAGTTATCAAATTTGATGCATATGTGTAGGTCAGTTGTATCACATCAAATCCTACCATATTACGATTTCGCAATAAAACCTGAAATATGAGGGGATATCACTATTTTTCTCAATAAACCATACCTGCACATGGTTTAGTCTGGAAACAATTATATTACACTTATTGTTCACATTTTGCCTATTGAACAATACTTAATATTGATTATACTGGTTAACATTTTTACACTGATTGTTTCTATCCCTAACTCACATTTTAGAACTATTCTATAAGCATTAAAACTGGGTTTTTTGTATGATCTGCAAATGGCAAATAATGTCTTTAAAAGAACACACGCCATCTTATCTGCTTCCCAGTCGGACAAGTCAAAGTCCACCATCATTCACATGGAAGCAATGATGACATAGACCGTCCAAATATTTGTCTACTAAATACACCTGATGACATTTGGTGATAGATGATCGGCTGACAGGCCGTAAATCTCACAGGCTTTATGACAGACTGAAAGAAGGACGTATTATTGTCTTGAATCAAACGTAAAAAGTACTAATTGGCCCAGATATCTAGCGAAACATATCTAAACTGAGTCTTAAGTCGATTGTGTTTTCTTAAAGATCCAAATACTTTTGGTCCTCATCCTATAACAATAAACTCTTCAAAATTATAAATTTGATTATAAGCGTATTACAACTAGACTCAAACGAAACGAAGTGAGTCGTTAGATTTAAAGGGACTATGCAATATGAATACACGTTGACCTGTATTGATTTATAATACCCAGATCGTCATTTATGTGGCCTAAAGATTATTTCAAAAAGGGTCGTATATTTAATTCGAATTGTTTACTGTTTTTCTCCAGATTGCTTGGACACAACAACAAATTGCCTTCCAAACAAAGATGTCAATGACGTCATCAGTCAATTACTGGAAAATATAATACTAATGTGGTAACAAAAGAAAATGGAATGCACCTTCCCCTTCTGACCCTAGACTGAACAGTATTTGCATGTTTTCCTGCAATGTACTGTAGTTTGTCAATCAAATAAATAACATGGAAATGTACGTGATGTTCAGTCGCAATAAAGGTGCATTACATTTTCTTTTGTTATCATAATACAATACTCAAGCAATATTCAACAGATTACGTCACTGACTAGTCAGGCTTCCAGACCATGTGCTCGTACTATTTCGCTATTGAGGATGTTGACGGCCTCAACGTCGAAAACTGGTATAGTTTAGGGTGGTTTTCGATGTCGCCGCGGAGTCCAGTTGGCAAAGGGTATGGAAACCAGACTAGTCATTGACAAAATTGTAGTCTTTTTTAAGGCGTAAGGCACGTATTTAGACATTCATTTATTTTGGCCACCTATGATATTGAAGAGAGGCCTATCATTAAATCAACACAAGTCATCATGCATTTGCAGTAAATATTTCCTTGTCCTCGCAACCTACATGTAGGCTCCTGATCTAAACCTCCGAGGGTGATGCTCTTTCCATCCAAAACAAATTCAGGCTGTCAGTTACCATCGACCAATCATTGATTTTTATACCACCGTCCTTTTGGCAAATGTGACAGGCGCCGCGGTTTCTCCGGCCGGCGTCACAATTATTCAGTGTACGTCTTGAGCTGTGTCTATACTTTACAAACCGGGCCTCTGGAAAATTCAAGTTAATACTGAAAGTTACCTTGTGGCATGAGTTCTACATACCTTTCTTTTTAACGATTATTCCAGGCTCTTAGGAAGTGTTTACTCGTGGGTTGCTTGAGAGGTGTGTATTGTCGGCCATTGTGACCTATGTGCAAGTAGATCGTTCAAAATATGGTTCGTATCCCACGTGTTCGACACTCACGAGTCATATAGCCCACGAGCTCGCCGCAAGGCAAAAAAGAAAAGAAAAGGCATTTCGGCTCGCTAGGCTAATAGCGTTAGGCTAATAAGGTCTACCAAGGAGGTACTAGGCAAAGCTTTGCCTAGTACCTCCTTGGGTCTACCAACTCGACAGAATGAACAGCGCCATTTGTACCAACGACATGTACGTGTTTGTACAGGGTGTTGCAGTAATAACATATTGATTGGAGGGGCTAATGTCCTTATGTTATCAGGCGCCATAGATCGTTTCCAGTTATCAACTTTCTTCCCCGATAACATTGTGCTCTTCATAGACACCCCACCCCCGGGGAAAAATAGAACAAAACAAAACAAAACAACGATGTAGGGCTTCAAATCTTTGATAAAGGACATTGTGTTATTTAGGCTCGCCTGCTTTTCAGCTGGAATATAAATGGACCGGGTGCCAAGATTTATTTCTCCTTTTTTTTTCTACTAGGCCTACTTCACCAGTTAGATATTTTCTGTGCAAATTATTCTATCCAAGGGTCAAGAATTATTTACGAACCAAGTTATTAGAGAAACAATATTTGTAATAAACTCTGAAACTGTTATGTTTGAAATGATGTCGATTGACGATAGCTTTGATATTGCAGCTACGCATAGATTTGTAGTTTTTGTTTTTGAATTCTCCTCAAAATGAAAAATTTGCGAAGGAATATAAAACTCTTGTATGGATGCGTCTTCTTTTCCTGAATCATTTTAAGACACATGGGAGATTTGTGAAAAGCTTCCTTGTAAACCTCATTTCAATGATTGGAAGTGGTTACGGTAGGTTGATCCGAACGTACGCGTCATTTAATATTACATAATCCCATTATTCATTTCTGTCTTATGTCATTATCGGGGCACCCTGTACAGATAAGCACGTATCATGATTGGTTTAAAGATGGCGGTGTTGATCCTGTTGACTTCGTGTGCCTTAGTTGCCGAGTGTCGAGATTGTGGGCCTAATTTACCTAGTGTTGAGCTCAAGGGCCTTTTCTGTCTAGTGTCGGGCTCTAGGGCCTTCTTTTTCCCCCTAGTTTCGAGCTCATTGCCCTAAGTTACCTAGTGTCGAGCTTATGGGCCTTTTTTGCATAGTGTCGGGCTCATATTGTGCCTACTTTATCACTTGACGAGCTCATGGGCCATATTTGGCTAGTGTCGATATCGTGGGCCATATAGCTCTTGTACCTATTTTACTTGTTTTCCAGCTCATGGGCTGTATGACTCGTGGGTGTAAAGCTCGTGACGTTCCCCCTTTCGTTCTTATAGATTATTCAAGCGGTGAGTCGTGGGTTAGACATCTTGTCCAAGATTGAAAGAACCAGGCGGGAACCGAACCCCAAAGCTCGTATGCCAACGTCGAAATTGTGGCTTAATGTGGCGTACAGTGATCTATTCTTTTAGTCAAATTTCCTTTGATTTCCCTTGTTTTCATTTAAGTATTTTAGTGGTTTATCGTTGTCAGACATCTTCTCATGTATGTCCACCCAATTTCGGTGGGAAAAAAACTACATCCGTACATTTACATCTGTAGCTGACCAGCATGTCTGGGCACATGCAGGCCACGCAGGCAGTTGCACAGAAGCACACTTTTTACTCATACAACACGAAACAGTCAACTCAAGCACGCATCAACTGTACCACTGAAAAGAGTAAGACACATACACTTGTAAAGTGGAAATATAATTTATTGATTTCAATGATTTCATAAATATTCATGTTGTGATCATTGCCATTTTGACATATCCATATGTACAGAATCACATTCCTGAATTGTGCATAGAATTTATTTCATAAACTTTTCGATTGCAGCTATCCTCAAATAAAAAAGAAACAAAAATAAAACGACAACATTTACGTACGTAGCAATTATGGTTGTAACCATGGAAACGGCAGTATAGTATCCACTTTTTCCCCGCCATTAGTGTCTCTAATAATCAGAAAGTACGCTGAACGCGGAGGCACAAAACGATAGAGATTGCAAATTACCCAAAACTTACTTTGCACACGAGTCGACGTATAATGATATCATAAGTTCACATGGTTTGGCACAGGTAGCACTTGGGAACTATACGCAAAAATGTACGTCGATACTGACTTTTGACAGTACAGTTTCAGTGAAGCTGTTACGTGCAACAAATTATGCAGATAAACGAATGTATAAACAAGCAAACAAACGCAGCATATAATTGCTTCGCTTTTCTCACATTCGATACACGAGCCCAAGAAATACGAATGCGTGAAAATAATCATCTAGCCTATAGTTGTCGATGTCACTTCGTTACAACCATGGTAACTAGGCAGTTTAAAAATAGTCTGAAATTGAGGTTGATCAGTTCACAACCAGATTCTGAAATCTACGTAGACTTAGAACAGGAAGCAATCCTGCTGGAAAGAACACAGTGTCCTACAGTGTGAGAAACACAGTGTGAACACATTGTAAACACATTGTGAACACAGTGTGAATTCTCTTCACACTGTTAAATTCGAGTTTTTTATCAGTGTGAACACATTGTGAATCATCAATTCACAGTGTGACACAGAACAAGACCAGGTCATAGTCGACTATGTGACCACACTGTCAACACACTGTGAGACACTGTGTTCTTTCCAGTAGGGAAAGTTACATAAATGGTGAGTCCAACTAGAGCATGTGCTTTTTGAAGCCGAGTATCATACAAACAGAACAACGTTTACACTGTAAACAAAGAACCTCTAACAATATTTTCCAGCGCTTCAATCGAAATCATCGATCGTGTCGACTCGTATGACTATATGCTAACATACGTTACAACGAAAATAATGCAACAACAACTACAGACTCCTTGTTTGTGATAGTCTTTGGCACGATTGGACAGACTTTGCTGAATCTTGAATATGACAACACTCTTTCGGAAGATAAGTAACAAAAATCTAGATCATTAAGTCATCAAGGGAGTATAACCATGAAATTGTGACGTCAAGAACATCGCCATCTTTAGACAGCTCCACTGTTTTACCTCCCTTACGTATAGATCTGCTATTTTAGGTACATTATACTACTAATGATACTAAATCCTGTGTGGTCCGTAGTGTGTGAAGAGTGGTTAAAAAGCTTTTTTTTTAATGGAAAACAAGAAATCGATGAATATCAAATTTAATATAATTTATCGTATCATACACTCAGAATACATAATATTCTCTCTATGTCGGTATCTGACTGATTCTGACAAAACCCCACTGGTATTGATAAGACAATGGACATGAAAGACACATACGGAAAATTTAAGAATTCCTTTTTTAATGACGCTCGAAGACGACTGGCTTTAAACATATCTCTATTGGCTGCTCAAAATCACGTGACTCGTGCACACAGTTGATTACGAAGACTGAAGAATTTCAATTTAAACTTTGAAGCAGTTTTGCTCCAAGGGCAGTAGATATAGGCCCTACTCTGGAAATTAGCTTTGAAAAATGAACTTGGGCAACATTAATTAATGATCGGCTGATGGTGATGCCGGTTATTAAATAAAGGATTGTCACCTCTGATTCGGGTTCTTGATTTGCGCTGAAAAGACCGCTTTAAAAGTACAACAATTAAAAGGACAGCTTCCCACAACGATCGTTTTTTTTTAATAGAATACCAGGAAAAAAGGTCCATTCTTATATGGGTCAATAAGGTCGAATCAACATAATAAGTTGATTGTCTCAACATGTCAAAAGATCAAATTTCAAAAGTTTTTGAAGTAGAGCGGGAGGGTGCAGAGGTTGTGATTCCTAGCAACTGGTTCAAGCTTTTTAAGCACCATCACAGAAAACATTACCGGATTTTAACAATTCAAACACTGGATCAGTGCCTCATACATTTGACATTAAATGTCTCGGGGGTTGAAATAACTTGAATAAGTAGACTTTTCAATATTCTAAATTCTATTCAAACATGATTTAATTAAGAGATAATAGAAAGGACACATGAATAAATATGAAATTTCTGTAATTACGTTTTACATACACAGGAATACAAGCATGTTTATCAGCACGATCAAGACTTGTACAATCATAATTTTTGAAAACAGTTTGCCTAAAAATGGAATGTTTTCAGCGTATTCAAAAATTGAAACGATTATACAATCACTGACAATTAAAACGTCTTGGTTTATATTTCCAGAACTAGGCACATGGAAGGAAATTCACTCGTGTCAAAAGTGCAGCAATCAATGCGTTTTACAGAATTTTACAGACAGACAGTCAGACAGATAGACCAACAAACAGGTGTACAGACAACGCCCCAAACTACAAGGGACCATGCACGTGACAAGAAAAACTGAGGAAGATTAATGCACTTGGGTTGCAACCTGCTTATGTCACTTTTCGTCGGTGGTTAAAGTCTTTAAAGCGTTAAGAAGATGACTATTCTCAGAATATTGAAATATTTCAAATCACTATCCTACCAGAGGTTTTTTTTTTCTATAATCAACAGAGCTTCTATATTCCAGTGATAAAAATAATAGCAGACCTATGACAGCAATTGCTACCTTTTGTCACTACATTGACAGATTGCTACTTTGTCAGCTGCAATAGTCTTAACCCAATCCCTACGAATATTCTGAATTTCTCACATACTTTGCGAAACAGTCCAACAGATTCCCGAAGGCAAAGGGTAAAATCGCTCTCTTTTAAAGTGGTTTGGTCTACGTTGTGTAGAAGGTTTGTGCGCCTAAGTCAAACAGGGTCTTCTCCGCGGAGGCAGAAGGCGATGTGCTCAGTAACCACGCCGGAGTTACCGGGGCAGCGTACAGTGAGAGTACGATGCTCGTGTCCCGCTCGAACTGCGAACCAGAAGGAGACACGTAACACCAGTCCTTACTTGACGCGAGACGAGAAAGTATTTTGATTCACTCAGTCGTCATTTTGTAAGCTGCAATACTCCTTGACCATCTTTAACCGTCTAATTGAGATGTTGCAGCTGTTGTAGGACCTCAACAACATTCTACGCTTGTGTAAGTACTAATTCTCTAATTGTGTTAATACAAAGTTTGCTCTAACTGATGTCATTATACACGTTCATAATCTCTTCCCGATGGTGATGATAAGTAACTATCACTAATGATATTGCACAACGTAGAGCTTCCTGTTGATTTTAATGTCACTTCATAGGAGTGGAGTCAAACTAATACACGCCACGAGAGACGCGTGCTGCTTATCAATCTATCTCCATCACTACGCAAATTTTATTCATTGAATGCCTGGGTAACTCTTTTGAATTTAGCAAGAATACAGAATATGGTACCGGCACTAAACATTAATAGCAATGTGGAGGGGTTCCGGCAAAACATTTTCGCTGTCATATCTCCATACTCATATATTTTTAATGAGTTATTTTGACAGAGAACAAGATCATTAACGTTTAATAATAATACTATAGTATTTTACTGCCGCCTAGTAGTATTCAAATAGAAATATTGCCATTACGGCTATACCTCGAAAGACTTTCGATAACGATGAAATTGTGCAAAACTAGAATAAAATATAGATGAAATGTCAAAATACGAGCACTGAAATAGTTTGGAAGATATTAGAAAACACTGGGATCATGAGTGTTTATCTCCACAATGAAAAAAACAACAACAATAAACTCCTGTCGTTCTCTATAAGCTCTAGACCTATACGGGAAACGTAGCAAGCAATACACTTAATAATCTAAAGCTAATCTGAATCTGAGTGTTGCAGATGTTGTTTATTTACTATGTCGTCAGATGTATTTTCACGCTGTAAACGTTGAATATAAAAAGCATTTTTTTTTTCGATGGAAGTATGGGATGCAATGCCTTTTGTTTTTCTATTTACAAATAAAACACTACCCTGCGCTAGTTTTTACACAGCTCCCGCTACACGTAAGGAACACAGATTTAGATATTAATCTCAAATATCCATTAACGGGGATATACGTTTACATTTTCCTTTCTTTTGCACTGCCTGATGGCTGAAAGTCAAATTGTACGATTCGGAAAGTCTTAGTCAGTGTAGGTATAAGAGCTAGAAAATACTCTAGTCTTCATTCTCAAGTTATGGCCATAAGAATTCATATACTGTTTGCCTAAAATAACGCCGCAGACTTGGAATGCATGCGTGAGCTAGAATCAAGAATAGGAGTCCACACATAGGAAGAAAAAAAAATTGAACATCACAATTACTCGGCCATGCTATTGCAGTGCATACAATACCAAAACGGTACTCTGAATACAAGTTTTGAGTGCACAAGATTCAGGATTTAAACAACAACAACAACAACAACAATAACAATAAAAACCTCCTGTATAATACGACTATCCTGTCTAACCGTCAGAGATTTTTTTTCTGTTTTTTATTTTCTTTTTTTTTTAAAGCAGAATGAGGTTTATGTTTATTGCCTTTGGTCAACGTTGGTTAAGGTAATTGAAGTCATAAGATAGGGAATGACAGGCACAATGTAATTTAAGATTAACATTTTTTTAAAATACTTTTTCTATGTATGATTATCACATTCAAAACAGTTAAAAGAAAAAGCAAACTGAAATATATTAGTTCTGAGAGGTAGTATCCCATAATTATTTGCGTGCGAAGTACCGGGCGTTAGCAAGCTCCATAAGGCTTACCATGGCCAGGGAGGTGCAAACTGACATCTTGATTTAAGGTGACATCGGGTAGGAATAAAAATTGAGATTTGCGTACTGAAAGGTGACAAGGTAGTTAATTTACATACCCTGATGAGCTAACGGCTATAGAGCAAAGGTCAGAGCTTGTTTAAACTAATCATGCTAATAGTGTCGTATGACATGCAAGGAAGAGAGAAAGGGGGGGGGGGACGGGAGAGGGACGGGGGTGGAGCGGAGAGAGAGAATGAACACAGTCTAAAGGAAAGAGAAAAACAAAACCAGGATAAACAGTTCGTTCTAACTGCCGCATAAGGAGGTAGATTTATCTACACAAGCCTAAGCAAAGCATCGTAATGAAACTTCCATATTATTCCTTCGAAGATTTCATTCGTTTCTCACATTTTGCCCGCTAACGAGGAACAATGGATACTACCTTTAAAAAGAAAAACACTGCGCAAAAAAAAAAGTTTTATCACGAGCAATTACATCACACGTCAAGTCATTTATCAACACACACAAAAACGTGAAAGTCATCTCATCTGGTTTCATTGGTAAGGCATAAGGCAGCGCTCCCTTCGTGAGCGGAAAAAAAAAAACATTTGCTCATCATAGTGGTCGAAGGCGAGCTCGTGTCTCGTGTCAATGCACCTTTGGTGAAAACATTTGGCTTACTCTTCCGAGAATCTCCTACATCACTATGTAAGATTCCGAGTTGGTCCCCACTCATTCACGCTTAAAATGGAATGATTCTTCTATTTTCATATTTCATCCTTGAAATGATATAGTTATTGATGTTTATACCTGCGGTGCTTTTTCGTCTACATGGTCCTCCACGCGCGGGATTTCCGCGAGCTCCGCGCTGACCGTGGTCGGTGCGCTGTCGTCGTTCTTTTCTTCGTCGTCGCTGGGCGGCTTGTAGGTGACGAGAGCGAGGATGATGCAGAGGATGGAGAGGCCCTTGGCGGACTGGGGCATGATGAGGGTGTAGCGGCTGAAGTCGGCGTTGTTGTAGAGCCAGCAGGTCCGGCTGTCATCACACTCCTCCTCCTCCCAGATGAGACAGGTGCGGTCGATCAGCGAGCCGAAAATGATTGGGCCTGGAATGGAGCCTAGTATATAAGTCCCCCCAAGAGTGAAAGAATGACCGGAATAACAAAACATGCCATTAGGGAAATCATGAAAAGAAAACACAGCAAACAACATAAAAACTGCAAAAAATGCAACGATATACATCAACGTCCCACTTATTCAAGTTTATCTGATAAAAACGGGTTTTGCAATGGCTGAGATATACAAAAAGCAATTTGAAAGTAAAAAAGAATGTGGTCTAATAAAAGGTGGGACCCACCTTTTATTAGGACCTCTTCGTTTTTGGATTATCTCAGCCATTTGAAAACCAATTTTCATCAAATAAACTTCGAATTCCTCTTAGGATTGCATACTCTTGAATATGTCATATAAATGGTTTCTAGTTAAAAGTAGAAATAGTTATAAAAAGTTACACTTTAAATCCCAATCTGTCTCAAAACTATGCCATCCCTTTAACGGCACGATCTATTGAATCTTAGTCTCACTGTTTGAAAAGATAGACACATGTGGGTGACCCACACATAAACTTTGACTTACCTAAACATCTGTAAATGACGGACTGAACACCCAAGGCGAATGTCCTCTGCGAGGGAGCGACACATCTTTGAGAGAAACGCACAAACAGACAAACAAACAGGCAGAAAAAGAAACAAACGGAAGAAAAGAAAACAAGATTGTATCAAATAGCTGTAAAAATTTCACGTCATTTCATCAGAAACAGCCGTCCCAAGAATATATTATTTGTGTTTGATTAATTTGGTGCTTATTTACGTCGAAGTAGGGCAATTTGTCAATCAGTTGCAATAAACACAATTCGCTGAAAGAATTTCACAACTTGCATGAACTTGCATAGTTTATTTGTGTTATTGTTTTGTTTTTGTGTGGGTGCTACGAGTGTTCAAACATTATCATAAGATATACACTGTAAAGTTTTTTGACTGTCAGTTGTAAGGTAGTGATGGAATTGCATTTATGTAATGATTTGGGTTTCTTTTGTCGTTATTCTAAATAATAAAAGCTTTGCGCTTGTCGTCATTTCTCCGCCACGGAACGCGAATCCGCCCCCCCCCCCCCCCCCTCCACACACACACACACACAATAAAGATTACATCAGAAATATGGCTTACTGTATGAACAGAAATCGAGTTGCAAATCATTTGAGTAAGATTTTGATGCAAACTACAATCGATCTAAAGTCTCTAATTTATGAGGTGATAGATACATTTAGGGGCAGGGAGGTTTCAGAGGCTTTGCAAACGTCAAGAAATTTTGCATGGTTGACGAGTAATGTCTCCCAAGATCAGAACATAGTGTATGAAATCTTACAATAATAATTATACACTTCAGGGCTTTTTAAGATAGAAATGAAAACTAGTCCTATGTCGTCTGAGATATGCGCTCCCCTTTTGTGCCGAGAATAACGGTTGGATTTTTTTTTTTTTTTAGGTCCAAACAAATCCACTGGGATTCCGCAATACTGTTTTCATCATAAAGAAGTTTCCAGTTTTATCAGTTTAACGAAAGGTCTGATGAATTACCTATCTCTACAATATACCGGCTTTTATGGAATCTAATTTTGATAGTTCCAAAAGGGACACACGAACTTTAAAGACATAATTTACCATTTGCAGATGAAACAAAAACCGAGCATTATTGCTTTAAAATAATTCTAAAATGTGAGTTGGGGATAGAAACAACCACTGTAAAAATCTGAATCCGTATAATCGATGTTAAGTGTTGTTAAATAAACAAAATGTGAACAATAGTTATAATAAAAATGTTTCCAGAATAAACCGTCTACAGTTACGGATTATTGAGAAATACACTTTTTACAATTTTTTTTTTGTGTATTATGCAGATAGGTCCCTGGGCTGCCACGTGCTGAAGCTTTTGCTTATAGTGACAGTCCTTCTTCCGCATAATTTCTCAGATGATTATTTGGAAAATTGGTAATACGATTTATATTTTGTTAATGAAATTAATTTACACATCGACTTTTCTTCTTTGAATCATGTACTTGTAATCTGCTTACTGATATTCCATGTGATATTACTGAAAATAATCTTGATTTATGTATGAAATTGTGTTGGAAGAAAAATCAAACAAACAAACAAACAAACACTGATATCATATCATAATATGCACTTATATGGTAGGATGTTTTGTGACGCAACAGACCTACACATATGCATCAAATGTGATATTTTGAACATTTTTTAAATCACTGCTCCATATAAGGTAAACAGGACCTTTGAAGCAACACTTTAGTTGGGTGTGTGTGCTTACCTTAGCGTGGCGGTCAGTTGAGGAACCGCTATCATAGACGTGACCGTGATAAGAAGAAAGGCTATGACGACAAACATCGTTTGTGACTGACAGCTGTATTCACACCGGCCCCCTGTCCCGTGGCCGTACCCGACCGTCTCGTTGGCGGCTGAAGGTATGCAAGCGCAGTCGTAGTATGTCTGCGGGATGTATCAAAAATGACGTGCAACATGGTCAAAGGACGTTACAAACCACCCCTGTCACACACACAAACAAAAATAAAAAAGACCATAACTACCACCACCACCACAACAACAAACAAACAAACAACAACAACAACAGTAGTAGTATAGCAGTAGCAGCAGCAGCAACAACAACAACAATAGCAAATCTACGGTAGGCTCGATATAACAATCGAATGTAGGCTAATAGAATAAAATGAAGGTGTTATCAGTCTGTGTGTTTTGGTGTATATAATATAATATAATAAGAAATTTCCTTTACTTTTGCAAAATGACACAATGTTAGTAGTATAGGTGTACGTATAGCGTCATAAAAATATGATTCATATTTCTATTGTTCTAGAACAAAAGAAATATGAAAAGACAAAAGAATTATGAATTATGAAATATGGATTATGATATGATTTATGATAAAAATATGGATTATGATATGATTTATGATAAAAATATGGATTATGATATGATTTATGATAAAAAGATGGATTATGATATGAATTATGATAAATCGATGAATTATGATAATAGATATGAATTATGGATATTTGCATAACAATAGAAATAGGAAAGAACAAAAGAATGTATGAAATATGAAAAATGAAAGATGAATATTCATGAGATATGAATTATAGATATTGACGATGGATGATGATTATGAAATATGAATATTTATGGATCGATATGAAATATGAAGAATGAATTATGAAAAATATGCTATTGTTTTAAGAATCCGCGTCATTGTTTCATCATATTCTTTTGTTCTCACATCGAGAGATATTTTCGAATGCAATGGTCGAAATGGTCATAATGACGATTGCAATCGTATGCATGACATTTGTTTGATTTGATGACGTCACTCCGACAAGTTCGGACCTGTCCTCTGACCAACGCTCGCCCGATCGATAACAAAAGAACTTTAAAAATAAAGAAATACATAAAAATGGGACTCGAGCCCGTGACGAGTTCGGACGTGCCCTCTGACCGCCGCTTGCGCAATCAAAGACAAAAGAACTTATAAAATAAAGAAATACATAAAAATGGGACTCGAGCCCGTAACGAGTTCGGACATGCTCTCTGACCGATCCTTGCACAATCACAGGGTAATGTATACAAAATGGAGAAATACATAATGACAACAGAAATATTAAAAAGTATGACATCATCGCATAACTTTGGAAAGCGACGTACAGTTACTAAGAATAGTTTCGGAATGGGGATATAAAAACTCAGCTCCGAAAAGAACGGAGCATTCGAATACCCTGAAGGAATTGCTACGTGAAAAGCTGTCAACATGTTCTCATACTACGGCAATGCCTACGATACTCGTTCAACGGCAGCACTGCCAGGCATGGATAACGAAGCCAGCAGAGGTGAGCTTCAAATAGACACTATGGCCAACTCCGAACCAGTCGGGATAATGGAACAAGAACAACGTCGCGATCGTGATTTTAGGGGAGATGGCAATACAATCAACGCGTCTGGAAATGGACAAATTGACAAAGACAAGACAGCGTCTGGAACCGACGAGGCAGGTGTCTGGAACACGAGCAAAATGGGTACAAATTGTGATGGCTACGACGTATGCAAATTCCCCATTAACACAACGCCGAAGAAAATCAGATACGTAACGGTCAAAGTCTTCAAGGAAAATGTCTACGTTGATATCCGAGAATTTTTCACATTGGGAGGCAAGCATTTTCCAACCAAAAAAGGCATAACGCTACCGGTCGACGATTTCAAAAAGCTGCAAATGATATCAAAGATCCTGAACGCTGCTATCTACCGTGCACGCTACCAACAGCGCTGAAATTGTCCCGATAGCCGTCAACTAGACCGTCTGATTCAACGTCAACTAAGAGAGATCCATAATGGGAATGCGTCGAAGGAGGTGCAAATGCTTTCAAAGAGTTTGGACACCGCCTTCTACTGTCCGGCAGTGAGCGTTACATACAACACAACGTGTCTGGACTTGACCTTTGATGCGTCGAGACTGTTTCTTTCAAACATCATCAACTTCGTCTAGCCTTATTATGTGAAGGGACTATCCGTTATGAAACGTAATCCTTCATTCCTTTGAAGTTTTGCCTATAAATAGGGAAATCACCATCAACTAAGCAGTTTCGAGAGCCAACTCGAGGGATTGTGGTCATGCCGTTGCTCTTATAGCTGAGAACCATGTCTTCTCAAGAGTCACAGTCTCATTCTCAGAGAACCTCTAATTTCATTTCACAGTTAAAGAGTTTGTTGAGTTCAGCGTATAATTCGTTAACTAGCTCGCAAGTACAGACAACCGTCGACAAGGCCGTTGCCGAACTACAAGGCCATCTCCATTCTCCAGCCACTCCAAAGGGTCGAGAAAAGTCATCCTCGGTAAGTGAACGCAATACTAATCATTCGAGAGATGTGGGTTTAGATAATAGTAGGAGCGGGAGTTCCCCGAATGTCCCTGCCAACCAAGATATTCCGGGCCCGTCTCATCACCAAGGCCCTGGCACAAATTACAAAAGAAATCCTCGCGATGCACCGCCACCGCCGGTGAATTACTTTTCTTCGAGCGATGAGGAAATGTTTTCTTCTCCCGAAACGAAAAAGAATTCAAATAGGAAACGTTCAGGAAGCATTGGGAATCAGAGAGGGGGGAACGTGCAAAAGAGGGGTAAAAAACGGGTCAAGAGATCTTCCGAGAAAAATGAAGAGGGAAACCCAAAAAAGAAAAAATCGAAAGAAAATCACATTCCAGCGGAAGAGAATGAAGAAGACATGTTTTCGGACATTTCAGCTTCACTTCCCTCATCCCCCACTTGGGAATTCATAGATCAAAGAATGTCTAAGAGATTTGGGGTGAGGGAAGTGTGGTATGACTTCAAAGCAAACACAAAAGGTATTTCTAACATACGGGATATGATTGACTACATTCGCTCATCGCTCGATGAACTGAAATCCTTACTCGTGTCTAACACTTCAGAGCGCGATTACATGCGTCTCGTATTAGTTTCGGAACAACTCAACGTTCCGATCGCTTTCCCTTGGGCCCTGGTAAGAGATTTTGACGTAGAACTGATTCTAGAACGAATCGAGCAAGTGTTGAATAGCAACCAAGACTTTTTCATCAGTCCGGGATTCACTATAAGATTCCATCATGTGGTGAATCCCGCCGGTGGACGGGCGTCGAAATTCGACGGCCTTCCATCGCGTCTCGCGGCCCTCAAGAAGAAGTCGATAATCACAGTGCCGAGGGACGAAGATAACCTATGCTTTGCAAAGGCAATTGTCATTGCAAAACTGCGAAAAGAAAACGATAGGAGATACAGACTGTGGTCAAGAAATGACCGTAATACCACGACAAGACTCCGAAATGAGGCGCGGGAATTACACAGGTTGGCAGGGGTACCTGAGGGAGAAGTAGATCATTCACAGTATGACTCCTTTCAAAAAGTGCTCCTTCCAAAGTACAAACTGGTCATTTATAGAGGACGATATGAAGAAGCGTTAATCTACAGCGGTCCTCAGGCTTCTGATACCATTTATCTCTATCTGTCAGACCGTCATTACGACGTGGTTGCCAATCCATCGGCGTTCCTGTGCTCCAAATTTGTTTGCGACGAATGTCACGAAACATATCGCGATCCCAGATATCACGAGTGTTGCCACATGTGTCGCGATTGTCAATCGACCGATTGTGATCGCGATAGCTTTGGTGAAACCGATCGCACGCTAGTATGCGAGAAATGTAACATGACGTTTCTAACCGTGAAATGCTTTCGAGCACATACTGTGAAATTATTCAACGGTAAAACAGCTTGTCAGAGGAATTTCAAATGTAACAAATGCAACAAGGTCTTTGACACGGATCTTGTTGATGGCGATTCCAAGAAACACAATTGCAACGAAATGAAATGCAATGTTTGTAAGCTTGTGGTCGACGGAAGGTATCACGATTGCTACATGCAAGTGACGAAAGAGAGTCCCTTCCACTCAAAAAACGTCAAGAAAAGTGAATCAAACCCTCCTCAACAAGATCAAAAGTGTGAAAGTTCTGAAAGTGACTCGCAGTCCCAAGACAGAAAAGCTAAGAAATCTCCTACCAAGTATATATTCTTTGATTTTGAGTGTACTCAAGAGACAGGCTTACACATACCAAATTACGTGCACGCAACATGGGAATGCACGAATTGCATGGATAGGGAAATGTCGGCAGACACCTGCTGCGAACGATGCGGCCCTCCCGAAGACCGTGCCATAACATTTCAGGGAGCGAATACCCTTGATCTTTTCACAAACTGGTTGTTTTCTATGGAAAATCACAACTCGGTAGCAATCGCACATAACTCAAAGGCGTATGATTCGTATTTCTTACTAAACAAACTAATAGAACAAGGGATCGAACCCCACGTAGTGATGAATGGCGCTCAGATCATAAGTCTCGAAACACGGGAGCCAAAAATTAAGGTTAAAGACTCTTTAAATTTCTTTCAGATGCGGTTGGCAAAACTGCCCAAAACATTTGGCTTGCAGGAAATGAAGAAAGGTTATTTTCCCCATTTTTTCAACACTCCCGATAATGCCAATTATGTAGGATCACTGCCAGACAAACGTTTCTATGGCGTGGATTCCATGATGAAAGCAGACCGAGAACAGTTTAATACTTGGTACGATGAGCTCGCGCTAGCCAATTATGTCTTTAACTTTCAGGAGGAAATAAAAGCCTACTGCGAGAGTGATGTCAATATCTTGCACCAAAGCTGCAAGATATTTAGAAGACACTTCAAAAGTGTGAGCGCAACAGAGGCTAATCCCGAAGGAATAGATCCATTCATGCGCTGTCTGACGCTTCCCAGCGCGTGCAATCTTTTGTTTCGAACGAACTACCTTAAGCCCAAGACAATCGCGCTCATTCCCCAGGAAGGGTATGGAAAGGGGAAAAGACAGTCCTCCTTAGCCGGAGAGTGGCTTCATTTTGAGGCACAGCTTTCAGGATTTCACATTCGACATAGTTTCAATGGTGGGGAAAGAAAAGCACACGGACGTTTCGTAGATGGCTATGCCGAAAAAGATGATGAAAAACATGTTTGGGAGTTTCTCGGGTGCTTTTATCACGGGTGTCGCGAATGTTACGGTCCCAGTGTCGAAAACCCAAAGCTAGGCAAAGCAATGGGTGTACTGTTTAATGAATCCATGAAACGTCTTGATGCGCTCAAAGAGAATGGATATATTGTACACTATATTTGGGAATGCGAATGGAAACAATTGCGCCAAATGGCTGATGTACATCCACACATTGCACACCTTCAAATGGCTTTTAATCAACAATTAAATCCACGTGACTCGTTCTATGGCGGGAGAACTGGAGGGTGTTCGCTCTTCTACGAGGCGAAGCCCGAAGAAAAAATCCTTTACTATGATTTCACCAGTCTTTATCCCTTTATCAATAAGTTCGGCAAATATCCTGTCGGCCATCCCAGAATTATCTATTCTAACAACTCAGCGCTGGTTTTGACAAAGCGCGTTTGTTTCAGATTTGGTCTCTCAGCAAATTTCCCCCACAGCACATTAACAATGCCCTTGGCAATGGCGCGTAAACCGGGGTTTTTCGCGATGTTTTTAGAGTCTAATTGAATTCCCTCATGGGCCAAATAATCTCGAATGTATTTTTCACGTTCTTCTTCAGTACTGGCATGGGCGGGGTAGCCTGAGGTTTCCTGCTTTATTTTCATAAAGCTGTCTATATACTTGTAATTCGATAGTCGATAAATGGGGTTATTTATTCGTAGACCTTAAACCAGACACGCCGGAAGAATTTCGTCTCAGAACGAAAATATTTCCCGGTGAAGTTCAATATGTATATGTTCCTAAGATATAAATTGTCGCGTTCGTGTATTAAGTCATTTATTAGTTAAAAATGTCGCGCCGAGTGAAGACCCACGCAGTCCTGCTCAAGACCCTCGCACACTGCTCTCCTGATCAACGGAAACTTCTCATCAAGACAGCTAACAAGAACTTCATTGACGCCATCTGTGAATGTGTTTTGAACGTGATCTGCGGTAATGTCAAGCTGTCGCAATCCCACAAGAAAACTTTGACTAAGCACAAGCGAAAACTCCGTAAATTAGCGGATCGTCGTACATCTCTGGCAGAGAGAAAACGAATCTTAAACCAACGCGGAGGATTCATTGGTCTCATTGCCAGGTTGATCACGCCTGTACTCGGAACTCTCGCTTCTAACCTCTTTGCATCGCCAAAGTAGACACTGTATAGAGGTACCGCGTTGATAATGGAGAATGCGCGCAAGATGGTGCTTGTGCCACAAACTATGCTTCATTCTCTCAAAAGTCAATCTTCATCACCTACAGAGCAGCGAATCAACGAATTGGACGATCAGATTCGTTCGGTGTTGGACAGGCCCGATCTACCAGAGTATGACAAGGCGTTGTTGTATTCGCAATACTTACAGCGGTTTTTGAAAGCGACGGACAACGTTAAGAAGCCATTGTCTATTGAAGTCGTTAGCGACAGCTCAAGAGACAATGACAGCACGCATCTAGTAACTCATGGACAGAGGGTCGCGCCAAAATCTGAGGACGCAGTGGAGCGTGACATCTTGCAGCACGTGCCTAAGAATTTTGTGAAAAGAGCTTCGCAGTTGCTGGAAAAGATGAAAAGGTGCGACGATGTGGGATGGACGGACAAAGGGGAGCTGATTGTGAGCGGGGAAAGTGTGCCTGGCAGTAACATTTGCGACTTAATGTACGACATTTTCAGAGAGCGAAGTGGTTATATTCCTACTGGTAGTGAACATTTTATTCGTGCGCTGGCTCGTTTGAACATTCCAGAGACTGCGTTGACCAATCTCAGCCGACGTGACCAACTTCAACGTGTTAAGAGGGGGAAAGATTTGGAGACCCCGATTCATCGTCGTTTAGATTCTCCAGACCCCAAAATGTACACAACCCCTACTACAACTAAAAGTTATACACGTACAAGGCGTACAAGAGCTAGTGATGCTAATGGTTCTCAAACCCCAAAGTGGCAATCTTTTTAAAATACGGCTTAAACGGTATGACCACAATCCTCGTTAACCCGAGCTGTTCTCGTTAATTCGTGTAATGATTTTATTGTATGTTAATTTACTACTCTTCTATTTCAAACAGTTATGTACAATTTTAAATAGTAGCCCTTACCATTATGATCTGCGTGTTGATCTAGGTGGGTGTTGAAGTACGCCATCGATGTTGCGTATGGGGTGATATGAAAGTGTGTACACAAGCATTTACATACTTAATATGTATCATTATATTTTACGAACGATGATTTTTTGATTGTATTAACGTTAACATCGTTACATATCCCCAACCAATTATTTCATCAGGTGACCCGCAATGTGTATATAAGATTGTACGGTCTATGTTCAGATGTGAAGGAGTGTATACATACATAATATTCTGTTTGAATGTATTTGAAATTTTGATGCTAGCTGTTCTTTTGAATTTGTCCGCATGATATAGCGATTGACTATACTATCTTAACGTTTCTCCACTTCAACATTTCATCGTCTGAACATTTCGACTAGTTGCTATGTAAATATTGTAAATATAAGTTCGCGTGACGTTTGATTTTATCTGTGGTGTTTACCGAATGTGTCATACATTTTATCTCCTGGCGTAGTTGTACATAATATGTCTTACTTCATGAAACGATGTAAATAGTCAAATCCTGCCTGGTTTATGCATTAGTACATTCAGTGGTGAAAGTAGTTGTTTTTATTATTATTCGTAGTTAATTCCATAAAGACCGTCATATTGTACATATATCCACCACTTCGACGTTTCGTCGATTCGTCATTTCGTCATTTCGTCATTTCGTCATTTCGTCATTTCGTCATTTCGTCATTTCGTCATTTCGTCATTTCGTCATTTCGCTGTTTTAAATCTGTGCATGTAACGCATGCAAATTTCTTTTTTTTTAATGTCTGTTTACCTAGAATTAATAACTTTGACGAAACGGAAATACACTGTAAAATGTCTCACGCAGATTCTGCAGATTGATGACTACATCACCTCAATGGTTTATAAGTTGTTAATTATTCTTTCATCACCATGTATGATTTAAGCCATGCTTGAACATCGAAACATAATTGAATAATGTATTGTATTTTTTATATGAGGAATAGTTCTTTACGTATCCAGTGGAAATGTATATAGTTTGTTCGTTGCACGGTGTAATGATTTTTTTCTCACAATCACAAAACGTAGAAGGAAGCAAAGAAAAACAAGTACAACAAGGAGTAATTTATTTACATATTTATAGTCTGTTGTTTTATTGGAGAAAATAAAACGGGTACCACGTACAATATTCTTACGATACAAAACGCACTCGTTACATCTTATTTTTGTTTTGTCCTGTGTGATATGTGTTATACAGCGTGACTGAGGAAAAGAGAAGCGAGAAAGAAAACGAAGAGCGAAAGAGAAAATGAGACATATACTCGTAACGAAAATAACAAAGTGTGTATTACTATGAAGAACGAAACCCAGCCCAAGTTTAATCTAATATATATATATATATATATATATATATATATAGGTTACCTAATTTTACAAAGTATTCAAGCGGTTGTTACGCTAGGTACGCTAACCTAAGTAATATATGGTCTATGAATTGTAAATGATAATATATTCCATTGGTAACAAACTGTCACAATCACTCAACGTTTCGACATAAAGGTACAAACTTAATTCTCTTATTTTCAAACTAGCTTTCCCAGACATGAAAGAACATATATTCATGATTTGGAGTTATATGATATATATATATATATATATATATATATATATATAATAAAAGAGAGAGAGAGTGAGGGAGTGAGAGAGAGAGAGAGTGAGTGAGAGAAAAAAGGTAATAGTACAGGCTTGCACATACGATATATACAAATTACTACTAAGTTAAATACTGTTAGATATCTAGCAATCCACATCAAGAGAGAAGTTTACACTACGTTATACACGCTATTACAATATCTTCTTACAAACTATCGAAGCTACGTGCGATTTGTAATAGAGTAAAAGATGTATCATGAACACGATGGGAAACATCAGAACGTCGATTAAACCAATCATTCACTCTCTTATCATTTCTCGTATAATCCTTGCCAAACACATTTAATACACTTCGAGTTGTTTGACCCCCTACTCGTTTCGTCACGTAATAGATACAATATTGTCCGCAAACTGTGGATACAGTTCCTTGTAGCCGTTTGGAATTAGAGGACCATGCCGAGGCATTATTGTCCAAAAACTTTACAAAGTCAAGACTGTAAGTTAAGGGTTCATATCCGTAAGAGTCAAAGAATTCGCCTTTTCCGTTGCAAAAGTAGAAAGCCACCCAGTGTGTTCCTGGTTTATCGCTAGGATCGGTATTCGCGATAAAGCACTGCTTCGCCCCACTAATTGATCGCGGTAGACAATTTGACGCATATACTCCTTTGAAATAGGGCTTGACAATAGGATCGTTCTCTAAGAAACGTTGAATCTGCGATGTATCCATAGTCGATTAGAATATTTCGGCAGTCGGTTGTCCGGAAGAGGTTTTATTGGTAATCGTAGATGATGTTTCTGCTTTTATCAATCTGAATCAGTCCCTGTCCTTCCGAGTAGACGATACAGTTGACGGTGTTTGGAATGGCCACGTCGAATTGTAGCTCTAAGCGCAGATTTCCTTGCTTGATGAGATTCAAGTGACATCCGTCAGATAGGTCGGGCGTGAGGTCGAATGCCAAAAGGGTATAACCTTCGCAGTATTCTTCTCGATTGATGTTAATTCCCTTGTCTACAAACAGTCGGTTGGTTCCCATGAATAGTGAATTGTAAGCGTGAATGTAACTTTGTCCAGCTCCCGCTGCAAAGCTAGGACGTAATGGTCTCATCGGCACCGTTTCTCCGTCAATAGTGAGGGAGATGAAGTTGAGGCGTAAATGTTTAAAGTTGAAGGGGTTCTTGCCAAAAGTACCGTTAAAGGCGTCTGTGTCAACGAATCCTACGACCACCCGATTTGGTAACTGTCCGTGAAATAGATTGTCTTTATTAATCGACATGCTTCCTGCAGGAATGGAAAAGGACTTCACGTCTACTTTGTTGACGGGGTATTTCGCGGTTGTCTTCTCCAAGGCCTTGGCGTGGTTTAACATGATGGTAGGACTGGTCTTTACTCTGCGAACGTAGAGGGCAGCAGATTCTATTTTAATTTTATATCGGGCATTCTCCGTCGAAGACAGAAGACAAAATGCGTCTTTGCTACGATTTAACTTGATTTTCAAATCAACCCCCGGGAGTAACAGTCTTTCTTGAAAAAAAATGTCGGCGTAAATCGGACCAAGTAGAGAAAGTAATTTACTCTCGACGATGAATCCATGTCTTTTCGCCAGACCGGGATTAGCTTCTGCAGAGCTTGCCAGCGGGTTAACGACATCCATTTTCCCCGCTTTGTCCTTGTAATATAGCTGTTGAGTGAGTTGAGACTCTTTGGTCTCTCCTCCATAGTGCAGCAGAGATTCGATGTACGCTCTGTAAGGGTATGTATTCGACGGCTGAGACACTAGTTTTTCATTGAGCATGATATCAACTTGTGCAAAGAGAGATGGGAGAAACAGGTTTACGGGACCAACTGGGGCATCAGCTGGTAAAGCCGTGTTATCATTGTTCGTAACTTTGACTGTCACTTGAAGCATGGTCTGAGAGAGGTCCAAGTATTCTTCCGACGTGCCGGACACGTTGAATTCAATGGGCCCTTCATCGGTGATGCTGCTAACGGGGTGATATTCTACCCATGGTCCTTTGACGATGCTCATTTGAGTGTGTGGTACCGTGAACAAATCCAATTCGGACTTGCAGCAGACATCGCTCTTGTCGTGTAGAAGCGCCATGTTCAGCAAAGACAGCAAGGAGTGTATGAGACTGGTAAACGAATAGTCCGAATTAATCGAAGATGTCGCGCAAGCGAGCTCTTTTCGCTGGAGAATTTCGAGACCGAATGATACGCTTCCTTCCTCGCCTCCTTCTTTTAACTCTTCCTACAACTACTAATCGCGCTCCTCCAGTCTGATTCCCAATTTTTTTCTTTACTGCTCGAACAGTCTTTGAGGCCAGGTGTTTTCCCGCCCGAGCCACATTTTTTCTAGTTGCGCTTTTAAAAGATTGTCCGTTGATGGTGTCCTGAACAATGTTCATGCCTGTATGCATAGCTTCTTTTCCCAAAGCAACAGCCCCTCTTTTTAAGAGAGGAGTTGCGACTTTGAAGAGCCCCTTCACCAGACTACCCAGCCCGTGTCCTCTCTGCATGGATGCCCCGCGGAAGACGGGTAATCCCGAGCCATATTGGTCGTGAAAAATCCTTGCCGGTGCGCGAAATACCACCATAGTTGGACGTATCGCTGTGTAAATTTAGCGTCCAGCTAGTTCGTAGAGCGCTCTCTAAAGTGTAACTTCACGATCACTTTCCCGCGTTCAAATGGTACCACTTCACCCGATTCGGTTGTTAATATAATCTCTATCGTTTCAAAATTGTAAAGCTTAAGAGGGACGTAATGCGGAGTGATATAGGTATTGACGATATTATCGCGATCCTTGTCCGGAATGACTGCTATCGTCCTCAGTAAAGGTACAGCAGCGTCACCTACGTGTTGAAACTGAACGATATCAGAATAGACATAAAATGTATGAAATTTCATGTGTACATCCATTGGCATGGGACTCAGTGTTGATTCCGTGAGATGGCATTCCCCTTCAAACCCGAGCATCATAGCCAAACCACAGGGAATGAGGAGCGCCGTATTTCCTTCTAATCGGATGAAACATTTTCGTTGGGTCCTCTTGTAATAAAATGTGATGCTTTTACGTAATTTTCTCCGGAACTGTTCGTTGATCGAGTCAATGAGTTCCTCTCCAGAATTATAATATCCCGCAGGAATCTCAATTTTTTTCATCAATGGAACAGCGTCGTCCTCTACTTCATTATCGTAAATAGTGAGGGTGTTGTTATCATGTCGTACATTATACCACGTGCACTGAAATTGAACTTCTGCCAACCCCACCTCGTAATCTTCGTTGAGTGAGAGAGGTGCGTGAAGCCGCGTCGTAAACTGACACGTTTTGTTATTTGGATAGTACGACATGGAACTATTACTGGGCAGCGTCACGTAAAATTGAGAAGCCATGTTCGATCAGCCTCTTCTCCTTTGTTCAAAGCGAAGAATGATAACGAGAGTAACGTGAATCGTGTTTTTAACGCGGAGTTAAGTGTCGAACCCAACTATCAAATTCTTTGCCATACCCTGACCAACGAACTAGGTATTCTTTCTGCCCATTGCGCATGCGCGTGCGTAAAACCTTGTCCACGTTGTAAGTAGTCTCCTTGTCTTTCGAAACTCTTATCAATTCCCTTTCATAGAACGTACCCTTCACTCGTTCCCCGTTGTAATCCTTTATTCTGTAGACAGGTACCCTCCTATTGACGCGGGAGCTGATTGTAAAGACCTCCCTCGAAAAATTTGCTTCGTAACCCTTTTCGAACTTTAGTTTGCTTTTACTAATACGAACTTGATCTCCGATTTCATACTTGAATCGTGGAGCTGTACGCTTCTTCCCTCGCATTGCCCTACCGTAGAGACTTTTTATGGCACGCTTTTGATTCTCAATATTCACGTCTTTTGGTTTCATGCCAATACTAGAATGAATGGTGTTGTTATAGCCTTTGACCAAATCTTTTATTACACCGAGATACCTGTAAGTGTTTTTGAATGTGAAGAAGCGCCACATTTTTGTTCGCAGCGTTCTATTGAATCGTTCAGCAACGCTGGCTTTGGTTTCATTTTCTGTTGTGTAGAAGTGAATGCCTTCTTTCTCGAGATATTTCTGAAAATGTCTGTTTGTGAATTCCGAACCTTTGTCTGTATGTAGCATTACAGGCACTCGGCCCTCTTTCAAGATGCTTTCGAATGCCCCGACAATGTCTTTTGATTTTTTGTTTTTTAAAGGAACCACCCAAGCATATTTCGACAGTACATCTATACACGTCAGTAAGTAGCGATAACCATTATTAAACCTTTTCAAATTTTGAACATCTACAAGATCAGCCTCCCAGATTTCGTCGATTCCTCTCACTTTCACAACATTTCTCTTAAATGTCTTTCTCGCCGGTGCGTGCATTGTATACGCATCTTGTTTCGTTAACCAGTCTCTGACACCCTGCAAGCTCGCTTTTTCAGTTTCCACCTCTCTCACCGCATTCCACAACTTACTGACACCACCGAAACTAGCTGGATGTTGAGGATCGTAATAGATTTCCTCTAACGCTCTCTCAAATGAATTAGACATTATTCGTCTCAGCAACCACACACTGCAGAAGCAAACATCAGAAATGGCATTCCTTTCACGTTGCAATGACATAAAAGGCATCAATGATAGACAAGGTAACGAGTAAAAAAAATCATTTGAAAATGAAACGCATCATTTATTGTACACGCATACACACAGTGCAGCGAATTTCGTTGCTTGAATCAATTCACATTCTATTAACATCTACATTCCATACATTATACAACATATACAGACAAAAATGTAAAACGTATCGCGACATTAGTCCAACAGTCATTTTCGGAGCGTGTTCCGACCAGCGCACTTTGTAGCGTTTGAGTCCTTCCACGAATTGCGCGCGAAATTCCTCTTTCCGCTCGTCCGGTATGCAGGCATATTGGTAGATGTTGACAAAATAGCATAGAGCCATCAGCGAACGTTTGTACTTGTTGGGATGATTGGGGTTCTCTATACAATTTTTGAGCAGGGCCTCTATACAATCGTCGAACCTCTCATTGCCTCGAAGCTTGATTCGTCGCACACGGGAAAATTGTTCCTCGCTTGCAATTGTCCGACATGCGCGTAAGATTGTCTCGGTGTCTACGGCGTGAAAGTCGGAAGGAAATGTGTCCTTTATCACCGTTAATAGCAGTCGTTCGTCTAAAGCACGTTCCACTGAGGGTCCGTCAAGACAATGTCGGGCAGGCCGGTCTCGAGCCCCAAGGCCCTGTAGACCACTCTCACAGCGGCCTCTATCCCCTCCACGTGTCTCCCTATGTTGACTCTTCTTTGTTCCAGCTGCTGTTGAGTCTCTCCCCTCAGAATAAATTTGATGTACTCCAGGAAAAAACCGCACTCGACGAGATCTGGTCTCATCCAGAGCACCCTGCCAACGTAAGGGTACACTCTCTCCACAGTCATTGGGTCCAAATGATGAACCGCCTGGAACACTTTGCGCTGTGGATCTTCGGGAGTACCGTCTATTGGAGAATCTGGCACGTTTTGCACCCGTTTCAAGACTTCGATGAGAGTTAGATACTCCGTCAACATCAGCAAGTCCACCTTCTCCACCGTCCTCTGCATTTCGGGACACCAGGTGTTGGCGATATTCGGCTGAGACATTCTGTAACATGTGATGCTCTCGGAAGGTTTCAAATTGAAATGTGTCCCTCTCGCATGTTCTTCGAGTTTTTATTCTTTTGCTTTGCAAAGGACGCCACCATCTCTTTGAATATGTATGAGGCATCTATTGTTTTATGCAGGACGAGTCCGAACCCGTCACTGGCTCCAGGTCCAGTTTATGTATTTCTTTATTTAAAAATTCTTTTGTCTTCGCTCGCGTACAAGCGTGGGTCAGAGGACAAGTCCGAACTTATCGTGAACTTGAGGTCCAGTCTTATGTATTTCTTTGTTTTTCTAGTCTTTTGTCTTTGAGTGTGCGAGCGTCGGTCTGAGGACAAGTCCGAACTTATCGTGAACTTGAGGTCCAGTCTTATGTATTTCTTTGTTTTTCCAGTCTTTTGTCTTTAAGTCCCCGAGCGTTGGTCAGTGGACACGCCCTGACTTTTGTCTTCGATTGCGCAAGCATTGCGCAAGCGTCGGTCAGAGGACACGCCCCCATTTTTATGTATTTCTTTGTTTTTTAAAGTTCTTTTGTTTTCGATCGGGCGAGCGTCGGTCAGAGGACAGGTCCGAACTTGTCGGAGTGACGTCATCAAACAAACAAATGTCATGAATACGATTGCAATCGTCATTATGACCATTTCGACCATTGCCTTCGAAAATATCTCTCGATGTGAGAACAAAAGAATATGATGAAACAATGACGCGGATTCTTAAAACAATAGCATATTTTTCATAATTCATTCTTCATATTTCATATCGATCCATAAATATTCATATTTCATAATCATCATCCATCGTCAATATCTATAATTCATATCTCATGAATATTCATCTTTCATTTTTCATATTTCATACATTCTTTTGTTCTTTCCTATTTCTATTGTTATGCAAATATCCATAATTCATATCTATTATCATAATTCATCGATTTATCATAATTCATATCATAATCCATCTTTTTATCATAAATCATATCATAATCCATATTTTTATCATAAATCATGCCATAATCCTTCTTTTTATCATAAATCATATCATAATCCATATTTCATAATTCATAATTCATAATTCTTTTGTCTTTTCATATTTCTTTTGTTCTAGAACAATAGAAATATGAATCATATTTTTATGACGCTATACGTATAATTTTTTTCCCCTTTCCATACCCTTCCAGGGGAATGAGCGCGATTGTCTTGGGCTTAAGGTAGTTCGTTCGATATTGTTTTATGCAGGACGAGTCCGAACCCGTCACTGGCTCCAGGTCCAGTTTATGTATTTCTTTATTTAAAAATTCTTTTGTCTTCGCTCGCGTACAAGCGTGGGTCAGAGGACAAGTCCGAACTTATCGTGAACTTGAGGTCCAGTCTTATGTATTTCTTTGTTTTTCTAGTCTTTTGTCTTTGAGTGTGCGAGCGTCGGTCTGAGGACAAGTCCGAACTTATCGTGAACTTGAGGTCCAGTCTTATGTATTTCTTTGTTTTTCCAGTCTTTTGTCTTTAAGTCCCCGAGCGTTGGTCAGTGGACACGCCCTGACTTTTGTCTTCGATTGCGCAAGCATTGCGCAAGCGTCGGTCAGAGGACACGCCCCCATTTTTATGTATTTCTTTGTTTTTTAAAGTTCTTTTGTTTTCGATCGGGCGAGCGTCGGTCAGAGGACAGGTCCGAACTTGTCGGAGTGACGTCATCAAACAAACAAATGTCATGAATACGATTGCAATCGTCATTATGACCATTTCGACCATTGCCTTCGAAAATATCTCTCGATGTGAGAACAAAAGAATATGATGAAACAATGACGCGGATTCTTAAAACAATAGCATATTTTTCATAATTCATTCTTCATATTTCATATCGATCCATAAATATTCATATTTCATAATCATCATTCATCGTTCATATCTATAATTCATATCTCATGAATATTCATCTTTCATTTTTCATATTTCATACATTCTTTTGTTCTTTCCTATTTCTATTGTTATGCAAATATCCATAATTCATATCTATTATCATAATTCATCGATTTATCATAATTCATATCGTAATCCATCTTTTTATCATAAATCATATCATAATCCATATTTTTATCATAAATCATAATCCATCTTTTTATCATAAATCATATCATAATCCATATTTCATAATTCATAATTCTTTTGTCTTTTCATATTTCTTTTGTTCTAGAACAATAGAAATATGAATCATATTTTTATGACGCTATACGTACACCTATACTACTAATGTTTCCGTGCAGTTTTGGGCCATATGAAGGTATAAGCTTATCATCACGTTGAATAGACCGATCATCTCGGAATACAAATTTATACTTGATTAGGTTTTTATTTGTCGTATGAAACACTAACAGTGAGTGCTCAACATTAAAACAGACACAGTGCCAAAGCACAGTCATGTGGCTATACTTGGACTTATCTGGGATAATTGCACTTATTGTTGTTGTTTGTTGTTGTTGTTGTTGTTGTTTGTTTTTTTTACTTTTTAAATCATGAAAGTGCTTACCACTGACGAGTCGTCGTCTGAAGAGTTTTTAAACGAGCATCCCGCGTGGCACGGCGAGTAGTACAAAACATCATCATGTCCACATACGGGTTGGAAGTCGTGCGTACATTTACAATCCTCATTGCAGACATTGTCAACCGGGAAATCCTGATCGCCGGACCCGGGGCTGTTATGAGTGGAATTTAGCACGTGAGACACAGACAAGTAAACAGACAGACAGACAGATACATGCATACATATATACAGAACAAAGCATGAAACAAGAGAGAAAGAGAACAAGTTAAACACGTAGGAGGAAAGAAGATAAAAATTAAACAGAAGAAGATATCTTATCATTTATCAAAGTGGAATTAAACAATGTGAAACTTTTACATCCTCCGTTTCAGACCTATAAAGATGCATTTTGCGATAAGAATCAAGGTCTGGCTTTTCCACGGTTATTCAGCATTATTTCTCGTCATCTTTGGACACTAGTGACTGTCCCAGCTTTGAACTTAAGAATAAACCGGAATTTCATCATTATTAATGTCCTTTTTTGTTGCTGTTATAGTGAAAATTTTTAAGGGAGTTGTAATGAGATGGAATGATTATGTAAACTATCACGATTACACGACTCGTCTTCGATTTTCTGTTCATGGGTTTCAGTGTCTGCTGGTTTCTCCATCGAAAATAAACAGACAGAACGGATTATTACAGCCCCCAGGTTGACACAAACTTGTCACTTGTCATCCACCTTGCTTTGATTACTCCTCCAAAGTCCAATGTCCTTAATTTCCTGAAATGTGTCCACCTCTTCTTGCCACTTGTCATGACTGTTTGAATTTGTCCGATATCATCACAATTTAATGAGTTTGACAATATGACAAATTTAAAACGGCTCTGGTTCTGCAGTCGCGATAAAGCCGTCTTTGTTTTTTTAAAATCTAAAGTCGATAGTTAAGTCCATACTTTATTGGGATCTTCCATCTGTTAGAGACTTCAGAAAGATTGTCTTCTGTTTTTTGAGGGGCCCGGGGTATGCCTTGTTATTCTCAGTAGTGGTTGATTTATTGCTGTTCTTAATCCCCCATATTGTACTTGAAGAATGTTTAATGAAGATAATTGTCCGTTTAGTATTTCAAGTAAGCAGTGGATCCTCTGACTAATCATTAGCACACGATAGTAATTAATACAAGGCAGATAAGAGAACATTTAAAGGAAAATACTTTACATCAATAAGCTTACGAGTATACATGTCGCACAGATACTATACCCCGATGTTTAACGAATGAAAACTTTATGCTGGGATTACAACGAACTAAAATCTCTGCGAGCAACCTCTTGACTAAAAGCAAAAGTACATTGAGCTTTGCCCATCTAACACTATGAAGTGGCATTGATTGCAAGAAAATTGCAAACTAAAGCACAAAAAGGGGTAAAGAGCCTGGATAGAAAATTCTTTCCTTTGATTATGAAGCGATAAGTCTACTTTCAAACAAACAAAAAAGTTAAAAAGCAAGATATTACCATCTCCTCTGACCCACAAAAACTGAATTACGTAGGAGCAAAATCGGGCAAATGCTTACCTAATTTTGTAATCCACCGTAACTCCGGCAAAGTCGATGCTTTCACAGCTCATAAAGAAGACGAATTGAAGACCCAAACTACAGATGAGCACGCCGAGAGTGAACCTCAGCATACCTTTGTATTTTAGGTCAAATCGCTTGACCACCCAGCCACCGAAGAGGGCGCCAATAAAACTTGACGGAGTGACGATGATACCTGAAAGGTAAGTGAAAAGAGATAATGGCTGTGATCCAAAATATTTGCCAGGAGAAAATAGGGACACGGTTAGAGAAGGAGAAGACGAAGAGCAAGAAGTAGGCGACTACTTTATACATCAAGGTTTATCATTCATATTTGTTATTTCAAACACTTACATAATAAGGTAAAGTCTATGACACTTTCTTCAACTGAATTGTCACCTTAGTAGTGATGCTGCGAAAAATGGCTGCGATAGGTAAAAGATGCGAAGATTACTCTCAAAACATTGTGATTAATTCAAGTCTCACAGTGCAATAAACGATGTCAGTTTAACTCTCTCAGTACAACAGACGACTTTTTTTTTTTTAATGGGGAATAATCCTAATTTGAACGTTTCAACCTTATGGCCTGCAAAATGCCATTTCCGGGAGGATTTTATCCCCTTTGGAACATGGGAACGATCATTCCAAATATCAAGTCCAGTTCTTTTAAATGATGCAAATCTTTGTTAGGAGATCATATGCTTTTAACGAAGCATACCTTTTGGAGCAAGTTAAATCAAATCAAATCAAATCAAATCAAATCAAAACGAAACAAATCAAATCAAATCGAATCGAATCGAATCGAATCAAATTAAATTCTCAGGAAATATAATAAAAACGAGTCAAATCAATATCAAATAAAGCCATTTACAGACATCGCAACGAGTTGAATCAAGTCGATTCAAATCGCTATCGAATAGTGCCTGTTCAACTCCGGTAAGATCAAATGAAATGATATCAAAATCAATATTACTCTGACCCCTTACCCGCCAAAATGGCTGCCTGGCCCGACGTCAGGTTGAACTGCGACTCCATGTACTTTGGGCCGAAGACGCCCACGGCGACTAGGATGAAGGTCTCGCAGGCCGTGGAGATGTTGTTAAACATAAATGGCAGGTTCTTGATCAGCATCCACAAGGCGCGGGGAAACTGGGCGATCGACCCCCAGCCGGTCTTCGTCTCAAACTCCATCCCACGCTGGGTCTCGTGCTTGCGCTGGGCGAAGACTTTTTTCCCGCCTTGTGGGTATTTAAAAAAAGGTTTGTTTTAATATATTAATAAGGTCTTCTTTATCCAGGGTAGCCTCTTCAGTGTTGCCACTGCTCTACCAGAGGGTCCTACCATTATAACCACCCTAACGTTGCCCGGTACCCATTTATACACCGGAGTCGAAAGGGAAATGGTGGGTAAAAACATCTTCAGGTGTGAGTTTCTTCAATTTGTCTCCCTTTACAAATTTAACAATACAGATCTGTACAGTTCAGCAGTTGCGATCTTAACAAATTCACATTGTAGAGGGAGACAAATTGAAGAAACTCTCACCTGAACCTTCACCCTTCTGAATAATATCTTTCTTTCATTCAAAAACATCTTGTCCAAGGACGTAACCGCTGGGAGGGAATCGAACTCGGGTCCTCCGATTGGGGATCGGGAGTCTTATATCCACTATAATCATAATACCACAGCGCCCCCATAGTTTTTAAGAGTAGCAATAAGGATTTCGTAATGCCTGTAAGCTGAATATAATCAGTCACTTCGAGCTTGTTTCCATATTACGTGAGAACAGCAAAGATTGTTATCATTTAATGTGAAGACTAAATACTCTGTAGATCTCGATCTAGACCCTAAATGAATTCGGTATTGGTCAAGTTGTGTGAGTGCCGCTGCTCGCGACGATTCGATTCGTACACGTTCGTCATTGAGTGTGTGCACGGGCTGTGAAAGTTTTGCCTGCCGTGGTAGACCCTCATCGAATAGTACATGTGTAAATTGATAAGTATGTAAACGAGTGCGAAAAACAAAACAATGCAAAACAAAAAATCTGACAAGGAGGAGAGGGGGAAGAGAGAGAATCATATTCACAGGAAAGAGATAAAAAAACAATGAATATTCTGTGATATCTCATCAGTCATGCGCAACAGTGATCAATGTTATTGCGGGTTCCATATGGAAGACCGGATGCACAACTGTATTGGTGTAGGCTACCTATATAAAATGATGGGGATGTATTTATTTCTCAGCCCCCAACCCCCTCTGTTATATTTGTTGCTATTAAAGGCCCCTAAATTTATCTTCAGACTGATGGTATATTATTTTGTTTCTCAAACCTACCCCTCTTTTCTTCATACTAGTTTCAAAGATTCACTGTGCATATGCATTTTCCGACCTCTCTCGACCCCTTCCTTTTTCAAATGCATGACTCGTGTATTTCTTCCCTTCCTCGATCACTGCTTGAATTATCATACAATTTATTTGTTTCTTACGACTTTCTCTGCCTCTCCCCTCCTCTCTTTCTCATTTCAAAACTTCACAATGTTTGTCTACATTTTTTTCTACATTGATCAGTTTGTCTAGAAACACTGTACAGTCACGTGCAAATTAGTATGAAGGAAAATTATACCACTATTGCATTAATTCATTATCACTTTATTCACTTCTTTTTGTTCAAACACTTTTTTCATGAAGGTTTATACAGAGATAACCTGATCCTCCAATATCCAAGAAGTATTGTAATACAAACTAGAACTATCACTCAATGTGATCTATACCCCCTACTAACAAAGTAACTGACATTTGCCATATCTCACGTCAAGTGCTCAAAACCTGAGTGAGTAAAGTAAATAAATCAACAATTTCTATGATTTTCATTAGAAATACTTTTACCATAGTAACACAATGTTTAACATTAAAAAAAAATAAAGTTTGCCCAGCTAAATATCATAACTGTCACCGCGATGTGCCAAATCTCAAGTCAAATGCTCAAAACTGAGGGAGTTAAGTGAATTCATGATGTCATTGTATTACGATTTTCATTCAAAATAAACTTAGGCTGTCACCATATTGTGTCGAGCCCACTAATGTCAATAATATTCGACCACTAATGTGGCTGTCGTATCTTTAAGCATTTACACTCCCAATACAATGTGCCATAATTCAGTCAGATCATTTGATTTTCTTTATTCCGAGTGGTTCCCAATCGACGTGTTCTCTTACTCTTTTCTTTAATCTGTATACACGCAATCTCAGTTTTATATTCGAAAAGACACACTGTATGTTCCATTCTCTTGCAAAACAAAAAGAAATGACTGTATTTCATTTTTGTAACATATGATCGATGCAGAAAATTCCGGATAAATTCATTTGAATTTGGATCGTGTAATGTCATAACAACCACTAATGTCATAAGACGACGACAAATGTCATAACGACCACTAATGCCATGACACGTCAACGACAAATGTCACAATGACCACTTTAATGTCATAACACGTCGACGACAAATCTCACGATGACCACTAATGTCATAACACGTCGACGACAAATGTCATAGCGACCAATAATGTCATAACGTCGACGACAAATGTCAAAATTTCCATTTTTTGCTGCAAATGTCATAAGACGTCGACGACAATAATGTCATAACCATAATCTCATAACACGTCGACGACAAATGTCATAACGACCACTAATGTCACAACACGTCGACGACAAATTTCATAATGACCACTAATGTCATAACACGTCGACGAGAAATGTCATAACGAACCAATAACGTCGACGACAAATGTCGAAATTTCCATTTTTACTGCAAATGTCATAACACGTCGACGACAAATTCATAGCGACCACTAATGTCATAACATGTCGACGACAAATATCAAAATCGGATTAACCACAAATGTCATAACACGTCGACGGCAAATGTCAAAATTTCAGTTTTTACTGCAAATATCATAACATGTCGACGACAAATTTCATAATGACCGATAATGTTCTAAGACGTCGACGACAAATGTCATAACCACTAATCTCATAACACGTCGACGACAAAATAAATGTGAACATTTGTTTTTTTACTGTAAATGTCATAACACGTCAATGACAAATGTCATAACGACCACTAATGTCATAACACGTCGACGACAAATTTCATAATGACCAATAATGTCATTAGACGTCGACGACAAATGTCATAACCACTAATCTCATAACACGTCGACGACATAATGTCAAAATTTCTGTTTTTACTGCAAATGTCATAACACGTCAATGACATAATGTTAAAATCGAATTAACCACAAATTTCATACCGCGTCGACCACAAATGTCATAGGACCTAACGCATCACAGGGGAGGATCCAGGAATTCTGTAAAGGGGAGGCACCTTAACAAAATCAAAGGTTGATGCAACCTCCTCCCTTTTTGAGTTGTATTTCTTTTATTTTAACAAAAATAGAGACGGGGAGGGGCGCCGCGCCCCCTCTAGATCCACGACTGCTTCAGCCACAGGTTAATGGTAAAACCCGATGCTTGCATTACAGGGAGGCGACTTTTCAAAACTACAAGCTGGCGCAACCCCTATTTTTTTCTTTTTATTTCTGTTGTTTTAACAAAAACAGAAAGGGGGCATCAGAGGGAGATGCACCCGTCTCGATCCGCTATTGCGTCATCCACAAATGTCAAAACTCATTGCTTGCATTTCATGGGCGGATCAAGGAATTCCGTAAAGGGGAGACACCTTTTCAAAATGAAAGGCTGGCGCAACTCCATCCCCCTAATTATGTTCTTCTTATTTAATTTGTTTAAAAAAAAAAGAACAGAAAAATGGAGGGGTGCGGCAGTCTTTACTTTTGTAAAGGCGCCTCCCCTTTACGGAATTCCGTGATCCACCTCTGTGACGCATTCTGAAATTTGTGATACATTTGGAAAATTTGACATTCATGGTCGACGCGTTATGAAATTTGTGGTTAGTTCGATTTTAACATTTGTCATCGACGTCTTATAATATTTGTGGATAACCAGACTTTGATATTTGTCCGATGTTACGACTTTTGACGTCGACGTGTTATGACATTAGTAGTCGTTATGAAATGTGTCGTCAACGTGATGACATTTGCAGTAAAAATGGAAATTTTGATATTTGTCGTAGACGTGTTATGACATTTGTGGTTAATCCGATTTTGACATTTGTCGTCGACGTGCTAATCCGATCTTTACATTTATCGTAGACGTGTCATGACATTACAGTGGTCATTATGACATTGTCGTCGACATGTCATGACATTAGTGGTCGTTATGACATTAATGTCGTCGTCATCTTATGACATTAGGGAGCTTTAGATTTTAGACGCGCGGACGTTCAAAGGGGAAAAAAAAAAACATGTTCTGAGCGTGCGCAGAAGCGTACGTCAAGTTGACGTGCGCTTCTGCGCACGCTCAGACCATGCTTTTTTTTTTTTCCCTTTGAACGTCCGCGCGTCTAAAATCTAAAGCTTCCTGTTAGTGGTTGTTATGACATTACACGATCCTAATTCAAATGAATTTATCCGGAATTTTCTGCATCGATCATATGTTACAAAAATGAAATACAGTCATTTCTTTTTTGTTTTGCAAGAGAATGGAACATACAGTGTGTCTTTTCGAATATAAAACTGAAATTACGTGTACAGATTAAAGAAAAGAGTAAGAGAACACGTCGATTGGGAACCACTCGGAATAAAGAAAATCAAATGATCTGACTGAATTATGGCTCATTGTATTGGGAGTGTAAATGCTTAAAGATACGACAGCCACATTAGTGGTCGAATATTATTGACATTAGTGGGCTCGACACAATATTGTGACAGCCTAATTTATTTTGAATGAAAATCATAATACAATGACATCATGAATTCACTTAACTCCCTCAGTTTTGAGCATTTGACTTGAGATTTAGCACATTGTGTTGCTATGGTAACAGTATTTCTAATGAAAATCATAGAAATTGTTGATTTATTTACTTTACTCACTCAGGTTTTGAGCACTTGACGTGAGATATGGCAAATGTCAGTTACTTTGTTAGTAGGGGGTATAAATCACATTGAGTGATAGTTCTAGTTTGTATTACAATACTTCTTGGATATTGGATGATCAGATTATCTCTGTATAAACCTTCATGAAAAAAAAAGTGTTTGAACAAAAAGAAGTGAATAAAGTGATAATGAATTAATGCAATAGTGGTATAATTTTCCTTCATACTAATTTGCACGTGACTGTACAGTGTTTCTAGACAAACTGATCAATGTAGAAAGTAGTCTTGTTAACAAACATTGTGAAGTTTTGAAATGAGAAAGAGAGGAGGGGAGAGGCAGAGAAAGTCGTAAGAAACAAATAAATTGTATGATAATTCAAGCAGTGATCGAGGAAGGGAAGAAATACACGAGTCATGCATTTGAAAAAGGAAGGGGTCGAGAGAGGTCGGAAAATGCATATGCACGTGAGTCTTTGAAACTAGTATGAAGAAAAGAGGGGCAGGTTTGAGAAACAAAATAATGTACCATCAGTCTGAAGATAAATTTAGGGGCCTTTGATAGCAACAAATATAATAGAGGGGGTTGGGGGCTGAGAAATAAATACATCCCCATCATTTTATATAGGTAGCCTACACCAATAAAGTTGTGCATCCGGTCTTCCATATGGAACCCGCAATAACATTGATCACTGTTGCGCATGACTGATGAGATATCACAGAATATTCATTGCTTTTTTATCTCTTTCCTGTGAATATGATTCTCTATCTTCCCCCTCTCCTCCTTGTCAGATTTTTTGTTTTGCATTGTTTTGTTTTTCGCACTCATTCGATGAGGGTCTACCACGGCAGGCAAAACTTTCACAGCCCGTGCACACACTCAATGACGAACGTGTACGAATCGACTCGTCGCGAGCAGAGGCACTCACACAACTCTTCGCAACGAACCCGAGCGGAGTAAGCATAGACGTATTACTAGCGGTTTCATTGAATTTAATTGCGAAAAGCCACAGGCTTGCGTGTAAATAAAAAATACCCGCGTAGTTTTTACTTACACGCAAGCCTGTGGCTTTTGGCAATCAAATTCAATAAAACCGCTCGTAAAACGTCTATGCTTACTCCGCTCGGGTTGTGTGCACAGATATTCTGAGGTTGTGTGTTGCGAAGAGTTCTGTGAGTATTTCTGTGGTCTCGCGACGATTCGATTCGTACACGTTCATCAGTGAGTGTGTGCACGGGCTGTGAAAGTTTTGCTCGCCGTGGTAGACCCTCATCCAATAATTACTAGTAGTACGTATAAATACGTATAAAAACGGGTGAGAGTGCGAAAAATAAGACAATACAAAACAAAACAAAAAATCTGACAAGAAGGAGGAGGAGGGGGGGGGGGGGAGAGAATCATAAGGAAAGAGATAAAAAAGCAATGAATATTCTGTGATATCTCATCAATCATGCACAACAGGAATCAATATTATTGCGAGTTCCATGGAAGACCACAACTTTATTGGTGTATGATGGGGATGTGTAGGCCCCTAATGGGCTACCTGCAGTGACCAAAGATTACATAGTTAACGCTTATATATATATATATATATATATATATATATATATATATAATATATATATATATATATAGTAGAGCAGATAAGCCGAAAAATTGTGCAAAATTTGACTAAAGCATGAAACTTTCACCAGTGTTAGTACATGTTATAAGATTCATTTTAAGATCGGGAGGTAAGTCTGAATTGACCTCTGATGACCTCCAAAGGTCAATGACCTCAAAATTTGATAAAATTGATATTTTGCGTCATTAATTAATGTTAAATATGGTAATGATGTACTAAAGACTCATTTTTCTTACAGTGGAATTGTCATCTTCATGTTCCATAGAACCCTGACAGGTTTACCTTTGACCTCTGATGACCTGCAGAGGTCAATGACCTCAAAATATCAGAATATTGATATTTTGTCATTGATTAATGATAAACACGGCAATGATGTACTAAAACCTTTTTTTTTTTTTAAAACAGTGGAATTGCCTCAATGTTCCGCAGATCCTTGACAGGTTTTTAGCTTTGACCTCTAATGACCTCCAGAGGTCAATGACCTCAAATTATCAGAATTTTGATATTTGGTGCAATTGGTTGATGATAAACATGATAACGATGTCCTAAACATTCATTTGTGTTACAACTGAATCGTTTCTTATTCCTCAGATCAAGGGAAATAATTTACACGTCTCTGCCTTTGACCGCTGAGGTTTGTGACAGGTCAATGACCTCAAAATATCAAAATACACGTGTATTGATATTTGATGTATATTCAATGGTTAACTGTATACCTGGTGTGCAATTATGCATTATGCTATTAGCATTTATGCTACAAGAAGTGTCTTCTCATCCCACAGAACATTGGCCATTACGGTACCCTATGTATATCCAACTTTGACCTTCAAGGACAATGTGAGGTCAGACTTTTAGAATATCAAAATTTGTGTAGGATTGCAAATATTGATGTTTGGCTTCATTGGTTTAATCCTGAATGTTTAATCATGTACAAATCACGCCTTGACGTTATAATCAAAGTATATCTATGCATATTCCACAAAGCATTGGTTCATAGTAACAGGTCTCAGGAATGTGAGCAGTCAATTACTTCAGAAATGAAGCTTGCGTGCCTTCATCAGTGATGGCAGTGACCTCAAATATAATATTTATGTTTGGATTATGCAGACTAGTGTCAGAGGACAGAATTTTGTGATGATAAAGTGTATTATATTGCACAGGCTTGGTGTGCCTAGGGTTTAATACAGAGTGCCACACAGGGAAACAAACACTCTGTTGTTTTTGGAGAGAGATAAGAACTGGCCAGTGGCAGCATACAGTTGCCATGGGACCGCCTTCCCATACTACTAATTCCCCAGGTAGTTTCACTTCACAACTTTGGGGCATGTGTACTTGCACATGTTAAAAAATATAGTCCTGTCTGTTGATTAATGTCGAGGGTTACATATGCTATGGGAGAGACAAGAATGAGCATGTGCTTTGTAAATTATAGTTAAGGTTATTCAGAATATGAAAATAATAACCAGGAATATAATTTTTACGGGAAGGAGGAGTGATATTTTGGTGAGTGATCAGTCACAGAAAGTGTTGAGCCAAACAGTTCCGGTGGTCTGGGGCATTGCACCTTGCTCTGCAGAGAAGGGGAGAGGCAATCACAGGTCACGTGGAGGAAATCTGCTGTAAGTAGGCTTCTATTTCGTTTTCTAAATGATATTTCTGTTGGGTACATGATTTATGTATGCATTATGCTTATTGTGTGTGAAGTTTAGAAGTAATGTGAATGCATGTTACGGCTTTATAGAGTAGATGAAATGTTGAGGTGAACGGAGTCATTGTCCTCTTAGCCATTGACCCTGTGTGTTTGCTGCATACAGAGTACACAGCAGTGCACTCAACCACACACTTTGCACAGAGTAGTGGGAGTAAAGTTACGTGATTTACACCATGCGATGGAGTTTGTAAAGTGGGAGAATATTGGTTTGAATGAATGGAAGTTGTAGTAATCATTATTATTGGCTCATTTGAATGTCATGTTTATATGATGAGAGTATGTATGGTACATCAGACTTTCACAAATGTGAGCAAGTCAGTTAGAGCACATGTAGGTGCCAGACAACACGTGAGGTTGGCATCTTTTCTACCTCCATGCATGAACGCACATTTTTCAGAAGTTATCGTGCGTATGGAAAACATTTGACTTAGGGGGCGCTCTCATGTAAACAGTGAATTAAAGATGGCCGCGCCCATGGTATCGGTATGTGTATAAAACTGCCCACCTGTTGAGGCATTATCCAGTTGGGAGCATACACTGGCGTAGCCAGGGGGGGGGGGGGGGGCGATGGGGGCCGCGATCGCCCCCCCTAAGATTTGGACCGGGGATTTGGGAGGCGGAAAAAAAAAATGCGCGTATACTGTATATGCATGCACATGAAGCGGGTCTCCTTTGCAACCTTTCATCAAATAAGATATTTTTTGAATATTTCACTCAAAATGTGCACCAGATCGTTGAATTTCAATTCAAAATATGCAAAATCTCTCGTGCTTGGGAGGGGGATACCCCCTCCCAAACCCTCCCCCTCTGTGCCTCTTTCCATAGCTTAGTACACTTTTTAGATTTACAAAAAATTATGAATAATTCTGAGTGCACAAGACGTATCACTTATATTACGAAAACTCAAGGTTCCCTCATGTATAAGGGGAATTTCCCCTTTTAATCGACCCTTTCCTCCCTCAGCCTCCCCCCAATCAGTTTGTGTGTGTGTGTGTGTGTGTGTGTGTGATTTCCCAAATGTTGATTCCATCAAAAATGCGTAGATGAGATATCTCAATTTCAACCTTAAAAAGGCAAAAGCTCGATCGGAAGGGAAGGGTGGGGATAACACTCGCCCACGCCTTCTCCCTGCTCCCCCGCCCCTCCCCCCCCCCTTCCACTATGCATAGAAGTATAGACTGTGGCTATACCCAGATCGCTTTATTTCAATTCCAAAAACGCAAAAGCTCCGCGAGCGGGAGGAGGAATCCCCCTTCCTCTATATACCTCACTAGACTTTATACATACACACAGATGGTGCACATTCGGAATAAGAGCTAAATTCCGTGATTTTATCACTTCGATGAAAAAGTATTGCACCAAAAATTTGCAACAGATCGCTGAATTTCAGGTCTGAAAACGCAAAATCACCTTCGTGTGGGAGGGGATATGCCCCTATCTACACCCTCGTGTGCATGCTTTTTCTGTTTGACTGCTGAACAGACAGTGTTCATGATATTCAGTGTAAGAATTAATACAAGAAGATTATTTAAATGATAGCATTTTATAGGCAAATTGTTCAATGATAATCTACATCAAAATATACTGCAACCTTAAACAAGTGGGACTGTTTCACGTCGATAAAACGCGCAAAAACATGCATCAAATTGCACCATTTGCAACATCAAAATGCAAAAAGTTCTTACCGTGGGAGGGGGACACCCCCTCCCCTCCCCCTCGCTCGCTCTGCTCGCTCGGGTTCAGTCGCGTTCATGATATTCAGTGAAAAGAATTAATACAAGAAGTGTATTTAAATTATACCATTATATAGGCAAATTGTTCAATGATAATCTACATCAAAATATGCTGCAACCTTAAAGGTAGGGGATACCTTTTACAGACCTCCCAAAATGCAGCAAAACATTAAATATGAACCTCAGGGGACTTGCTTAGGCCACTGCTTAGAAATTTGGAAGTCAACAGTTATCTAAAATTTGAATGATGCACAAAACTCAACTACTCAGTAGTTCTGTGTGTCAGCCACACTTAAGCCTTTTTGTTGCAGTCTTCTGTATTTGTTAAAACACAAATCTAAAAGTACAAAAGCTGATGTAATAACATATAGAGTGTGTGGCAAGAATGTATATAGAACTGTTTGTAAGTGTTGATGAACTTTCTTCACAAAATATACATGATGGACACACATACGGTGCATGGGTCTGCAAAGGTAGCCTAGTAATGTACTGGAATTTACGGTGAGCCCCGAAAAAAATTCAATTCAAAATCTAACCGTCAAAAAAATGTACTAAATGTTACCTTCCATTTTCAATACTTTATGGGAGTTTCTAAAATGATACTCTCTTCAACATACCACTGTATTTATACAACTCTTCATTTAAGGCATGCAAATGGGATTCCCTACCTTTAAACAAGACCAGTGGGACTGTTTCAACTCGTTAAAACACGCAAAAACATGCATCAAATTGCACCATTTGCAACATCAAATTGCACCATTTGCAACATCAAAATGCAAAAAGTTCTCACCGTGGGAGGGGGGACACACCCCTCCCACACCCTCCCCTCCCCCTTCACTCGCTCCACTCGCTCGGGTTCAGTCGCGTTCATGATATTCAGTGAAAAGAATTAATACAAGAAGTGTATTTAACGTATACCATTTTATAGGCAAATTGTTCAATAATAATCTACACTAAAATATACTGCTACCTTAAACAAGTGGGGCTGTTTCACGTCGATAAAACGCGCAAAAACATGCATCTAATTGCACCATTTGCAACACCAAAATGCAAAAAGTTCTTACCGTGGGAGGGGAACACCCCCTCCGACACCCTCCCCTCCCTCATCGCTCGCTCCGCTCGCTCGGGTTCAGTCGCGTTCATGATATTCAGTGAAAAGAAGTCATACAAGAAGTGAATTTGAATTATACCATATTGTAGGCAAATTATTCAATAATAATCTACATCAAAATAAACTGCTACCTTAAACAAGTGGGACTGTTTCACGTCGATATAACGCGCAAAAACATGCATCAAATTGCACCATTTACAACATCAAAATGCAAACAGTTCTCACCGTGGGAGGGGGACACCCCCCTCCCACACCCTCCCCTCCCCCATCACTCGCTCCGCTCGCTCGGGTTCAGTCGCGTCCATGATATTCAGTGAAAAGAATTAATACAAGAAGTGTATTTAACTTATAGCATTTTATAGGCAAATTGTTCAATAATAATCTACATCAAAATAAACTGCTACCTTAAACAAGTGGGACTGTTTCACGTCGATATAACGCGCAAAAACATGCATCAAATTGCACCATTTACAACATCAAAATGCAAAAAGTTCTTACCGTGGGAGGGGGGACACCCCCCTCCCACACCCTCCCCCCCCCCCCTCGCTCGCTCCGCTCGCTCGGGCTCGGTCGCTTCGCTCCATCGCAGACTAACCGCCCCCCCCCCCCCCTAAGATGAAATCCTGGATACGCCGTTGGGAGCATACTTGCTTATTTACCATTTAATCTTAGAACCATGTTGTATGAGATGACATACAGCGGTGTGAATGTTATGGTTTGGAAATCACCATGATAAGGACCATTCGTGTATGTATGTTTCTTTTATTTAGGATAATTTCCGCTGTGTATCAGCAGCATGAGCAGTGAGGAGACAGCTTATCGTACGAGGCTGATAGCTATTGTGACCTGTTCAGAAGACAAGTGACGTTTGACTTTGGGTATAAATATGTTTCAATTTCCTTACACATTTATGCAAGTTCATGGAGTGGAACATGTTGTCCATTATTACAATTTGTTGTTGACTATGCAAGTTGCATTTAAGCTTACTAGTCAGTAATAATGTGGGTTCCAGTATATCAAAACCAAGTGTAGGTTTTATTGAGAGAATGAGGTGACTATAAGGATTTGATAACGGTTAACATCTATAACTAGGAGAATAAGTTTGTTTTATGTTTTCATACACAAATTATTGGTATGACACAATGCTAGTATGTGATGTGTAACTTGGCAAACTAGAAGGTTTGGCATGGATTATGCTAAACAAGGCTACTGAAGAAATGAAAGCAGTTGATAATGTTTTGGAAATGATACAGCTGTAGTTCAACTTTTCATTTCATTTGAAGGAGTTGATATGCATTTGACACTGATGATGCAACATAAAGCAGTTACGGTGTACGATTCAGCGGTATTGTAAACCATGATGGAAATTATTATAGATCACTGATAGTGAGGAAGAGCTATGCATATTGAGTTACAGTTTTAATTACAGTATTACAGTAACTCTTGTGGACTGAGATAAACAACTGAGAGTTTTTGTGATTGTGTTAGAACCAAGTGTAACTAGCTAACGCATTGCTGATGTTATCATGGCATATACAAAGTGTGTTATGATGTTGGTTTTTTCTCTGCTTGTTCTTTGCAGGGTTTCTTTTTTTTGTCTGTTTTATTACTTCGGTAATAAACGTGCATATTACTGCAGGTCAACTGGTACGCTCATTTATTTGAGTACTCCCGGGTATCTAAACCAACCCACCCCCTAGGGCACATAACAGCCCCCATCCCCCGACACTAGCTTGCATGAAATTATATGCAACATTATCCAATTTGCACTGGACAAAATTTGTACTTGTACGCTTAAACATGGAATGTGGGGAGAGGAGTACCATATTTTGGGTTGATGCTTAATAGTTTGTGAACAGGCATATGGCAAACTAAGTCCCTTGAACTGGATGAAAGGGTGACAGATGCTAAGTAGAAAACAACAGGCCCACCTCATCAGGTGTACGTCACAAGCCAAACAACCCGAGTCGTACAGCACATGAGTTACGCAGCCCACGAGTCATACATCCCGTGACCTAAACACTAGATGAACAAGGTCAATGAGCTCGACATCAAATATAGTAGGCCCACAAGCTGTGCGGTCCGCGAACTCGACACTCGACGAAAACAAGGCCCACGAGATTAATATATGTATTACATCAGAAAGCTTAATCTATTCAGTGTAGGTCTTGTGGACCTCCCCCTCCCCCCATGTGTCGGACCCTTATGGGCCTGGTTTGCCTATACTATAAGCAGGGCTCGACACTAACGGTGGCCCGGTGGCCCGGGGCCACCAAAAACGCACATCGGGCCACCAAAATTTCAGAAATGAAGACTTTGGTGGCCTGATCGCGCCACCAAAAAATGTCGGATGTTTGCCTTTGGGCCACCAAAAATAAAAGTTAGTGTGGAGCCCTGCTATAAGTGTCAAGCTCATGGGCAATGCTACCTAGTTTCGAGCTGGCGGGTCTGTGTAGGTCAGTGTCAAGCTCGTGGGCTGTATGGTTCCGATGAATAACTCATGGTCCTGGAGCATATAAGTGACGTCATGGACCATTTGGAAAGCGACATACTGTGAGGCATAACATGCATTCCACATGAAGCAACCCTGTGTCTTGCAACTTGCTATTGTCATCCAATTAAGTTTGGGTCATTACGTCAGGCAATTTTGGGCATTTTTTTAATGACCCCTGTAGGTACCCTCAATTCAAAATAGGAGTGGAACTACTATTTACTCTAATTGTCTTCTTTATGCTCGATACTCCTTAACACTTGGGCCTGGCCAAGAGTTGTGTCCCCATGCCCAAATATTGGTTGTTTCCAATATGCCGCCATCCGGTTTGCATCCGATGTGTGAATCAGGGTACGCTGACAGCGGGTAATATCACCTGCATGATCCGGTTAAGACTCTCTGCCAGCAAGTGATGAATCAGTGTAACCTGCTGAAATTGGTCTAGATCTATACCCTTGATCTCTTTCAAGACAGGGCAGCATCTGCGTCTTCAGTGAAGCACGCGATCGGCACACAGGATCTCCTCCACGACTTAACTGGATAGACATCCTGAGGTCAGCCCAGCGTTCTTATAGGTGCACAGCCACTGTATGCGATCAGTCATCAGAGTCTTCCAGTGGCAATATCTAAACAGTTTGGGTGAAGGCAACCTTGTCTCTATGATGAGTGCATTGCACATAGAGTACAGGATGCACGAGATGATATAGTAGAGCGGTTAAGCCCTCAAAATCATGAGAATTGTGCAAAATTTGACTAAAGCATGAAACTTTCACCAGTGTTAGTACATACCATGAGATTCATTTTAAGATCGGGAGGTAAGTCTGCTTTGACCTCTGATGACCTCCAGAGGTCAATGAACTTCAAATATCAGAATATTGATGTTTGAAGGCATTTGTGAAAGATAGGCCTAGACGTTGGTTACGCTGCACTAAATATGCATTTGTGCTACAATTCTTCTGATTCCACAGGGCATTGACAGGTTTCTACCTTTGACCTCTGATGACCTTTAGAGGTCAATGACCTCAAAATACCATAATAGTGATCTGTGATATTATTAGGTAATGATAAACATGATTAAGATGTGCAAAAGCTATCTGTTTTACAATGAAACTGTCTTCATATTCCAAAGAGCAAAGACAGGTTTCTACCTCTGACCTCTGGAGACCTTTAGAGGTCAATGACCTCAAAATATCATAATATTGATCTGTGGTGGCATTAGTTAATGATAAACATGGTTAAGATGTACAAAACAAGCATATTTGTTTTACAAGAAATTGTCTTCATATTCCAAAGAGCACAGACAGGGCTCTACCTTTGACCTCTGGTGATCTTTAGAGGATGTACAAAACAAACACAATTGTAGCCCAGATGGCTACTAGCACATGTTTATAATAAAGGATAAAATAGAATAGAATAGAATAGGATAGAGAGTAAAAGAAAACAGATCACTGCAGTCGTTTTCCTAGACACCCTGTGACACCAATATGCTAAGTATTTTCCTCTTCTTGGAGTTTTTAAAACCGTTTACTAGTATCTTCCTTCCAGCTGTTCCCTTTTTTTCAAACCCCCCTCTTCCAAGGAAACTCTATGGTGAAAGGAATTCATGAGTTTGACCAGGGAAGCCTCTCACCTCCCTGGTTTGACATTGGCTACTTTCCCCACTTGTGGTCAGAACTCTCCATCCCCAAAGCCCCGCGCCAAATTACGGGGAATAACGTGATGACGTGTTTTTGCCCTCTGATCCCCAAACATAAATGACCCTCTGAGCTGGAAGATGGCCCTCCTGCCAGAATGTATCCCTCTATTCTAGCATTTATTGTTTAGTGGAGTGGGTCAAACAGGAACTCCAAAGACAAATTCAGGTACAACGACCCAGAACAACGATGACGTTGGTTGTCATAAGGACACTAATATCCATTTGGTTTGTCATTTTAATATACAAGAAACAATAAAGTCTTTACCAGTGGTTACAGAGAAGAAGTGAATGAAGAAACTAAAAGACAGTGGGCGAATTAATCAGAAATTGAGATGAATCATTAGAAAATTGAATTCTCACAGAAACGAATAGGAGGAGCAAATTGAACATTTTGACCAATAAGGAATTAATTTCTAGTGAACACCACACCCCAATATAAGATTGAGCCAATGAAATTCTTTAGAGAAAGGAAGTTTGTTAGTAAATTAGTTATAAAAAACATGTCTGAGCCGAGAAATCAGTTAGAGTGGCAAGTACAATGGGAGCGGCTTCACACTATATAGTGAAGCAAAGGCTGCAGAGCACTTTGGAACTTTGAGGAACTTTGAGAATAGTTAGAGACCACAGAGATAAAAACAGGAGTTCCCCTTCCTTGGTACATCATGCCCCCTCCAAGTCAATCAACTAATCTTTATCGACGCTGTGAATGTGATGAGGATCTGACTATCGTAACTGAATCGGCGAGCAGCAGCACATGAGGAGAATCTGTGCGTCACGATAAGACAAAACTTTGGTTTACGCCAATTTGGAGTGCAATGACAAACTCCAAATAGTCAACTGGTGTCATCGGAGATGTTGAAGCGCCCTGTTAGACTGATACAAAGTGGACAGTGATGGTGACGAAGAGCCTAATGAGAGCGCGACAGCATACCACTCAACGGACGGCCCAGCCGCACTGACGAGATCGACAATGACATACAGACGAGGACCTCATTCGTCGACCGTACCGATGTCGAGATAAGTGACCACACCCACTAGCATCATTTTTCCCTACTAACTAAATCCCTCCATTTCCCATAGAATAAGACGGTATATGAAATGGTCTCAAAAGCCGTGAAGACGTTCCTAAGTGATGAGTGGAATGCTAAACTAAGTTGTGAGGAAAGAAACTGTTTGTGAAGAAGTTTTTTTTTTTTTTGTTTCAGACCTACAGGAAGGCAGGTCGTTGGAATAAATATGCCGTTAGTAGCATTGGTGTTATCCATGTAAATTTTATCATTCTAACGCATTTTGCATTTGGTGTTGTGGAACAATATTTAGTTTCTTCTACTTTTGGAATTTTGGTGATGATTGGTGTCTATGTGAGTATTTAACCCCCGACCAGTACAGAGAGAAGGTGACAGACCAATCCAATATCTATCCGCCTCTGTACAATAATTGGTCGCCGGCTTGGAGAAAGTAGTAAGGAGTTTTAGGGAACTTACACAATAATGACATTGTCTTCATATATTCCAAAGAGCACAGGCAGGTTTCCACCTTTGATTACCTTTTCACCTTTGACATGATTAATGGTAAACATGATGATGTTCTATAGAGAGCATTGGATGGTCCTATTTATTAATCTGGTGTGGTGCATACTGAAAACGGAAAAAGCATAATTAAAAAATCGACCATTGACCCTTGCCAAAAACGCTGCCCCGGAGCCCTACCCCACCCCCACACTTAAAACACACACACACACACACACACACACACACACACAATTCCGCCGCCCCACTTAAAGGACAAGTTCACCTTCATAAACATAAGTATTGAGAGAATGTAGCAATATTAGTAGAACACATCATTGAAAGTTTGAGGAAAATCAGACAATCCGTTCAAAAGTTATGAATTTTTGAAGTTTTTGTGCAGTAACCGCTGGATGAGAAGACTACTCCAGTGTATGAATAACTTAGATGTCACATGCGTACAACAATATGAGGAAAATATAAACAGAATTTCACAAAATGCCATCTTTTGACAAAAGTACACATTCCCCTGACTCGTTACCGACAAATGTTATGGATAATATTATTCCCCCTGCCCTTAGAAAGAGGCAAGTCAAGAGCTCTTTTATTATGCGAAAAAAGTGAAAATATGCTGAATTTTCTTTTACATTTTCTTTTTTTGTTGTACGCATATGACTCACAAGCTGTAGTAGTCTCCTCATCCAGCGGTTCCAACACAAAAATTTTAAAAGTAAATTTTAAGGGTAGAAAGTGGTCTTGTAAGTTTTAAAATGAGAAAGAGAGAAGGGGGAGAGACAGAGAGAGTATGAGAAACAAATAAATTGTGTGATAATTCAAGCAGTGATCGAGGAAGGGAAAAATACACGAGTCATATGCATTTGAAAAAGGAGGAAGTCGAGAGAGGTCGGAAAATTAATATGCAGAGTGAGTCTTTGAAAGTAGTATATATGAAGAAAAGAGGGGCAGGTTTGAGAAACAAAATAATATACCATCAGTCTGAAGATAAACTTAGGGGCCTTCAATAGCAACAGATATAACAGAGGGGGTTGGGGGCTGAGAAATAAATACATGTACATATGTATAGATTCAAGCGATCATGTTATTTCACAACTCTTATGCATGTACATGTACCATTGTATAGCCTATTCCATAACTTTCAACTACTCTCCCTTCAAGCTTTCCATCCATGCGCTTCTTCTCCACTCCTTTTCCCTTCAATCTTTCCTGTTAATATTTCAATCACCAATCAACGGAGATCGAAAATTGTTACATTATACATTACTCGTCATGTGTAGGCCTATTGGTCGATATGCGTTTCAATATGGGGGGGGGGGGGGGGTGGGGTGGCGTTAGGCAGGATTGGCTTCATCGATCTTCAGTCCACCCCCCCCCCTCCTCACACAGCCAATACGTGAATTCGCAACATGTTTAGACCTAGACTATATATATATATCTATATATATATATATATATATATATATATATGTTTATGTATATGTGTATATATATATAAGAAAGCTTCTTTTTGATTCGCGGGATAGGCTACAATCCTTTCTCAGGCGGAGGTTCTGAATTATCGGGTCGTGCTCAGTCTGCACACAATGAGCTGAACACCATATCAAGTATACGTGTATAATGATTGTGTGTAATGATATGGGAAAAATGCATGGGAAAATCAAAATACATGTTTATGTATTTTACGTGGAATCAGTTCCCGTCTGTTGTCTTGGCAGAAATGCACCAATCTTGCAATGTTGTTGTTTATTATTTTCCCTCTCCATAACGGGTACATATGGAACGTGTTGATCCATGTGATGTCGGAAAATGCGAGGATGTATTGCAGGTGGCCTATTGCAGGTGTGGATGGCCTTCAATTTGTTTTTCACATTATATTGGCATGTGTAACAGACTGTAACTCACCAAGATGAAATGTTTTGAAAAAAGTTCTGCTTGATTTCACATGAGCGGATGATTATCAATTGTCTTTCTGCTATCATCTTGTGTGAAACAAAGTATTGTTTCTATTCAAAAGATAGCGTGCCAATTAATCTGCACTTACTGTTGGTGCTCTATAGGCCCTATAAGACAATCAAACCCACCTTCAGCCTAGACATTCGTAGGCGTTGTGGTGTAGAGGGGGATCTGCACATCTCTCATGAAGCGAGACTTCTCTTTTCTTTTCTTTTCCCCACTAACAATGTGAAACAAAGATATCCGTAGACGTTGTGGTATGTAGACGTGGTAGAGCGAGACTTCTCTCTTCTTTTCTTTTCTTTTCCCCACGAACAAAGTATACGTTTAGCAGGAAACATAGAAGCATTCGCACATACTGTTTACATTTCCCATCACATGCTTTTAAATCGGAATTTTCATGTAATTTATATATTTTGTCTGGAAAGGAATTACCAAGAACTTTTCAACACAACACATGTTCAAAAGAAACCATTTGGTTCATATATAATTTACTCTACAGAGTGATTCCTGGGGCCTACTTATCACCGTCAACGTACTCGAATAGTTTTCGCTAAAGATACAAGTATGTTTACAAGACTGCAAACATTAGAATGATTCGTCCCTTAACAAATCAGACTACATCTCTTGAAATGTCTTCAAACGTAAATGAAAGTAATTCCTCTTAAATGATTACTCTCTTATCTATCTATCTATCTATATATATATATATATATATATATATATATATATACATACATATATATATATATATATATATGTATACATATATACACGTACTGTCCTACTTTAATGGGGGGGGGGGGAGGGTTCAACAAATTGCTCAAATCCGATTTAGTGATATTTTCCTGAAAAAAAAATATGGCTTAGAAATCAATCCTGTGAGATATGTCATTGGAATCGCCAGGGCAATATTATTTTGTTAATTTATAAGAAATAAATCGCATTTGTCACTTGCTGCCTTTTGCCAGGGTGGGGCGGTACAGGTTTGACAGATCTGCGAGAGCATTATACAGTGCAATTAATATTTCTTCACCGGGGACATGGTGATGTTTTCCTAAAGAGTACACCTTAAGTGGGGCGGCGGAATTGTGTGTGTGTGTGTGTGTGTGTGTGTGTGTGTGTGTGTGTGTTTTAAGTGTGGGGGTGGGGTAGGGCTCCGGGGCAGCGTTTTTGGCAAGGGTCAATGGTCGATTTTTTAATTATGCTTTTTCCGTTTTCAGTATGCACCACACCAGATTAATAAATAGGACCATCCAATGCTCTCTATAGAACATCATCATGTTTACCATTAATCATGATGTCAAACATCAATATTCTGATAATTTGAGGTCATTTAACTGTCGAGGTCATCAGAGGTCAAAGGTGGAAACCTGCCTGTGCTCTTTGGAATATATGAAGACAATGTCATTGTTGTGTAAGTTCCCTAAAACTCCTTACTACTTTCTCCAAGCCGGCGACCAATTATTGTACAGAGGCGGATAGATATTGGATTGGTCTGTCACCTTCTCTCTGTACTGGTCGGGGGTTAAATACTCACATAGACACCAATCATCACCAAAATTCCAAAAGTAGAAGAAACTGAATATTGTTCCACAACACCAAATGCAAAATGCGTTAGAATGATAAAATTTACATGGATAACACCAATGCTACTAACGGCATATTTATTCCAACGACCTGCCTTCCTGTAGGTCTGAAACAAAAAACTTCTTCACAAACAAGTTTCTTTCCTCACAACTTAGTTTAGCATTCCACTCATCACTTAGGAACGTCTTTACGGCTTTTGAGACCATTTCATATACCGTCTTATTCTATGGGAAATGGAGGGATTTAGTTAGTAGGGAGAAATGATGCTAGTGGGTGTGGTCACTTATCTCGACATCGGTACGGTCGACGAATGAGGTCCTCGTCTGTATGTCATTGTCGATATCGTCAGTGCGGCTGGGCCGTCCGTTGAGTGGTATGCTGTCGCGCTCTCATTAGGCTCTTCGTCACCATCACTGTCCACTTTGTATCAGTCTAACAGGGCGCTTCAACATCTCCGATGACACCAGTTGACTATTTGGAGTTTGTCATTGCACTCCAAATTGGCGTAAACCAAAGTTTTGTCTTATCGTGACGCACAGATTCTCCTCATGTGCTGCTGCTCGCCGATTCAGTTACGACAGTCAGATCCTCATTACATTCACAGCGTCGATAAAGATTAGTTGATTGACTTGGAGGGGGCATGATGTACCAAGGAAGGGGAACTCCTGTCTTTATCTCTGTGGTCTCTAACTATTCTCAAAGTTCCTCAAAGTTCAAAAAAAATCTGCAGCCTTTGCTTCACTATATAGTGTGAAGCCGCTCCCATTGTGCTTGCCACTCTAACTGATTTCTCGGCTCAGACATGTTTTTTATAACTAATTTACTAACAAACTTCCTTTCTCTAAAGAATTTCATTGGCTCAATCTTATATTGGGGTGTGGTGTTCACTAGAAATTAATTCCTTATTGGTCAAAATGTTCAATTTGCTCCTCCTATTCGTTTCTGTGAGAATTCAATTTTCTAATGATTCATCTCAATTTCTGATTAATTCGCCCACTGTCTTTTAGTTTCTTCATTCACTTCTTCTCTGTAACCACTGGTAAAGACTTTATTGTTTCTTGTATATTAAAATGACAAACCAAATGGATATTAGTGTCCTTAGGACAACCAACGTCATCGTTGTTCTGGGTCGTTGTCCCTGAATTTGTCTTTGGAGTTCCTGTTTGACCCACTCCACTAAACAATAAATGCTAGAATAGAGGGATACATTAATTCTGGCAGGAGGGCCACCTTCAAGCTCAGAGGGTCATTTATGTTTGGGGATCAGAGGGCAAAAACACGTCATCACGTTATTCCCCGTAATTTGGTGCGGGGCTTTGGGGATGGAGAGTGCTGACCACTAGCGGGGAAAGTAGCCAATGTCAAACTCATAAATTCCTTTCACCATAGAATTTTCTTGGAAGAGGGGGGTTTGAAAAAAAGGGAACAGCTGGAAGGAAGATACAATTGTACTAGTAAACGGTTTTAAAAACTCCAAGAAGAGGAAAATACTTAGCATATTGGTGTCACAGGGTGTCTAGGAAAACGACTGCAGTGATCTGTTTTCTTTTACTCTCTATCCTATTCTATTCTATTCTATTTTATCCTTTATTATAAACATGTGCTAGTAGCCATCTGGGCTACAATTGTGTTTGTTTCGTACATCCTCTAAAGATCACCAGAGGTCAAAGGTAGAGCCCTGTCTGTGCTCTTTGGAATATGAAGACAATTTCTTGTAAAACAGATATGCTTGTTTTGTACATCTTAACCATGTTTATCATTAACTAATGCCACCACAGATCAATATTATGATATTTTGAGGTCATTGACCTCTAAAGGTCTCCAGAGGTCAGAGGTAGAAACCTGTCTTTGCTCTTTGGAATATGAAGACAGCTTCATTGTAAAACAGATAGCTTGTTTTGCACATCTTAATCATGTTTATCATTACCTAATAACATCACAGATCACTATTATGGTATTTTGAGGTCATTGACCTCTAAAGGTCATCAGAGGTCAAAGGTAGAAACCTGTCAATGCCCTGTGGAATCAGAAGAATTGTAGCACAAATGCATATTTAGTGCAGCGTAACCAACGTCTAGGCCTATCTTTCACAAATGCCTTCAAACATCAATATTCTGATATTTGAAGTTCATTGACCTCTGGAGGTCATCAGAGGTCAAAGCAGACTTACCTCCCGATCTTAAAATGAATCTCATGGTATGTACTAAGACTGGTGAAAGTTTCATGCTTTAGTCAAATTTTGCACAATTCTCATGATTTTGAGGGCTTAACCGCTCTACTATATCATCTCGTGCATCCTGTACTCTATGTGCAATGCACTCATCATAGAGACAAGGTTGCCTTCACCCAGACTGTTTAGATATTGCCACTGAAAGACTCTGATGACTGATCGCATACAGTGGCTGTGCACCTATAAGAACGCTGGGCTGACCTCAGGATGTCTATCCAGTTAAAGATAATATGAAGTTTTGGTACCTTTACAAAGTTTCCCTGAGATTGCCTTGTCTTAGTTTGTGTTTCAGGTTAAAGTACCTTTCATATAACCAACACAGTGAGACTTACTCGCCCCAAAGTGCTCTCATATCTTAGTAATCATGCAATAATGGTTTCGGATATTATCGACGCTGTACAACGTCAATAAATACTAACGGCTCGTTCGAATCGTTCGAATCTTTATATAGCTCCCTCAACGATCATTCTGCGTGTAACTCGTGAGAACCGGATCGCCAGCACAGAACTTGTGTAGAGTTCTGTGACCGCCAGTTATCCGGGCAGTGCCGCAGCGCTAACACTCCTCTGAAGCTGTTTGTGCGATGCGGTAATGCGTGCATGCATGCGAGCGGTATGTACAGTGCCGACAATGCGTGATCACAGATTATGGTACATGAGGCGAGGATGTACGACTTGTGTGTACTAGGACTAGTACATGTAGTATGGTACACGAAGACGGGTTTGACATAGAGCAGCCATTGCAGGAGGGAAACAAAAACAAATACGAAGACCATAAACAGTGGTCAATCCTGCCGGAGGGGAAAAAAAGACGAGTATAGCTGCGGCAACTTTGAGGCGATCAGATATGCATCAGTATACTTTGTATACTACTAGGCGCTGCGTTTTACTCACCACCGGCCACCCTGGTTAGATCGAGGCTCGTTATGCAGCGAAGCACGGATTATACATACAGATTGTACGCGCACACAACTTGACAACACTGCGGTGGTGAGAAGTGACTTGCTGTGCTGCCAAATAAGACAGTAGTTCCTACATGATATTTTAATGTAGTTAGATATTTTTAATATTGTCTGAATTCATATGTTGGTAAACTCTCGTGATTTTAGAGGCTCCACCACAGTGCTAGACTATCACGCGGACTTGCTATGAGATAGATGACATCTACCTTGTAAGCAGCCTTAGCATGCCCTGTTCAGCAGTCGATCGTTTTACCAGGGAGGTGGTTTACCGGGGAGACGGGAACTCTCTATTCATTCAGTACTGTACATGAAGGAAGACATTACCTCAACCAGCTCCCAGCCCGACCAGATGCATGCATGAATGCAATACCCGCTCGCGCTGGTTTACGTTTGGAACAGCAACACACACACACACACACACACACACACACACACACACACTCACATACACACACAGTACACACACACACACACATACTCACAAGCACACTGACACCAGGGAGTGTTCCAGTCCACCTGTCTTGACACGGGTACAGAAATAGATCGAACGTTTATTGACCTTGAGTCGGGTCAGACTCACAAAAAAAAGAGGAAGAAGAAACCACGCCAGAGATGGAGTGATCAGATTGCAGGGAGAGAGAGAGAGAGAGAGAGAGGAAGAGGGAAAGACACATTTTCACAAACCTGCCTCGTTATGACGCAATCGTGGAGAACATTGCCAGTAGCTCCATGATACAGTCGAGGATGGAATCAGAGCTTGAAGCTCCTTGATGGAATAAAGCCCATCCCATACTCACGACTATAGGACTGACAGAGTTTGGATCCTGAACAAGTCACAGCAGCTTCAGCATAAACGAGTTGTTTTTTGTTTTGTTTTGTTTTTTCAAATCCAAAGTCGGTCAGTCATAGTCGTGAGTCGTATTCCAATAGTGTGCGGCGGGCTTAGGATATGTAGGTCACTCTTTGGCCTTTAGTTCGGCCTGCACTAATTTATTCATTTATTTATTTTATTTTATTTATTTTTTTTGTATTTCAAAGTTACGTTGGTGTTTTCATTATGCAGATGGTGCATTATAGTAGGCCTATGATAAGTGGCCTATTGGCCCCAAAACATGATTTTAGACTGAAAATAATCCGAGTTACGTGTTTTTTTTTATTTTTTTTTTTACATACAGATTATATTCAGATTGACAGTGTAAATCATTAATCGATTGATTTTCAAGGAAAATGGACTTACCGGATTATTTTTTTCTTTCGAACACGCTCTTCTTCCTTCAGAGAAACACAAAACCTCCACATTCAACTCCAAAGGGAGGAAAATCAAGCTGCGCATACCGAGGTTGAGGTAACATAAGTAAATCCAAGTTCTGTGAGTTTCAGAGGAATATCGCAAGATCTTGTGGGTGGTATACTAGTACTTTAGTAAGTTTCAGTTTGATTGTAGTTATGAACTACCTATTTACGACGCCAGTGTAGCCACGGGTATGAGCATGTCGCTGTAATAATATTGTGCGACACAACAGAAGCCTGCAACATTGTGTGCGACATCCTCGAGAATTGGCGACATGCATGTTCTAACTATATAAGTGTTATCAAATTTGTGAAAAACACGTGTAAAACTTGTGGGACGACAAACTCATATGTTGGCTGAACTCTATTTTTTTTTTTTTAGAATATTTTATTCTCCATCAATGGTATTTCGTTTATGCATCGATACAAGGTACTCCATCATCTCTTTATTGTTTTAGGGGGTTTCGTGTTGACAAAGTCGAGTATTTGGCTGCAAAAATTGCGGTGAGCTACCTGTGGTGTATGGCTGGTGCGTGTTCCACGTGTTTATAGGGCATAGTGAAAATTCAAGGAAAAAAAACCTACAACCCAAACGAATTGAAACAGAACGCGCAGTGGTACGGGGAAAAGACACTGCGTGCGAACATCTTCTTAAAAAAAAAAAAAAATGTCGCTACGGCGACAGGTGTATGCCTCCGCAATAATGCAGGTCTATAGTACAATGTCTTGACCATGTGTGATGACAGTTTCACACAATTGGCAAGATATTAAAATGACAGGTTTGCCACAAATGTGCTGAATGTTCACTTTCCTAGAACTATCAATTGGATGAATGATTAAAACGTCAGAGTGCAGGTATTTGGGGGAACTGATGATTTTTACTGGACTTTTGACCCTTTTATAAGTTTATGCATTGAGTAATTTTCAAGGTATTGAGAAAAAATATAAATTCAGTATCAAATGGTAAAATAGTATTATCTAAACCTGGCCTTTGACCTTTGACCTCACAGTTCCAAAGAGAATCACTGTTAGGTAGAACATGCATAAATATGTAAGTTTCATGATAATACCTTGAGTTACTTTTGAGATATGGAGGAAGAAGTGCAATTTAGCACTTTCACTTGACCTTTGACCTTTTGGCACTAAACTTCCCGCAGAATATATATTGGGTTATACATGCATACATCAAGTTAAAAAAATCCTTCAGGCATTGCATAAATATAAGAAAAGTAGTGATATTTTGAGGAGTGGACCTTGAACTTTGACCCCTGACCTTTGACCCATGACCCCCAACTTCCCTAGATAATCACTGCCCATCGGTTCATATATATACTAAGTTCCATGAAGATACCTTGAACCATTTGCGAGATATGGAGAAAAACATGAAATTTCAACCTTTTTTCACAAAATAACCTGTGACCTTTGACCCCGTGACCCTAAAATCCAAACAAAGTATTATCCCCCAGGATATACCCTCATACCAAGTTTGATGCAAAACCACCTCACGGTTCTTGAGATATTGACAAAAACAAAACGGGACGGACGTACGGACGGACGTACGGACGGACGGACGCCCCGAAAACAATGCCTCCGGCCACTTCGTTGGCGGAGAAAAGAGAAAAGAGCAAAATCCCACGATAGCAAGGTGCCACAGACTTGGCAAAGAGGGGGGGGGGAGGGGGAGGGGGAGGGAGGGGGAGGGGGAGGGGGAGGGGGAGGGGGAGGGGGGAGGGCGGGGGGTAAACCACAAATCCGCGCGGTGGCGCATTCCTGCTGAGGTCATAAACAGTCTGGGGCCTGCGGGAATGAAAAGGATGTTTCGAAGCGAGCTCAAGTCGAAGACTCCGGGGAAGACCACTGGCAGGATTGCAATCGTTACCTGATTCTACATTTCTTTCAATCAATTGACGTAAAATAATGTCATTTTTTCTATTTTCTTTATATCTTTCCTGAAATATATCCCACTGCCCTCCAAAGGGGGAAGATTCTCTATCATTATTCTTTCTTTTCTGACGGTGACTCAGAGGTGCTTGATTATAAAAAGGGAAAATCATGTTACTGTTCGTCACTCTGCAAGTTCGTTGTTCTGAGAGAGAAACACTTTCGTTATTTTTATGGTTCCTTGATTCGAACACGGGTGTTCGTTCATCCTGAAACGAAATAAATTTCGTACCACGTATAGGACCTAATTCGTTTTCAGAATAAAAATGTTCGGATTATAACTAACGCCTTCATATTCGGAGCAACAAATGGATCTGGAACAGGAATTTGGGGACCCGGATTGACGAACCTTATACATGACGTGTACTTATCCCCCAAAGTAATGGATACCGTGCAAAGAAATTAACGATGTCAAAAAGGGAGATTAGTTTCCCGCCAATTCCCCCTTCCGTCAATACTAAGGCTCCTACTTCGGAAGTATAGGTCTGTCTCTCGTTGCTCGATAAAGAAAAAGAAAAAGAAATGAACAACGTCAAAATAAACAAGAACAGAATAAACGCATGTTCGCCTATCGTGGGGCATCTATGCAATACTGTTACCTTGGATGATATCCTCACCCTCACCATCGTGTAATTCCTATATAAGAAAGCAATTAATAATTATGTTTTGCACTGGATGTTATGAAAATGTATGTGATCTGGTATCCCGACGTAATGTAAATGATTATGTTACATGAAGAGGGCTGTTCGTGGGTGGTATTCGAATACTGTTTTGTATAATTATGATTTCGTTATGTGTAGATTATGTGCGTATAATAAGAGTTTCATTTTAAATGGAGTTTCAATCAATTTTATTATTCATGTCAAATTGGATTCCTCGGAAGACCATCACGACCATGAATGCCGAGTTGCGAGCAGGGCAATCCATACGTTTACCTTTGGTTATAATACCATGTTATTATAGTTGAAATGTATCATTGTTACCTTGGGACTTTACGGTGAATCATTTATTAACAGACAATCAAATATCTCCCACTGCCCAAGGGGAAACATATCAAACTAAGAATGACATTCATTTTTGCTTTTAAGATTTCCCCTCCCGTCTGACAATAATTTTCTGAAACATCCACCAGTGCCGGATGTAGAATGTTTATTCCGAAGGTGATATCCGACAATGAAGTACAAAGGCTTGATACTCCGATGAATTAGAATCACAAGCTTACGCAATGCTATTTTACGAAGAACACTCTTCGGATATATGTTGAAGATTAGTGCCTAAACATTACCTATAAACCAAAACAATCGTAGCATATGTATACTAGCTAGGCCTTCTAAATAACCAATAAAACATTTAAACGAATTAATAATTGCCTATAAATAATCGGCAGCACCCCTCAAGTATTTCAAGAAACAACTATATGTCTTGTGCAAAACAATTCCTGCATATTTTTTGAATGTGGCAAGATATAATGCGAACATGAGATTGTGAGTTATAAGAACAATTTCAATATTGAGCTGAGTTCAGCAGATGTCATAAAATATCTTCGGATCTCGTTCATGAGGACATGCCAGCAGAATTTGGGTAAATGAAATGCAGCCATTTCCACTGGAACTAATGGTAGATCAATGTTATTGCCGTATCCTTGGAGTAAAATGTCGCCGGGGCGCGGGACAATTCATTGTGGTGTCTTCGAAGGAAACATCACCGGAGCAAGTGTTGGTGGTTCAGTCGTCGGCGGAGCAATCATTGTCGACGGAGCAGATGTCGTTGGGGTGATGTTGTGGAGCACATTCTCGCGGAGCGAATTAATGTCAGTGGAGCATAAAGACTGACCTCTCTTTGATACATACGTATACTCATGGACACAAAAGAAACATTAGCCAATGGTATAAAGGGTATAGTGGTCGGACATTTCCATCGCCTTGATGTTACCATTTTGCAAAGAATCTACAAATTTTAGTAACATACATTCACCAAAATTAATGTCATACCGTACATTTCTGGATGCTGAAAATAATTAGAAGCTGACCTATTTCACTCAGCGTGACAAAGGTGAAAAGTTTACGTTTTCTCTGTTGTTCCGGATTAAAGAAAAACAAAATAACGTCACCATGATTAATTTCCTATTATGACAATGTGTGGGAAGGGATAATGTGTTATTCATATTTTTTGCGGTACATCAATGATCATTGATGCGACTTGACTTGACATCATCTTGAAGTTCATCAGGACGTGTTTCCAGTGACGTTCATTTACTGGTGCTATATAGGGACAGCATGTCATGTTTTTACGGAGCGTTGTTCAATCTGTTAAAAACAATATAAAAAACATACATAACGATATGTGCACAGGAAATTACAATCCTCTGATAATTTATGACAATAATAATGAGATGTGATGTTTATGGCTTATTTGCAATACATTGCACTCCCGTTACAACGAACACGGTAATAACGAAGCAAAACTTCTGTTCCCAAAATGTTCGCCATTAAAGTCTGTGTTAAAAAAATTCGCTTATAACGAACACGTTTATAGCGAAATTTTCGTTATAACGAAGTCTTTTCCGAGCGCCACTGACAAAGAAAAACAAAAGAAATGTGCTCTGTTATAACGAAATGCGGATCGCTTCCGAAAATACGTAGCGGAACAAGCATTTATAGCGTCTCTGCGTGGGCGAATGCTTCACAATACTGCGTTTTCGATCCGTGTGTCACGCACAAGTTTTCGAGGAGAACTTGCATTATTGTTAAACAATCTGACAATAATCTGAAATTGAGTAAGGTTCCTTATTACAAAACACAAAGATTCTGATACACCTAAATGTCCGTTAGTTCGGAAATGAAACAGTGTTTGTTCACGAACATTTTGGCGTTATTCCAAAGATTCGTTATTCCGAAAAAAAAAATAAAAATATGGTTCTTATTACGACGGTGCGTTTGTCCGAAAATGATAGGAATTCCAAACATTCATTGATTGGAACATTAAAAAAACAACAACCTAAAACAACAACAAAACAAAAAAAACCCCAAAACAAACAAACAAACAAAAAACGTTTCGTTAATCCAGAAAAGAAAAGGTAAGTCCACTAACAAATCTTAGGAATTGCAAACCTTATAATCGTCTTATAAGAAAACTGAACCTTCGAAATACGTAACCTGTGTCATTTTTTTTTTTTAATTAACAAACCTTCCACGGAATGACAAACTTTATTACATTTTCGGATTAAAAAACCTTCGCAACAACGAACCTTCGGAATAGTGATCCTTTCTCAGTTAGTAAATTACAAACCTTTGGAATGACGAACCTGATCATTTTAATTTCCGATCGACGAACCTTCGGACATTACAAACAACTTTATGCTCTCTTTTAATTGTAATATTCAAACGAAATTTAAAAGGTCCCATTCCATTTTACATAGCTTTCCAGTGTATTCAGCAAACAGAACATCATAATTTATATGCGTGGTTTCCTTGTTTTCGTTTAATATTGTATTTGTTCGGTTATAACGAAACTTCGTTATAACGAAAGAAAACTGCCCCCATGCCCCCTATAGGGTATAGTTAGTTCTCTTTTCTTTTAAAATGTATATCATCAAGGTTCTGCAGTGACCACGGGTATATTATTTTTTGATATTTGTTTTTAGGAAGGAAACAACCCCGTAACGAGGGGGCATTGGTGGCACGAGAAACTGAAGGGGAAAAAATGCATGGGGGAGCCTTTTTTCCTATTCAGCCGATTAATCCCGAGTGGGGCACCAGAAAGAAATAAAAAAGAAAGGATGCAATATATATATATATATATTATATATATATATATATATATACGTGTGATACATACCTGATGGCATACGTGTAGAGCTGTCCACCGTTGCTTGTTATACCGGTCGAACACGAAGCCACCTCGATCACTACTGATTATAGCTTACTATAACACGAAGCCCCCTCGATCTCCATTGGGATTGTGTTATGTGAAAGAGATTGCATAAGATTATGCTCTTGTCATGACATTTGTCATCATGAAAAAAGGGAAAAGACGGTCGCACAATCACAGATGGAAGAGGTCTTTGATTTGCTTTGTTGTTGTTGTTGTTGACAAAATTGTCTCACAGAATCACCTGATAAGCAAACAAACCAGTCCTCTTCACATTAATTTTTTTCTGCCAATTCTCTCCACAAAATTGGCCGCTAAGCAAAAACAACAACAACAAAAAATAATAATAATACAAACAGAACCAGCACATGACTGTGGTAATCAATTCCATCAAATCACCTGCCCAAACAACAAGCAAACATGTTATACATAAAACGCATATTAGGCCCTACTAATTGTAAAAACAAACAGTCAGTAAAACAACTAGAAAACATAACATTTCGGAATACGTCTTTCTTGGTCAATCAGGCCTGCGCATACTACGCTACGAAAAAAAAAAAAATAAGAAAAAAATGTCCGGCATAAAATGCTACATGCCAAGCGTCAATATCCATGATAGGCCTATGCCTACTCTGATGGCAACGTTGACCATGTAGATAATCGTCATTAACAATCGGATTTTCTATATTATGTTAGTTAGCGATTTTTTTTTTCTTTTTGACTAGACAGCCCATTCATTGTCAGAATGAGCAAAAGAAAAAAAAAAAGGCTGTGAAGACTTTTTTTAAAAATAATTTCTTTCATTTTTTTGTTTAAATCTTGACCTGACAGCACATATGTCGAGAGAAGTGTTTTTCTTCGATAAGCATATAAACATGGCAATTGAACATTATTCTAGAAGAACGCTACATGTATACCATCTTGCAGCACAGTTCCATTACACACTCTTTGACTGCACACAGTACACAGGTACCACGTGAATGGAGCAATGAAGCAAAAACAAACAAAAACGAAAACAAAAACCCGAAAACAATAATAATCTAAACAGGATTAGCATTTCTGTACAATCTGTCGACAAATCATCTGCTCAAACAAAAAACATTGTCGCGTTCTGCACAAAACGCATATAGGCCCTACTAAATCTGTAAAACAACAACAACAAAATAAATAACCCGAACCTTTCGGAATCCATATAATTCTTTGACACTCAGACCTATGCTATTTACGCTAAGAAAAAATGGACAAATGGAAAAATGTCAAGCATAAATGCTACGTTGCAACTGATATACGTCGATGTAGGGCAATTTGTCAATCAGCTGCAATGAAAACATCTCGACGGAAGAATTTCATGAATTTGAATAAAATTAATGCTTCGTGCCAAGCGTCATGTACTGCACCAACTCTGGCAACGTATAGTGTATAGACGATCATCAGTAACAACCGAGCTGGGTTTGTTTTTGTTGTTGTTGGTTTGTTGTTGATGTTTTAGTTAGGTTTAGTCGGCGATTGTTTTCTTTTTTTACTTGACAGCTGATTTATCGACATAATCGGCCAAAAAAAAGGAAAAAAAGTGCAGACAATTTTTGATTTCAAACAACAAAACCCAAAATAATATTAATAGTAATCAAAACAGGATTAGTGGTCATCAATATTATTCTGTCAACAGATCGCCTGACAACACAAAACAAAACAAAACGAAAACACAATTAAACACGTCTTCCATAAAACGCATATAGGCCCAACTAATTTGAAAAACAATCAGTAAGAGTACGCTGAGAAAAAAAGAAGAAGAAAAGGAATGAAATTAAGAAAGAAATGCTCAGCATATACAGGCTGAAGCGTCAACTATGGCAACGTTGACCGTGTGTAGATCATCAAGCTGTTTTTACTTCTGTAGGTTTAGTTGACGATATTTAGTGCATTTTTTTTTTTTATTGGACTGCTCATTTAGGCTATGGACAGAGTTGGCAAAAACGATGCAAAGATTGTTATTGATTTTTTGATTAGGCTTGTCAGCACTTACGGCGAGAGAATTGCTTTTCTTTCATCACAAATGATATAGTGTAAAAACCATGGCAAATTGAACAAGACCCTGTCGCCATTACACGCCGGCCGCAGTAACTACGCACAGAACACAGGTAGGCCCTACCATGCTGGACAAACAAATAAAAAAAAAACAAAAAAAAAAACCCTAAAACGACAATAACACAAACAGGATTAGCAAATTTGGTTGTCAGTTCTCTCGACAAATCACCTGACCAACAACAAACATGTCCTACAATCGCAAAACGTATCTCAATAGGCCCCACTAATTTGAAAATTACAAACAATCAGTAAAAAAAAAAAAAAAAAAAAAAAAAAAAAAAAAAAAAAAAAAAAAAAAAAAAACAGAAAAAAAGCAAAACAAAAATCCTTTCGATTTCGGATTATGTCTTTCTCTGACAATCAGGCCTATGCAACTAAAAAAATAAATAAAAAAATTAAAATTAGAAATGAACAGCATGTGGTACGTGCGGAAGCGTCAACATCTACCGACTGCATGGCAACTTTGGCTGTGTAGATGATCATCAGTAATAAATACATGAGAGCTGTTGTTCTTTCTTAGGTTTACTTGGCATTTTTTCTTTACTTGATTGTGTGATCATGTATCGTCACTAACAAAAGGATCGTTTCCCTCATTTCAGTCTTGTTTTGCAGATGTGCCTTTTTCAGACAGAAATGTCTTTGAATAGATACAGATGATGAGGAGCAGCAATACCTGAGATCATGAGAAATTTTGTGTCAATCATGCACGGCCACCTGTAGGCCTACATCTCAAAAGCGTCTCAAAGACAGTTTTAGCATGCTTTAGGGTACTGCTTTGATCCCATGATTGTCACCGCAAGCAAGCCGGGAGAAGAACAAGATGGAGATTCGATAAATCTAAAACTATATGCGCAGAAGAAAATAACGCAGAAAAATCAAATGAAGTGAATGTGCAGTCTTGAGGTGTATGTTAGGAAATCATACCTCAAAGCAAACACTTTCGCTAGGGAAAAGCAGGCAGTTTTTAAAAGAAATGATGGAAGAATGATTGTCACTTGTGATCTCAATATTTCACTTTTCCGTAGCATATTCCAGAGCACAAAAAAAAAAAGAAGGAAAAAAAAAGGATCGGTATTCGTAGAGGACAGGTATATCCTGTAGGGAAGGTATTATGCGTGTGCAAAAATGTGTACGATGAATGTCCTTGTACTAGTAGGCCTATATTAGGTCCATGGCCTGTCAACAAATCACCCGACGAACAACAAACATGTCCTTCACAAAACGTACAGGCCCACTATTGTTTACTCTTTTTTTTTTTTTTACTTGGAAGCTCATTTATCGACAGAATAACAAAAACAAGAAAAATGGGAGGGCTACCTTTGATTGTTTGTTTCAGTTATTTTATCTGTTCTTGTCAACACATAATATGGCGAGAGAATCTTATTGTTTATTATAGCATGAAAACATGGCAATTGAACATGCATTTCGGACCGCCTCTATATAGATCTGCAGAACAGTCCCCTAACACGCAGCTCGCAGCTGGTCGTATGAATACTAACAGTACCCAAGTACATAATACGTGTAATACGTTAGTAGCTTGCAACGGGGCGAACGAACGAAGCCAGCTCGCTTGCCATGGCCACGCATGTACCATCCACTAGTACAGTGATTGGCATTGTCATAGCGAACGGAAGCCAGTACGATATCGCCACGGACTACATTGTTCAGTGGACTGAATCCACTCTTTGGTGGAAGCATGACTAGCAAAGAGTATCGACTTTTTGGTGGAAGCAGGGAGGTCTCACCTCCCTGGTGGAAGGCAAAGAGTGGGGAAAGCGCGTGGGGCATGTGTACAATATGGGTACTAGATAGCATGCTCATGGCCACCGTACCCACATGCACAGTATACGGTTGGCCCATCCATGCCCCCATGATACGTACACACAACATACACCGCACAGGGGTATCGTTCGATCGTACACTACTGGACGTCGGACATAAAACGCACACAGTGGCTATACACACAATGTACGCAGTTGTCGACAGCTTGCTCTGCTATAAACGGATCGCGGATCGTAGCCTCTGGGATGCGGTCGCGCTTGTGTACAGTACACTTCAGTAGTATATCACAGAGCTCTCTCAAGACTTCTGTAAGTAGTATAGTATCAGTAGTATCCGAAAACCGACTTTCTTCTCGGGACCGCAAGGGGGCGTTGTGAATCATGCGCTCGAGACCAAATCCTTCCGTTTAAACGAGCCGTTATTTTGCGAGAGTCACTACTGCAGTTCTCATCTAAATTGACGTTCTAGTAATCAAACATGAGTTATAATGCTCCCTAAGCATCATACTGACTAGCAGTTATATCCTGATACTTTGAATCATGGTTTCACTCGGTGAAATGCACCTTAACAGGAACTCCATTTTATCTTTAAGTCGTGGAGGAGATCCTGTGTGCCGATCGCGTGCTTCACTGAAGACGCAGATGCTGCCCTGTCTTGAAAGAGATCAAGGGTATAGATCTAGACCAATTTCAGCAGGTTACACTGAATCATCACTTGCTGGCAGAGAGTCTTAACCGGATCATGCAGGTGATATTACCCGCTGTCAGCGTACCCTGATTCACACATTGGATGCAAACCGGATGGCGGCATATTGGAAACAACCAATATTTGGGCATGGGGACACAACTCTTGGCCAGGCCCAAGTGTTAAGGAGTATCGAGCATAAAGAAGACAATTAGAGTAAATAGTAGTTCCACTCCTATTTTGAATTGAGGGTACCTAAAGGGGTCATTAAAAAAATGCCCAAAATTGCCTGACGTAATGACCCAAACTTAATTGGATGACAATAGCAAGTTGCAAGACACAGGGTTGCGTCATGTGGAATGCATGTTATGCCTCACAGTATGTCGCTTTCCAAATGGTCCATGACGTCACTTATATGCTCCAGGACCATGAGTTATTCATCGGAACCATACAGCCCGCGAGCTTGACACTGACCTACACAGACCCGCCAGCTCGAAACTAGGTAGCATTGCCCATGAGCTTGACACTTATAGCAGGGCTCCACACTAACTTTTATTTTTGGTGGCCCAAAGGCAAACATCCGACATTTTTTGGTGGCGCGATCAGGCCACCAAAGTCTTCATTTCTGAAATTTTGGTGGCCCGATGTGCGTTTTTGGTGGCCCCGGGCCACCGGGCCACCGTTAGTGTCGAGCCCTGCTTATAGTATAGGCAAACCAGGCCCATAAGGGTCCGACACATGGGGGGAGGGGGAGGTCCACAAGACCTACACTGAATAGATTAAGCTTTCTGATGTAATACATATATTAATCTCGTGGGCCTTGTTTTCGTCGAGTGTCGAGTTCGCGGACCGCACAGCTTGTGGGCCTACTATATTTGTGACCGTGCACCTCAAAACGAACATAAAGTCGCACACACTGATTTTGCGTGAGGACTGAAAATAAGTGAAATGGGTAAACCTAGCCGAACTTGACTTTTTCATATTTTTTGAAAGAGCGGGTCTTCTTTTACATTATGCTAAAATTTGGGATCATAAAACGGGCAGGAAAGTGTTTTTTTTAGCAGTTTATCTCGAACATTTTTGGTAGAATAGTGTGATTAGGTGTGTCTTTAGAATCCCTTTTTCATTTCTGAAAAACCTTGTCCACACTCTTCACCTTCAACTCTAATAACTTTTGAAGGAATAGTGCTACTGCTTTGAAAGTTGGCATTAATTATGGACAGACTGTGTTAATGAGGCATGCTTAATTTCACTTTAATCTGATAATCCCTTCATTGTTGTTACTCCGGTGGTTAACTTCCTGTTTTTTGTCCCATTCATTGCACAGCCAGCACGGTTTGGTATTGGTAAGCGCTTGAATAGACACTGTACTTCACAGCCTCTTTTCTCGGTTCACACTTTTCCTGAGTTTGTGCTTTCTTTCCAATATTTAGATAGGTTAGGAGAGTCCATTTGATTTGAGTTATACATCATTTTAAAGCTTAAAGTCTGTTCTTTCAGAATATGGTCTTAACTTAAAATTCATGTCTGGCGACTTTTTGTTTGTTTTGAGGTGCAGTGTCACATTTGATGTCGAGCTCATTGACCTTGTTCATCTGGGCTATTCCACGGTTACTCACGTTACATTTGGAGACACCTTGACTCATTCTTGGAGCTGTAACTCCCTTATCACAGATATGAACCATACAATTTTTTATCACAACAAAGTACACAGTCTGACTATCCCTTGTATAAAAACAAAACTTGGGAAATGTCATTATGCTCTTGACAAATCTTTAAAATGTGTCGGTTACTCACGTTACACGATTTGGACATGCATAAAATGAAAAGTCGACAAAAGTGAAAAGTGTCCCCATACCAAGCTTTCATGGAAGTTGATTATACTCATTTCAAAGAAGCACATTAGTGAGACAAATTTTGTATATGGTATAAAAAATAAGGAATGCATGGTTTTTACTAGGGGTGCAGATAAAGCGGTTACTCACGTTACGGTTACTCACGTTACATTTTGTCCATGAATGGTCAACAACAAAAATTTCACTAAAAAATCAATAATTTGTGTGGGATTCAAGTTTCTGTGTCTTTAAAAATGTATTTAAGATAACAGGGACATTCTTAATAAGTTTGCCCCTCTTTTTTCATATTGGACAATATGTAATGTTATGTATTAACTTAATGCATGAGAGCTGGCTTCTCCGCAAAATGAAAAAAATGTAAAGCAAACATGTTCAATTTCTTGCCCCAGCATCAATGAAAGAAGCACTTATTAAGACAAACGTGATTAGAATATAGAGTTCAGATGAGCTACACAATACATAGACACAAAATCCAAATCAAATGTTCAGGTTGAGCTCTCCTCCTTGATATTGTCCATGTCATTTCAATCCGCATTTTGACTGTACTATAGATACAGTTGTACAGCTGATTAAAATGTGTCTGTAAATTTAAAGTGTCCGCGATTATTAGCAATAGCTGGTGCATCTAGTTTCTTAGACATCTTTTCTCTCAAGTAAAAGATGACATCACGTGGGTTGGGCCATTTCCAGTACTTCCCAGCTTGCTCCAAAACAGACACTTGATAGTCATTCTCTTGGCCGACAGCAACGACTTCTCCAGGATACATTCTTCCGTCATATTCCACTGCATACCAGTCTCCAATAGAAGGGTTCTCCTCTGCCACCTCTGACTCTGGTTGAGCTTGACTACCTGCATCCGCAGAAATCAGGAATGTTGAGATCTCCCCTGCATTTGACAACTGGATACAATGCATGCTTGCGATTCTTGGGATGGGCTGTGCGGTTTCAAATATGACATCAAGATGAAGAGATGCATTTCTTGCCTTGATTTCAGCTTGGGTAAGGACTGCTGCTGTTACACCCTTCATGTCCTCCACTGCAGCAACAAATGTAGCAGCATCACTCACAATTGCTTTTCTGGCCCTTACTTTTCCCCACACATGGTGTTTCACAGATCCACCTATTCCGTCCACTGGTCCCTTGCCATGGGATGTGGCAAAAACGTTCCATTGAATCTGGAGTTTGTGCTTGCATTGCAGTGTGTCCAGTGATGCTGCAATGTATCTGTTCTTGAACTGTGATGCTGGGCCATCTGACCAGAGGGAAACTTTCTTTACATTATCTGGTAAGCCATCCAACGCCTTGTCAAGATAAGCAATCACAGTTTCCTTTCCATGGGCAAGATTGTCTGATGTGATGACGTAGGAGTGCTGAGACCCATAATGCCACACTGCCACTGTAAAAAGGCTAACTTGCCTTTGATTCCAGTGGGCACTCTGGATCTCATCTTGAGCGACACAGGTGTAATTTTCACTGAAATCAATCTGAATGAGGGCTTCATCAGGATCAGCATTGCTGGTTGCTCTTTCCTTGCATATCTGGTACTCAGATGCCTGGTGACGCTTTATGTATGTATGTTCAAGAAACTGGGGCACCAAACTGCAGATGTAATCAGCTAGGTCATGTGTGGTGCCCTCCTCAACAGCTTTCATCAGTCGGTTGTCTTCTGCAGTCTTCCAAACATACCACTGGGCATCAGCAGTGTCATAGTTCATGATTCTTCTGAATCCAGCACCATCCTTACATGAATCGCACTCATTCATCCAGCAAGCTCGTGTAGGTTCACTACACAAGAATCTTTCTGGTAGCCCATGGGAGTATGGGGGACATGATGATGATGCTTTGTGAAGAGCGTTAATAGCCATGATGAAGTTCTCGTGATATTTGCATAAGCAAACATTGTGGGGAAGCTTGCTTGAAAGTTAGACATGCTTGGGGCGAAGTTCAGCAAACTTGCTTTTTCCCACTTTCACATCTGGGTACTCCTTGCAGAAAAGAGCATGTGTTTCCAAAATTGATGATGTCAGGTGCCTAGCTTGTATCTTTATCTTTTTTCCTTGGCCCTCTCTGACAGTGATGACATCTCTCCTTCCTGGAGCTTGTCGACTGATGTCATCACGCTCATAAAAATTGTGAACAAGATCTACAGTTTCTTGGTTGAGGCACAGAGAATCATAGCTTTTATTCTGTCTTTCTTTGGAAGATGTGGGTGTTGATGCATCACATTCAGTGTCGTAGAGATTACGGCATACTGCCTTTCTTCTTTTTGGTGTTTGCGGAAGCATTCTCCTAGCCCGAGCTGTAGCCTTTGCATAGGCCTGAGCACTACTAAACGGTGATCTTTTTTTTCTGTTCTTGAGTGGATGCCTGTTCTTTCTTTTCCTTGTTGCGTTTTCTCCATTCTGCAACTCGCTTTCTGGTAGATTCCCTTCTTTCCTCTGCCACACGTTCTCTCACAGCCTTTGGAAGGTTTGTTTCAGCGGCTTTCCTTGCAACTCTAGATTTCCGGACCTCCTCTCTGTGCTGCTGTTTATATTCCTCATATTGTCCAGTAGCTTTGAGTTTTGCTCTGAAGCGGCGTTGCTTCTGCACATTTGTAAGAGGCATGGCTACCCAAATGAGAGTCACAAAAAGTAGTGGCTATCACTGCTGGCTGTTACTTTCTTATATACAGTGTATGCAGTGGGAAGGGGTCGTGGTCAGCAAGGAATGCATCCAGTGTGGTCTTACATCAGATAAGAGAAAGAAGATAGATAGTGTTGCATTGGAAGAACAGAGGGTTGCTGTTATTAGAGAGGAGAGAGAAATAGAGCTGAAAGTAGAGAGGGTGAGAGCAAGAGTGGAAGTAATGAAGGTAGTCTCAACCTCAGACTGTGAACAACATACACCAGTTTATTTCAATAGCCAATCACATCATATTTCTAGGATTAGACAAGAGGCAGGTTCTTTGGATCACAAACTTTGGTATTTGGGTGAGAAAATAGTCACATCAAAGAGGTGTACTCTAATTTTGCTTTCAAATAATCCCAAATAACTTTACAATTCACCATGAGGCTTAAAACTTGACATCTCACACAGAATGTTACCCAAATTCATAATTTTTACTGGTTGATTTTGAGGTCTGAAAATCTGAAACTGATAATTTCTGTGGCTTGGCAGCCATTTTGTTTATGCAAATTAGATGGTCAAGATCGGCGAATTTCGCTTGGGAACCGGATTTTTCGGATTCAGCATACTCAAATTAGGTGAAAGAGACCGGTTCCCAACTTTTACTAAAAAATGCCTCTGACACCATTTCAGAGAGCCCTTTTTCAGACATCCCACTAGACTAGTATACAAACTGGTGAGCGAATTAAGCGAGCCCAGCCGAGCTCTCCAACACAGCTGATCGAGCTCGCTTCGTTCGCCCCTATTTGGTCACCAGCATACAGCGAGAGAGCCTTGGCAAAAAGCTTTGTGGAGACTTGCCTTCGTCAGTATAGGCGAGACATACGGCCGGTAGAGATTATGTGTTCAGTTTCGAAGTTTGTCGGTCTGTCTTTTTTGTTTAACAGTCAGTTATAATCTTCCCTTTTTCTAATGATTTCAGTTGAACAAGGACATACACTCTCATCCTACAAGAAAATCTGAAATTTTTAGTTTCATAATCCTAAAACGTTGAAACTCTCTTCCTTGTGATATTCGAAATCTAAAGTCAATGTATTCTTTTATAAAGGCATTGTTTATCTTGAGGAGCAGTGATTAAAAAGATTTCGAGTTATCACATTCGACACATATGCATAGATTGAATTATATCAAAAAACATCCTATCATCTAAAAATTTCGCAGTGAAGCCACGCAAATACGGAGATACCAATTTTCTCAAATTCTAAAACTTTCTAAAATTTTCTTTAAAAATTACTGTACACGGTTTATTCCAGAAAAAATTCAGTACACGTTTTGTTCACATTTTGTATATTTAACAATGCTTATAATTGTTATACTAGTTACTGATATTTTTTTTTAATATAAGTTGCTTCCATCCCTAACATGACTAATTCACTAGGACCACTTTGAAGCACTAAACCTGGGTTTTCAATTCAATTCAATTCAATTTATTTTCATATTTCTCAATGAAAGAATGTATATCAAGTATACTAAAACGAAGTGAATCACAATACACGGCTTGGATGCACAGTAAATAATTGTAAAAATATAAAACATGGCGGTCAATCTTTGTAGGTTTGGCTCTATGTATAAATGCTGTAAAGAAATATGACGGAACCTACTTATAAGCAAACTTGTTAAGCGTAGGTCCCGAGTTCTGAACAGAGTGTAAAAAACAGATGAGGACACGGGTGCAACATAGGACCAAAATAAAGAAAACAAAAATGAAAGGCAAAGATACCCGGGGACAATAAAAGATACTGCTCAAGTACAGATAGCGAAAACAAACAACCACATTCTGCAGACGTACGAACAGTTGTCAATAGCGATTGTAACAACATGGTGTAATTATACGATTTGAACAAGAGTGCAAACACACACACACACCAAAAACTCGAGATGTGAATCCTTATTCATTTCCTTTCATTTAATTTTCATTTCATTTCCGGCCAAAGCGTACAATATGACAGTTGCATATAAACAAATTAAGTACAATGTAACTTTTACATTTCCAAATGAAATTTAGGTACACGTTATTTGTTTACATGAATCAATAAGCATACTTTAGTTGAAGAAATACATGGACAAAATGTGACTGAATCATAACAAAGAAAAGGTCGGAACTGGAGGGGACTGCTAAAAAGCCAAGCTTGTAGAATGCAGTCCCCTCGTGAGTCGTGAAAATTATAGTAATAATGCAACGAGACAATTTGACATAATCCTCGGGAAACAGAACATAAAACGAGTACGCACACAAACGCACACACAGACAGAAACATAAGAGACATGGGAAGCTTTGATAATAGAGAACATGCATGTAATAACATTTCCAAAAAGATTTAGAAAGATTTACCAGCCAGTATATCACTGAGGTGAGTACAAGAAAGCCAGCTGTTCACCCGTTCCGGGTTTTCCTTTCATCCGCAAATGCCAAATAGTGACCGTAAGAAATCCGTAGAACAATGGTGCTCTCAAGATATCAGTGAGCCTGCAATCTTTTGATGCATATGTTGTAAATACCACAACACTGTGATTATAAAGGAGTAAGACGGAAACGATTTAATTTGGTGTCACGAGGTATATAAAAGGTCAAACGGCAATAAAAAAGAACCAAGAGTAATCTCCTCATAACTAAAAAAAAAAAAAAAAAAACCCTGATGATTGAATTTGCACCAAACTTGCAGGGTGTGTTCATAATGAAGTGAGAAAAAATTGATTTGGGGGTTATGAAGTTAAATGTTAAAAGTCAAAGGCCATTGGGTAAAAGGACACAAAATCAACTTAATCTTCCAATAGCTCAAGAATGGATTATTGGATTTTTTTTCAGTCCAAAAGAATGGATTTTGTAAGGTCAGAGCTCAAAGGTTATGGGGGTCATGAAGGACATTAGATAGGTTTTATTTCCTAATTACTCTGGAATTCCTAATTACTCTGAAACAGAAGATCGAATTTTCACCAAGCTTGCAGCGTGTGTGATCATAATGAAGTAGAAATGAAACAGTATAATTTAGGGGTCATGAAATCACAGCTCAGAGGTCAAAGGAGTCTTAAACGACATATTATACAGAAGCTCATGCTCCAAATAACTCAGCAATGAATGGTCTGATTTTCATCCAACTTGGGCCTACAGGCTGTGTTCATAATGAAGTAAGAAAGAATCACATAAATCCAGGGGTTATGACGTCAAAGGTTAAAGGCCATGGGGTCTTAAGGAATATGATCGGCTGTAATATCACAAACAGTGAGTTGTGTACATTTCAATATAGTAAGTTTTGTTTGCCTCTGAAATGTATTGTGTAGATGGTTGTGTTGAAGATACTGCCTGTGAAATGGCGATATTCCAATCATGGCTGCTTATCGGAGGTCTGTTCTCCCCGAATGCTCCTTTAGTCTCGAGATATGTTTGATTCGTCGAGGTTCTAAATGCACACGAAAGTACAGTAAATGACCATTCAGTAAAAAACAGTTCAAGTTCACGTTTAAGTTCGAATTTATTTCCGTTTTTCGACAGATGAAAGTACATCTCACTTTCTTTAGTGAGAGAAATAATGTGAATAAGACAATGTGGATTGAACAAAGTAAACAAAATAATTGAAATCTTAATGTAACGACCTCAGTTTCAGAGATATAAAGCAAAGAGAGAGAGAGGAAAAAATGTGTATGTATTGCGTGCAGAAATGGGTAGCTGATTATAAATTTTCGTATACCCGCAAGTTGATACAATTATTCGTAGTGTGGTCTATTATTATGAAACTTGGGTTAACAATGATATTCAAGAAGCTATACATTTGAGTGTGAAGATGACCCTGAAAAATGTAGTGTCGTGATTTGATGATATTCAGTCAAGGCCCTTTTCCTAAGTATAAATTCCATTCAATTCGATTCAATTCAATTCATTTATTTTTCATTTTTTCCAACAAAACATAACACAGAATAAATAAGGAATTATATCATAAGCATACATCCAAGTGTGCAAAAGATAAATGGTAGTTGGCAAACAAGTCAAAGAAGATATACATGCATACACACACGAGTTCCTTTGTTTTGTATCTGAAGAAGCATTCCAATTCTGTAGCATTCGCGTGTTTGTGTGTGTGTTTGCTGTGCGAGTGTGGGTGTGTGTGTGTGTGTGTGCATGTTGGTGTGGATATCGATGTTACAAGTCTGGTCACTGTATATTTAATATAAAAGACTTTGATATCAATAAAATCAAATCATGACATGGTGTTTCAAGAGCATTTTCCCATTCAAATATAATCTTTGAAAATAATCAACTTGGTCAGTAATTTGCATGGTCACAATTACTCGTTATTCCGAAGGTTCGTTATTCAGAAGGATCTTAATCCGAAATGAAATCAGGTTTGATATTTCGAAGGTTAATTATTCCAAAGACAATAGGTGATACGCTCATAAAGCGTGTCCACGAGATATGTCAATGATGCACAGGTAAGAGAGTGCGTTAGTGGAGATGCAGCGCACTCGAGTGTATATTGCACAACGTATTACTGGCAGAAGATCGCGAAGTTTAAGATCAGTATCTATATAGATCTCGAAGTTTAGCCAGTGTGACACGAACTTCTCGCAAAACCTCACACTCAAAACTAGATATTATTTCCCGACCTCCGCCAATCTTCTCAATCTTTGGGTAATGTTTGGGCCATTCTCCTTAAAGGGCCCCTGAAATCCAAAATGCACGTTGATTTGTGGTGATTTATGATACGGTTAACATCACTTTTGCGGTGTGAAATCGAATATCTAGAAACATTCCATACGTTTTTAAAGATTTTTTTCTTGCTATTTTTCTTCAGATTACTTGGGAATGTCCACTAAAAATCCTTCCAAACCAATATTCCACAGATTTCCTAGCCGGTGTCTTTTGTCATAGTCACATTAATATCACAGAAACATGCAAGTTATGCTGATCGAGGGGAAGGTGCATTCCAATGTCTTTCGTTATACATTTCAGTACTTTAGCAATGATTAACAGATGAGGTTATCTGAGGAATATTGGTTTGGGAGGATTTTTTTGTGGACGTTCCCAAGTAATCTGAAGAAAAATAGAAGAAAAAAATCGTTAAAGATATAGGGAATGTTTCTAGATATTCGCTTCACCGCAAAAGTGATGTTGAGGGTGTCATAAACCGAACACAATTCAACATGCATTTGGATTTCAGGGACCCTTAAATCTTTGTGCGCAGTGTTTTTGTTGTTTTTGCAACTGTTACCTTGCGAAGATTGTGACGTCGACCAGAACTACTTTCTGCTTGCGGGCGGTGCCTCCGAAGCTCACGGTAATTGTGACGTACGTGTGTGTATTGTTACTTCACGATCACTACCTGCCAGACGGCGCGCTCTTTCTTCTTTCTCGCCCAGGTGCACCAGTGACCCAGACTTCGGGAACTTTAAGATGAAAAGTTTAGCTGCCAGTCTGGACGGACGAGCAAACTTCACGATCTTTTGCCAGTGCGACCGTGCCTACCGCGACCGCGCCTACTGTGAATACCCGACAGTGACTTGCATCTCCACCAACGTCACGGACTTAAACCTGTGCGTTATTTGTTTTATAGAATGGGTCGAAAATTCAACGTCTTTTTCTCAGTGTACTTTTATTAGTGGGGCAGATATGTAACAAAAATTGGTCGAAATGCTCACATCCGGCGGAAAGTATGAAATTTTGCATATAGGGGTATTTTGGGGCGCTGATTTCAAAAATTGCCGGATCCAAGAGATCTGACCACTGAGTCGGCCGCCATTTTGAATTCAAATATGGCCGCCATGACGAAACGACGAAATCCCTATATCTTTGGTTCCACGTGACCTGTAGCACTGGTATTTGCTACACAGGGGTATTTCGACATTCTCAGTTCAATAATGGATTGATATTTGATGTCTAACAAACCACACGGCCGCCATTTTGAATTCCAAGATGGCCGCCAAGAAGAAACGTTGAAAAGCCCTAGTTTGAGTTCTAAATGACAAACGGAGCTTAAATTTGGTGCACCAAGGTATGTGAACATACAAAAGTAAATAAAAGACAAATTTGTCATGCCAGACAAGCTGCATGGCCGCCATTTTGAATTCCAATATGGCCGCCCAGACAAAGTGTTGAAAATCCCTATCTTGATCGAGTTGTAAATGAAGAGCCATTGGCATTTAGCACACAAAAGTATGTTAACATGTTGGATTGAATAATGGATAAATTGAAAATGTCCGGCAAGCTGCATGGCCGCCATCTTGAATTTCAATATGGCCGCCCAGACGAAAATCATGAAATCCCCTATCTTGAGTGCCAAATGGCATATAGAGGGAAATTTTGTTGCAGCATTGCTGCACACGTTTCTTATGCATTGTGTAGGCCATATAATCAACAGTTGTGCAGCCATACGTTTCAGTTTCGGCATCAGTTTCAGTATATTTTATTTTAATTACGGCAATTTGCTCCAGCAAAGCTGTTCTTCTGCAAATCCGAGTATATCTGAGCAACATAAAAATAGCAGAAATAGATACAAACTACATAAATAGTAATAAAGAAAGTGACAAGTGTCAGGTAACAACAAAAACAACGAAACATTTTTAAAAAGTAGAGCAAAAGAAAAAAACGAAAACAGAACAAAAAGCTACAGTAACATAATATTTCGACAATATCAAATAGAGACAGAAAGAGAAAAAAAGAGAGAAAAAAATCCTGAGCAGTTGCTTTGACTACAGAAGGGATATGTCAAGAGCTTGTTTGAAGCTGGACAGAGAGAGCCTACATTTCAAATCATAAGTTAACCGGTTCCAACACTGGCCTCCTCGAATAGAAAGAGTTCTTTTCCCAACCTTTGTTCTTGCCTTATATCATATAAATTCTTCACAAAGTTTCGAATGCCTTTATGAGGTCAATGGAGACCATTCCAACCATTTCATCCTTATCTAAGTTATGGAGCATTTATTCTTTGACACAATAAGGAAAGTTGCCATAGTGGAATGGACATGTCTGAAGCTGATTGATTTGGGTTTAATTATAATTGCTATTCAAATAATCATATACAACTGGTTAAAGTTCAATTACCTTTGTAATAACAGATTAAATAGATATGGGTTCTTAATTACCCATCTCACTTTGACTGCCACTTTTATACACTGGCATAACTTTTGAGACCTCTCATTGTTCTCGAATGCAAGCACAAATGCATGAAAGATTACATATATTCCGAAGTGGTTTAGGAATTATACGCACATCAGGTTTTACCAATGTTATTGGTATAGTGTCCATTCCATATGAGTTTTTCATTGGCATACTTTTAACAGCTGTCACAATATCTTCTTCAGTCACATTTTCAAATGAGAACAAGGAACTCCTTTTCAATCTCATCTTCTACTGCTCATCTCGAAAGCATTGTCCTAAAAGAGAGAAAAAAAAAACATCCTGAGCAGTTGCTTAGGCTGCAGAAGAGATATTTCAAGAGCTCGTTTGAAACTGGACAGAGAGAGCCTACATTTCAAATCATAAGCTAACCGATTCCAACTCTGGCCTCCTTGAATAGAAAGAGTTCTTTTCCCAACTTCTGTTCTTGTCTTACATAATATGAATTCTTCACAAAATTTCTTATGCCTTTATGAGGTCAATGGAGACCATTCCAACCATTTCATCCTTATCTAAGTTATATGGAGCATTTCTTCTTTGACACAATAAGGAAAGTAGTCATAGTGGAATGGACATGTCTGAAGCCTGATTGATTTGGGTTTATGATATAATTTCTATTTGAATAATCATACAACTGCTTAAAGTTGAGTTTTTCAATTACCTTTGTAATAACAGATTAAATAGATATGGGTTCTTAATTACCCATCTCAATTTGACTGCCACTTTTATACACTGGCATAACTTTTGAGACCTCTCATTGTTCTCGAATGCAAGCACAAATGCATGAAAGCTTACATATATTCCGAAGTGGTTTTGGAATTATACGCATATCAGGTTTTACCAATGCTATTGGTATAGTGTCCATTCCATATGAGTTTTTCATTGGCATACTTTTAACAGCTGTCACAATATCTTCTTCAGTCACATTTTCAAATGAGGACAAGGAACTCCTTTTCAATCTCATCTTCTACTGCTCATCTCGAAAGCATTGTCCTAAAAGAGAGAGAGAAAAAAACATCCTGAGCAGTTGCTTAGGCTGCAGAAGAGATATTTCAAGAGCTCGTTTGAAACTGGACAGACAGAGCCTACATTTCAAATCATAAGCTAACCGATTCCAACACTGGCCTCCTCGAATAGAAAGAGTTCTTTTCCCAACTTCTGTTCTTGTCTTACATAATATGAATTCTTCACAAAATTTCGTATGCCTTTATGAGGTCAATGGAGACCATTCCAACCATTTCATCCTTATATAAGTTATGGAGCATTTTTTCTTTGACACAATAAGGAAAGTAGTCATAGTGGAATGGACATGTCTGAAGCCTGATTGATTTGGATTTATGATATAATTTCTATTCAAATAGTCATACAACTGCTTAAAGTTGAGTTTTTCAATTACCTTTGTAATAACAGATTAAATAGATATGGGTTCTTAATTACCCATCTCACTTTGACTGCCACTTTTATACACTGGCATAACTTTGAGACCTCTCATTGTTCTCGAATGCAATCACAAATGCATGAAAGATTACATATATTCCGAAGTGGTTTTGGAATTATACGCATATCAGGTTTTACCAATGTTATTGGTATAGTGTCCATTCCATATGAGTTTTTCATTGGCATACTTTTAACAGCTGTCACAATATCTTCTTCAGTCACATTTTCAAATGAGAACAAGGAACTCCCTTTCAATCTCATCTTCTACTGCTCATCTCGAAAGCATTGTCCTAAAAGAGAGAAAAAAAATCCTGAGCAGTTGCTTAGGCTGCAGAAGAGATATTTCAAGAGCTCGTTTGAAACTGGACAGAGAGAGCCTACATTTCAAATCATAAGCTAACCGATTCCAACTCTGGCCTCCTTGAATAGAAAGAGTTCTTTTCCCAACTTCTGTTCTTGTCTTACATAATATGAATTCTTCACAAAATTTCGTATGTCTTTATGAGGTCAGTGGAGACCATTCCAATCATTTCATCCTTATCTAAGTTATGGAGCATTTCTTCTTTGACACAATAAGGAAAGTAGTCATAGTGGAATGGACATGTCTGAAGCCCGATTGATTTGGGTTTATGATATGATTTCTATTCAAATAATCACACAACTGCTTAAAGTTGAGTTTTTCAATTACCTTTGTAATAACAGATTAAATAGATATGGGTTCTTAATTACCCATCTCACTTTGACTGCCACTTTTATACACTGGCATAACTTTTGAGACCTCTCATTGTTCTCGAATGCAACCACAAATGCATGAAAGATTACATATATTCCGAAGTGGTTTTGGAATTATACGCATATCAGGTTTTACCAATGTTATTGGTATAGTGTCCATTCCATATGAGTAAGTTTTCATTGGCATACTTTTAACAGCTGTCACAATATCTTCTTCAGTCACATTTTCAAATGAGAACAAGGAACTCCTTCTCGATCTCATCTTCTACAGCTCATCACGAAAGCATTGCCCTGAGCAGACACATAGTTCTGTGCATGGTAGATTGGCTGCGGAACATCTGCAATTTCCAGCACACCGTTTTTTACCCTTGCACTTGACCAGCTCTCGGCACCCTTTTGACGCTTCTGGCATTACTGTCCAGAATGGATGCCAGACATCATCGTCATTTTTCGCCCATCCCCAATCTGCAGGCGAAGGCAGCTCTGGGTTTGCAACTTGGGACTGTCCCCATACGTGACCAGCCTGGAAAACTGCCCTTTTCACATGTTGACGAAGAGCCTCCCTTGTAGGTGGAATATTCTCCAGTTTTCGGCTTCCCTGAGTAAACAGTTGTTTGCGAGCCTCGTTCACTTTCTTAAGAGGGGAGGTTCTACTGTACAGGACAACGAACAACCTCTCTATGTTGTCCATGTCATTGTTTGTCACTTCTGCTGGTGCATTTGAGAGACGACTGAAGACCTCCGTCAAGTTTGGCACGGAATTCCATGTGTCCCACACTTTCTTTTTGCCAAAGCCAGAGAGAGCAGAAACAGTACCGCATCCGGAAACAGCGTGCAGGAAGAGAAGCCCCCATGAGCGTTCAGGACTAATGTGAGTCGAAATAGTGTGAGCAGCAATGTGCCTAAAGTTCTTACCATGACCAAATGCCAACCACATTGCACAACCTTCCATTTTGCTCGCCATTGCGATAGCCAACACAACCACATCCGTGTCAGTTGCTTGAATGGTGATACTTCGGTAGCCCTTCAGATATGCGTGCCAAGCATGGAGCAGCATCAGAAGCGGGCTTTGATTTAACCTCGTCTTCATGTGTTGTAAGTAGTGTCTTTCCGTCTGGAACCATCATCATTTGCAGAGCAGCTGCAAGGAAACTGAACAATGAGCCCCAGTTTTGTGGCACGGATGTCTGTTCAGTTAGATGGAGAGGTGTGCCAGTTCTACGACGAAGCCTGGTACCACCTTTGAGACTGTCCGTTCTATAGGTGTCCCACACCACGTCGACACGCTTCACTGTTTTCTCGTTTAATTTTCGAGCAATGTATGGAAGGAACTGCTTCCTTGCGTAGTCACCAAATGTATTCACCACACTGTTGGCCTTCTTGGGATCTAACTGATGTACTAAGGCAGCCCCATCGACAAGGAAAACTTCTGTCTTGGGTGTATCATGAGGTCGTGGTGCTAAGGCTTCCAGACATGGTACAAGATCAGCTTTTCTGGTTGCCGGGCGCATTGTGCTGATATTTTCAGCCAGTGCCGGGGGCCAACCATGACACTCGTGTTCAAAGAAAGCGTCAAGATCACCATCCCTAGCTTGGCATGAAATGTACATGCGAGAGAACAGCTCAACATTACTTTTCACGTGTGCGATGTTTGTCTGAGACTTTCTAGGTGATTTCTTTGTCTTTGATTTAAACAGTGCAAGATTGTTCTTTCTGATGTTCTCATAGAAATCGACATATGGGTCTTGGATTCTCTTCTCAACAAATTCCGCAAATTGTGCTTTGTCAGTTTCCTCAACGGATCGCATTGCGGCAATCACCTCATCAGGCATGATGACCTTGTTGTCAAGCACATACAGGTCCTTACTCTCTTCTTTGAAAGGTTTTCCTAGTTTCTCGAACGAATCGATTGCATTGCTGAGGTCTGATGCAAACGATTTCTGGAAACTAGGCAATTGTTCGTGGTGGCGGACATTAGTTTCCTTCTGAGTCTGAAGCTGGTCCTCAAATTCACTGACTATTCTTGCTATTTCTGAGCCAGCCACCATCCACCGGCGAAGAGCTGCTTCATTTTCGGTGATCCCAATGATTCCACCATCACCTTTCACTATGGAGTTCTGTTGTTCGTGTATCTGATCGTGTGCCAGACAGGAGAACTTGTGTGATGACTTCTGAGTTACGAAATTCCCCTCGACGAATGCATGGTAGACGTCCTCGGCATTGTTGGGAAGTTCCTGAAGGTCCGTTACATGAACTGTTAACCATCTGGCGTAATGGAAGTGATCCATGGCAAACATCCATGGGATAATTGCCGTGAGGGTCTCCACATACAGCAAGTAGTTTGCTTCCCGTTGTGATCTAATGAATGCCAAAAGAAGACACTCCAACTGCAGGACTTTGTTCCAGTAACAAAACTGGGGATACTCTCTAGCCATCTTCTGGCTCCAAAGATCAAATGTGACCCTGCACCTCAAAACAACAAAAAGTCGCCAGACATGAATTTTTAGTTAAGACCATATTCTGAAAGAGCAGACTTTAAGCTTTAAAATGATGTATAACTCAAATCAAATGGACTCTCCTAACCTATCTAAATATTGGAAAGAAAGCACAAACTCAGGAAAAGTGTGAACTGAGAAAAGAGGCTCTGAAGTACAGTGTCTATTCAAGCGCTTAATCTTTACCAAACCGTGCTGGCTGTGCGATGCATGGTACAAAAAACAGGAAGTAAACCACCAGAGTAACATCAATGAAGGGATTATCAGATTAAACTGAAAATAAGCATTCCTCGTTCCTCTATCCTTTCAAAAGTTATTAGAGTTGAAAGTGAAGAGTGTGGACAAGGTTTTTCAGAAATGAAAAAGGGACTCTAAAGATACACCTAATCACACTATTCTACCAAAAATGTTCGAGATAAACTGCTAAAAAACACACTTTCCTGCCCGTTTTATGATACCAATTTTTAACATAATGTAAAAGAAGACCCGCTCTTTCAGAAAATATGAAAAAGTCAAGTTCCGCTAGGTTGACCCATTTCACTTATTTTCAGTCCTCACGCAAATCAGTGTGTGCGACTTTATGTTCGTTTTGAGGTGCACGGTCACAAATGTTCGCAAATTCTCAGTTGCACATGTCGTTTGGTAGTCATTATATGCTTTTCGCTGCAAAGCGTACAATGATGCCGCGGTGACTTGGTGTGCCCATTGTGGCCGCGATGTTTGCGAACCTTTCTGAAGACTCTCAGCTCTTCCTTCTGTTGATACACCTGCACTGGTCATTACACTAGTCCAACCACTCCCATCGAGGAAGTCGCCGATCACCTTTAGCAAAGCCATCTCCACATGATGTCCTCCAAGCATCACCACAAATTTGTCTTCACCATACATGCTTGGCCATGTCCACTGGATCTTCTAGCATAGATGGGTTGATCAACTGTCAGAACCGGAACTTGTCTTGGGTTAACTAATTCGGTTGCCTGCTTGATTAGGTTCATGCCATGTTTCACCATTGTTAGTGTGTGAGCACTCTCTCGAAAAAGAGGTAACAACCCAGTAATTGCAGGTGGCCGAGGAGCTTCATCCTGTAGATGTGCCATGTACGCTGACCAGGAGATATTCTCTTCACGCTCATGAGCTTTCATCTCCAGCAGACTTTGTACAAACGAAAGCCACTCTTTTTCTTTGTCCTGTAGTCCAATGGACACACTTGGAGTGGGCGGAGTCTTGGGTTTCCTTGGAATAGGAAGATGAGATGGAAATGCTGCAGGAGGGGCATCACAATAAGATTCAGGCAAGGCGGTTATGGCTTTGGGACGCGTTTTCTTCTCACTCTCAGCAACATTCTCATGATTTCGAATGGTACCTCGATTGTCCTGTGACACATGTTGCGTCAGTGATATCGCGGTTCCATGAAATGAACTTCGTGCTGATACTGATGATGGGTTGTGATCTATGTTGTCTAGGTTTCCTGTTGTGAACAACCCAGTTCGCAATGCAGTCGGACACACCACCCCGTCCTGTCGGTATATCTCGATAACTCTGTTGGCCTCATCTGTGGATACTTGCAGTATGCGTTCGTAGGAAACAGACAAACCACGTTGAAAAAGAACGTCAACGAGATCCCGTTTTCTTGTTTTGCTATGAATGAGGAGACCCAGGTAAAGGGGCAGTGATGTTTCACGCTCCAAGTTGTGACGTAAGCCTCCTGCGGCAGTCTCCGCCCTCCCTCTTTTTACGGTGTTGAACGTTACAAGTTGGGTCAAGGATTGTACAGGGACGCTCAAGCTTCTGTTCATCGCCGTCTGTTTCTGTATACTTGTTCCAGCAAGGATCATTTGCATCAACGCTGTCAATGATGGTGGGGCGTTGTTGTATGATTCCTCAACTAGGGATCCATTGAAATGATATTGCCTTTGCAAAATATCTTTGCGCACAATCTGCGCAGCTCTCATGAGAATGACTGCGTCGTCATCTGAGCGTTGTCTACGAGCATTCAGTAGAGCCTCACCAATATCCTCTTTGAATGTCAGCACCACTTCAAGATTGCTTTTATGTGCCTCAAGTTGTGGCAGCTGTCTGAGAAGCTTGTTCATAAGGTGAGTTGAATTGATGTTCTTTGAAATATTGCCTCCTGGTTGTATCAGACGTTCGTTGTAAAGCTTGGTAAGATCGGATAACTTGATCAGAGTGTAACTATCATCTTTACACTTCATTTCTTCCAAGTTGGATATCAGTTCGCCCAATGCTACTGATTCTGGTTGCATGGTTTCACTTGAACTGGCTCCCTCTTTTTTTCTTGCAAACGATCTGTATCTGGTGTGGAGAGCAGTCAGGCACTTCTTGTGATATACATCAGCACCTGATGCCGTCATATCACGTACTGACAATTTAGCCAGGAGTTTTGCATCTCTCAGTTCTGTCGCCATCATTCGAACATTGGAATCTAGATTGAATGTTGCTGCATTGCAAACTGTTTGGTCATGACTGATAATTCTATCACAAAAGAAACATGTGCTAGCGTTACTCTGTTCAATGGATGGAGATGCGAAACTTGTTCTAAGTCTTTTCTTGACAGGCGAGTAAGTTTCATCAAGTTTGAGGTGTGCACTTCGCTTCTTTGCCCTTGATTTCGCCCTGCCCACACGTGAACTGCTACACCGCACATAACAGGTTTTGTGCCATTTAGTAGATCGGTTAAGCCCTCAAAATCATGAGAATTGTGCAAAATTTGACTAAAGCATGAAACTTTCACCAGTGTTAGTACATACCATGAGATTCATCTTAAGATCGGGAGGTAAGTCTGATTTGACCTCTGATGACCTCCAGAGGTCAATGAACTTCAAATATCAGAATATTTATGTTTGAAGGCATTTGTGAAAGATAGGCGTAGACGTTGGTTACGCTGCACTAAATATGCATTTGTACTACAATTCTTCTGATTCCACAGGGCATTGACAGGTTTCTACCTTTGACCTCTGATGACCTTTAGAGGTCAATGACCTCAAAATACCATTATAGTGATCTGTGATGTTATTAGGTAATGATAAACATGATTAAGATGTGCAAAACAAGCTATCTGTTTTACAATGAAACTGTCTTCATATTCCAAAGAGCAAAGACAGGTTTCTACCTCTGACCTCTGGAGACCTTTAGAGGTCAATGACCTCAAAATATCATAATATTGATCTGTGGTGGCATTAATTAATGATAAACATGGTTAAGATGTACAAAACAAGCATATCTGTTTTACAAGAAATTGTCTTCATATTCCGAAGAGCACAGACAGGGCTCTACCTTTGACCTCTGGTGATCTTTAAAGAATGTACAAAGCAAACACAATTGTAGCCCAGATGGCTACTAGCACATGTTTATAATAAAGGATAAAATAGAATAGAATAGAATAGAATAGAATAGAGAGTAAAAGAAAACAGATCACTGCAGTCGTTTTCCTAGACACCCTGTGACACCAATATGCTAAGTATTCTCCTCTTCTAGGAGTTTTTAAAACCATTTACTAGTATCTTCCTTCCAGCTGTTCCCTTTTTTTCAAACCCCTCTCTTCCAAGAAAATTCTATGGTGAAAGGAATTTATGAGTTTGACATTGGCTACTTTCCCCGCTAGTGGTCAGCACTCTCCATCCCCAAAGCCCCGCGCCAAATTACGGGAAATAACGTGATGACGTGTTTTTGCCCTCTGATCCCCAAACATAAATGACCCTCTGAGCTGGAAGGTGGCCCTCCTACCAGAATGTATTCCTCTATTCTAGCATTTATTGTTTAGTGGAGTGGGTCAAACAGGAACTCCAAAGACAAATTCAGGGACAACGACCCAGAACAACGATGACGTTGGTTGTTATAAGGACACTAATATCCATTTGGTTTGTCATTTTGATATACAAGAAACAATAAAGTCTGTACCAGTGGTTACAGAGAAGAAGTGAATAAAGAAACTAACAGACAGTGGGCGAATTAATCAGAAATTGAGATGAATCATTACAAAATTGAATTCTCACAGAAACGAATAGGAGGAGCAAATTGAACATTTTGACCAATAAGAAATTAATTTCTAGTGAACACCACGCCCCAATATAAGATTGAGCCAATGACATGCTTTAGAGAAAGGAAGTTTGTTAGTAAATTAGTTATAAAAAAACATGTCTGAGCCGAGAAATCAGTTATAGTGGCAAGCACAATGGGAGTGGCTTCACACTATATAGTGAAGCAAAGGCTGCAGAGCATTTTGGAACTTTGAGGAACTTTGAGAATAGTTGGAGACCACAGAGATAAAGACAGGAGTTCCCCTTCCTTGGTACATCATGCCCTCTCCAAGTCAATCAACTAATCTTTATCGACGCTGTGAATGTGATGAGGATCTGACTGTCGTAACTGAATCCGCGAGCAGCAGCACATGAGGAGAAACTGTGCGTCACGATAAGACAAAACTTTGGTTTACGCCAATTTGGAGTGCAATTACAAACTCCAAATAGTCAACTGGTGTCATCGGAGATGGTAAAGCGCCCTGTCAGACTGATACAAAGTGGACAGTGATGGTGACGAAGAGTCTAATGAGAGCGCGACAACATACCACTCAACGGACGGCCCAGCCACACTGACGAGATCGACAATGACATGCAGACGAGGACCTCATTCGTCGACCGTACCGATGTCGAGATAAGTGACCACACCTACTAGCATCATTTCTCCCTACTAAATCCCTCCATTTCCCATAGAATAAGACGGTATATGAAATGGTCTCAAAAGCCGTAAAGACGTTCCTAAGTGATGAGTGGAATGCTGAACTAAGTTGAGAGGAAAGAAACTTGTTTGTGAAGAAGTTTTTTTGTTTCAGACCTACAGGAAGGCAGGTCGTTGGAGTAAATATGCCGTTAGTAGCATTGGTGTTATCCATGTAAATTTTATCATTCTAACGCATTTTGCATTTGGTGTTGTGGAACAATATTTAGTTTCTTCTACTTTTGGAATTTTGGTGATGATTGGTGTCTATGTGAGTATTTAACCCCCGACCAGTACAGAGAGAAGGTGACAGACCAATCCAATATCTATCCGCCTCTGTACAATAATTGGTCGCCGGCTTGGAGAAAGTAGTAAGGAGTTTTAGGGAACTTACACAATAATGACGTTGTCTTCATATATTCCAAAGAGCACATGCAGTTCCACCTTTGACCTCTGATGACCTCGACAGTTAAATGACCTCAAATTATCAGAATATTGATGTTTGACATCATGATTAATGGTAAACATGATGATGTTCTATAGAGAGCATTGGATGGTCCTATTTATTAATCTGGTCTGGTGCATACTGAAAACGGAAAAAGCATAATTAAAAAATCGACCATTGACCCTTGCCAAAAACGCTGCCCCGGAGCCCTACCCCACCCCCACACTTAAAACACACACACACACACACACACACACACACACACACAATTCCGCCGCCCCACCTAAGGTGTACTCTTTGGGAAAATTGAACATGAAATTGTAAAGTGCACATCACCATGTCCCCGGTGAAGAAATATTAATTGCACTGTATAATGCTCTCGCAGATCTGTCAAACCTGTACCGCCCCACCCTGGCAAAAGGCAGCAAGTGACAAATGCGATTTATTTCTTATAAATTAACAAAATAATATTGCGCTGGCGATTCCAATGACATATCTCGCAGGATTGATTTCTAAGCCATATTTTTTTTTTCCAGGAAAATATCACTAAATCGGATTTGAGCAATTTGTGGAACCCCCCCCCCCCCCACTAAAGTAGGACAGTATGTGTATTATATGTATATATATATATATATATATATATATATAGATAGATAAGAGAGTAATCATTTAAGAAGAATTACTTTAATTTACGTTTGAAGACATTTCAAGAGATGTAGTCTGATTTGTTAAGGGGCAAATAATTCTAATGTTTGCAGTCTTGTAAACATACTTGTATCTTTAGCGAAAACTGTTCGAGTACGTGGACGGTGATAAGTAGGCCCCTATGAATCACTCCGTAGAGTAAATTATATATGAACCAAATGGTTTCTTTTGAACATGTGTTGTGTTGAAAAGTTCTTGGTAATTCTTTTCCAGGCAAAATGTGTAAATTACATGAAATTTCCGATTTAAAAGCATGTGATGGGAAATGTAAACAGTATGTGCGAATGCTTCTATGTTTCCTGCTAAACGTATACTTTGTTAGTGGGGAAAAGAAAACAAAAGAAAAGAGAAGTCTCGCTCTACCACGTCTACATACCACAACGCCTACGGATATCTTTGTTTCACATTGTTAGTGGGGAAAAGAAAAGAAAAGAGAAGTCTCGCTTCATGAGAGATGTTCAGATCCCCCTCTACACCACAACGCCTACGAATGTCTAGGCTGAAGGTGGGTTTGATTGTCTTATAGGGCCTATAGAGCACCAACAATAAGTGCAGATTAATTGGCACGCTATCTTTTGAATAGAAACAATACTTTGTTTCACACAAGATGATAGCAGAAAGACAACTGATAATCATCCGCTCATGTGAAATCAGGCAGAACTTTTTTCAAAACATTTCAAGAGGCATCTTGGTGAGTTGCAGTCTGTTACACATGCCAATATAATGTGAAAAACAAATTGAAGGCCACGTGCAATACAGCCTCGCATTTTCCGACATCACACAAACTTTGATCAACACGTTCCATATGTACCCGTGATGGAGAGGGAAAATAATAAACAACAGCATCGCAAGATTGGTGCATTTCTGCCAAGACAACAGACAGGAACTGATTCCACGTAAAATACATAAACATGTATTTTGATTTTCCATGCATTTTTCCCATATCATTACACACAATCATTATACACACATACTTGATATGGTGTTCAGCTCACTGTGTGCAGACTGAGCACGACCCGATAATTCAGAACCTCTACCTGAGAAAGGATTGTAGCCTATCCCGCGAATCAAAAAGAAGCTTTCTTATATCATCTCGTGCATCCTGTACTCTATGTGCAATGCACTCATCATAGAGACAAGGTTGCCTTCACCCAAACTGTTTAGATATTGCCACTGCAAGACTCTGATGACTGATCGCATTCAGTGGCTGTGCACCTATAAGAACGCTGGGCTGACCTCAGGATGTCTATCCAGTTAAGTCGTGGAGGAGATCCTGTGTGCCGATCGCGTGCTTCACTGAAGACGCAGATGCTGCCCTGTCTTGAAAGAGATCAAGGGTATAGATCTAGACCAATTTCAGCAGGTTACACTGAATCATCACTTGCTGGCAGAGAGTCTTAACCGGATCATGCAGGTGATATTACCCGCTGTCAGCGTACCCTGATTCACACATTGGATGCAAACCGGATGGCGGCATATTGGAAACAACCAATATTTGGGCATGGGGGCACAACTCTTGGCCAGGCCCAAGTGTTAAGGAGTATCGAGCATAAAGAAGACAATTAGAGTAAATACTAGTTCCACTCCTATTTTGAATTGAGGGTACCTAAAGAGGTCATTAAAAAAAGGCCCAAAATTGCCTGACGTAATGACCCAAACTCAATTGGATGACAATAGCAAGTTGCAAGACACAGGGTTGCTTCATGTGGAATGCATGTTATGCCTCACAGTATGTCGCTTTCCAAATGGTCCATGACGTCACTTATATGCTCCAGGACCATGAGTTATTCATCGGAACCATGAAGCCCACGAGCTTGACACTGACCGACACAGGCCCGCCAGCTCGAAACTAGGTAGCATTGCCCATGAGCTTGACACTTATAGCAGGGCTCCACACTAACTTTTATTTTTGGTGGCCCAAAGGCAAACATCCGACATTTTTTGGTGGCCCGATCAGGCCACCAAAATCTTCATTTCTGAAATTTTGGTGGCCCGATGTGCGTTTTTAGTGGCCCCGGGCCACCGGGTCACCGTTAGTGTCGAGCCCTGCTTATAGTATAGGCAAACCAGGCCCATAAGGGTCCGACACATGGGGGGAGGGGGAGGTCCACAAGACCTACACTGAATAGATAAAGCTTTCTGATGTAATACATATGGGCAATTCCGTATGGGAAGGGCAAAAACAGCAAAATTCAAAGTTAAGTAAATGCTCAGAAATTTCAGTTTCCCGTACAGACGGATTGTTGTATTTACAGAAACAAAAAACCCTTTACCAATAACTTTCCTCGTTTTTGTTGTACACACTTTTAAAGTTGGAAGACTATTTATTGTATTTATCTAAAATTTTACAATATTAAATGAAAATTTGAAATGAAACAACTTAAATATCTCTCTGCTTTATCCATACTTCCACATCATTCTTCCTATGCTTCAACAATCACATTTAATAAAGCATTCAGTCACTCTCATTATGATATTTTTTGGAGAAATTTTCAAAATCTACTGACAAATTGACGTAATTCCGTTACCATGAAATTGAAAAAAGTTTTCTCCTGAACAAACTAATCACTGATTTTTTCTCCCCTTGTAAATTTTTTCTCTACATGTGACTCCCTGAAAAGTCACAAAACATTTTGTGAAATATCTCCTTCAGTTCTTCTGTAATTGTGGTAACGGAATTACATGGTAACGGAATTACACGCACATCTAATATGGAAGAAAATGACATATCCTACTTTCGTGCGAATATGTATGTGAACTGTTCATGAAATAGCTTCAGGGCATTATTATTGAGCTTAACAGTGTTAGTGATTGGCAGTCTAAAGGAGTGCAAGTTGAAATATATGTATGGTATGATACACTGACATGACTCAGCATACAGTGTAGCTGGATGCCTCTGACAGTGAGTCCTGACATCAGGGTACACGCTTGACAAGACTTCTTGTGCTGAAAGTCTCCTCCCTTCCTTCACCTTCTCTCATGTACAAGAACTACATGTGTACATGGAGACTGTGCTAACTGATAACTTTATAAGGTTTGCTACAGATACTCATTCTCAAATGTTAAAAATCATACTGAATTCTGAGATATCAATTTGTATATTTTCTTGCTAAAAAGTCTCATGGTTTCATACAAAATCTAAGTACATGTATAGTGATGAGGGACTAGTGAATGGGTGTGATGCAGCATAAATTGAACAAAGGTTAGAAAGAAGAGGAAGGACATAAAATGTCTTGAAAAGGAAAAGAGAGCACTGCTACTGACAGAGAGAAATGAACAGGATAATTTTTGTGAGGAAAGATCAAGAATTTAAGAGAAGGATCATACACAATGTGATAGAAGTCATTACTTGACACGGGATGCCCACTGAATGTGACACCTTTGATCTTCCGTCTGTATATGCTAAAGGCTTTATTATCACCAAGTCGATAGTCTGACCTTTTATTGAACACGTCCTGTTTTCATCCTTAAGTCCTTTATCTTTAATTGTAAGTGTATGACTATGACCTTCTTTCATTTGTTTCTTAGATCTTTCCTCCACAGAGACATGTATTTTGATTTTCATGCCCATTTGATACAGAGCATCTGCTACCCTTTGAAATTTGTTCTTTAATCCTTTCTTTTAAAAGGAATAAAGACAAAAACACCATTTGTGATGAACATTTACCCAGTCAGTAATTGTGATACAGCTCTAAAATGTAACATTTAGGCCTATACTTTCCCATCCTATGAAGATTTTAAATATTAAAGTCAATGGGCTTCTGCTTCTACCTGTACTCTTCATGTTACCATTTGCTGTACAATCCAGTTTCCTTTCATGCAAGTGCCATTACAGTGTATTTTATACATTTGCTTTCAGGCAGTCAAAATCCAACTTACTGCAAAAGAGAAGATGCACACTTCTTGTGAGTAAATATATGGCAACACTCAGGATGAGAAAATAGACAAAGTCAAAGAAGAAAGACAGAGACAGGAAACTTGTAGGAAAATTATAGGCCAAGTCATAATTGTGTTTCTGAAGACGTCATTTGGAAATTTTGTGTGGTCAGAAGTAAATACTAACATTATTCACAGGTTGATTAATCTAACTCTAACACAGTGAGCTGCAGATGGATAAAAGAGGCCCTCTTACCTTTCTATGAATTAACAGAATTTGGTCGACTAATGGTTCAAAAAGTTGTAGTTTGTTAAAGTTATTTTGCTGTTTTCTACTTCCTTTTAGTTTAGACACTTTTATTTTGGTGGGCTTAAGTAGGACTTACACTGTAAGGGAATTATCAAATTATGCACTACATTATATACCAGGGGGCAACTTCAGCTATAATAGTAAAATGCCACAAGTTTTTAGTGATTAATGTATGCTTCAACATATAGATAATAATGATTAAGCACTGGTGCAATACCATAATCATATAAGAAAATTTTCTTTTCTATTTATGATTGAATTGTAATTTGTTATATTTGTCATTGAACCACAACTGCATCTTTTCACTTAACAAATTAAAAGTTTCAAGCATCTTTAGTGTCCATCCTTAATATTAAACATTGTGTTCAATGATGGGGCTGCACACTGTGCTCTTGCACTGTAAATTGGCACTTTATGATTTAGATTTAAATTCAGTGTCAATCCGGACAGTTTTTTTATTATTTTCTTATGCATGTGCACAAAATATTTATGTACAATACTTGTAAGTAATTCACACATATTGTCAATTATTGGCATATTTAGGAAGAAGAAAACAGAGAAATCTGTCTTGCATGATATCAACAAAAGAAATACAAGAAAATTTGAGTATTGTTGACTGGATTTATAGAATTGTACTTGTGTAGGGCTATTCTAGCGTAATTCCGTTACCATGTGTCTTAGATGTCATTTACCTGCAGAGTGTGAAATTCTTAACTTGAAAGTAGACAAATTTTGATGGATGTGGTACTTACAAGTTACGAGATCTTGATTGACATAGTTACGACTTCAAATCACAGTCGTTAGCATAAACATTTTGTTTTTTGACAATAAAAACTCATTTGGCACCTATACACTTGTAGCAGTTCAAGGTTAAAGGCTAGAGAGTACTTATTTAGTGGTTATATTATAGCTAAAGGCATAAACAATCTTTATCAAGACATTTCAGAATACATGAGTACCAAGAATGTGTATTTTTTCCAGTGTAGTTCAGAAGGCGTAATTCCGTTACCATTTATGTAATTCCGTTACCACTGACTTTACGGGGAAAAAGCGTGCTGCTTGGAAAATGTGATGAAATATTTGAAAAACAATACAACTAAATTGAAGTCGACACAATCAAAGACGAAATCAGACAACAACCTACAGTGTATGTGTTATAGATTTCAGAGAAACAACTCCCAAAGTCAGAGTTGAAGTTGTGACTAAATTCTCTGGTAATTCCGTTACCATCGCACATAGACCTCCTTTGTAACCAACCAAGTCAGAACATTTAACAAATTTGTATTTGGGGTGACAGTGTGAGTACCTCTGCATCTTTTAAATGTATCAAGAGAAGGCAAAGTAATCAATCCTGTACACAGGGTGAAAGAATATGAGCCAAAATTCTCTGATTTGTAATTCCGTTACCGCGGAATTGCCCATATATTAATCTCGTGGGCCTTGTTTTCGTCGAGTGTCGAGTTCGCGGACCGCTCAGCTTTTGGGCCTATTATATTTGATGTCGAGCTCATTGACCTTGTTCGTCTAGTGTTTAGGTCACGGGATGTATGACTCGTGGGCTGCGTAACTCATGTGCTGTACGACTCGGGTTGTTTGGCTTGTGACGTACACCTGATGAGGTGGGCCTGTTGTTTTCTAGTTAGCATCTGTCATCCTTTCATCCAGTTCAAGGGACTTAGTTTGCCATATGCCTTTTTACAAACCATTAAGCATCAACCCAAAATATGGTACTCCTCTCCCCACCTTCCATGTTTAAGCGTACAAATTTTGTCCAGTGCAAATTGGATAATGTTGCACATAATTTCATGCAAGCTAGTCTGCATAACTAACCCTAACATAAATATTATATTTGAGGTCACTGCCATCACTGATGAAGACACGTAAGCTTCATTTCTGAAGTAATTGACCGCTCACATTCCTGAGACCTGTTACTATGAACCAATGCTCTGTGGAATATGCATACATATACTTTGATTATAACGTCAAGGCGTGATTTGTACATGATTAAACATTCAGGATTAAACCAATGAAGCCAAACATCAATATTTGCAGTCCTACACAAATTTTGATATTCTAAAAGTCTGACCTCACATTGTCCTTGGAGGTCAAAGTTGGATATACATAGGGTACCGTAATGGCCAATGTTCTGTGGGATGAGAAGACACTTCTTGTAGCATAAATGCTAATAGCATAATGCATAATAGCACACCAGGTATACAGTTAACCATTGAACATACATCAAATATCAATATTTTGATATTTTGAGGTCATTGACCTGTCACAGTCCTCAGCGGTCAAAGGCAGAGACGTGTAAATAATTTCCCTTGATCTGAGGAATAGGAAAACGATTCAGTTGTAACACAAATGAATGTTTAGGACATCGTTATCATGTTTATCATCAACCAATTGCACCAAATATCAAAATTCTGGTAATTTGAGGTGATTGACCTCTGGAGTCATTAGAGGTCAAAGCTAAAAACCTGTCAAGGATCTGCGGAACATTGAGGCAATTCCACTGTTAAAAAAAGGTTTTAGTACATCATTGCCGTGTTTATCATTAATCAATGACAAAATATCAATATTCTGATATTTTGAGGTCATTTAACTCTGCAGGTCATCAGAGGTCAAAAGTAAACCTGTCAGGGTTCTATGGAACATGAAGACAATTCCACTGTAAGAAAAATGAGTCTTTAGTACATCATTACCATATTTAACATTAATCAATGACGCAAAATATCAATGTTTATCAAATTTTGAGGTCATTGACCTTTGGAGGTAATCAGAGGTCAATTCAGACTTACCTCCCGATCTTAAAATGAATCTTAAAACATGTACTAACACTGGTGAAAGTTTCATGCTTTAGTCAAATTTTGCACAATTTTTCGGCTTATCTGCTCTACTAATTTGGCAGCATGCGCAGCTAGGGTTTCTGCAATACCACAACCGTCATTTAGTCTGCAGATGTTTATCCCGCCAGGCAAGGCATCTAAATGATTCAATGTCTTGAGGTTTCGAGCTAGAGTCTCATAGACATCATTACTTGACTGATTGCTCGCTCTACTTGCATCTCTTAGTGGTTCAGTCTCGGAACGTTCCTGACAAAGAGCGCAAATGTTCCAGTCTATAGGACTTGCCATTGTTGACGATGTCTTCTTCGAGTCCAGTAATTGATAATGAAGAGAAAGAATGTGAAATAAAGAAATTATTGGAATGACAACAGTAATGCTAGATTCTGTTTCTGTTACGGTCTTTATCTTCTCAGTGCCTTTTACAGAATAACAAGTCTTGCGGAATATTTCAACGTGCTTACTGGTACATCAAATATACCCTACGTCTAGAAGACGTACTGAAAATCATGTGTTTATATAAGTATAGATGGACAAGAACATACATGTAGAATATGTAACAGCGTCAAGAGGAATGAATGTCGCAAGACTATTTTGATGATAAGAAAATCAAAGCATTTCATAGTTATACATTTACAAACTTCATGAAGCAGCTAACAAATAAAAATACAAAATACAAATATAGCTAACATATTCTATCAAAAACTTCGAAATTTTGCAGCGTGCAAACTGCCAGTAACTGACCTTATGTCAACCTTTTAGAGACAAAGTTTGTCTTTATCATGATCATTCTCAATTCATTCTGATATCAAACAAATAATGCAGAAATGCAAATGTGTCAGTAGAGATGCATCACGTACAGGGGTATTTTATATGGTGCAACATGCACAAGGCACAAACGACTGCATGTTCCAGGACATTTTTACCCCTATAAGAACAAGCTGCATCTGACTGAAAACGTCACGACCTTAAACCTAAGTATTATTTTCTTTATATAATACGGTTTAGTGAACAAATCTCATTTACCTTTATTTGGTAATATCAGTCAACTACATGACGTAGGCGAGTTCCCACGATGACCACGATGTCCGTAGGAATGTATTCCAAATACGGTACACAAGACTTGGACATTGTTTACAATGAATAAGTGATTGAGCGCGCATTTGTAAGTGATTAAGCGCGCATTTGTAATTTCATTGGGTGCGCACTGCTGGAGTATGTAGGCCTACATTATGACGTCAGTGAACGTGAATGACGGCTTTTTGCTGCACTTTTTTTTTTTTGCACCCCGTGCATGCGGGATCTAATTAAGTCCCGATGTTTGCTTGGGCGGCCATAATGGAATTCAAATGCCGGCCATGTAGGTGGTCAGACACATTTCGATTGACCAATTATTCAAATCGGCACGTTCTAAAGAAATCTGGGCAACAAAATTTACCTCTATTTGCCATTAAGAATTCAAGATAGGGAACTTCAACATTTTCGTCTGGGCGGCCATATTGATATTCAAGATGGCGGCCATGCAGCTTGCCGAACATTTTGAATTCATCCATTATTGAATCCAACATGTTAATACACTTTTGTGTGCTAATGCCAACGCCTCGTCATTTACAATTCAAGATAGGGATTATCAACTGTACTTTGTCTGGGCGGCCATATTGGAATTCAAAATGGCGGCCATGCAGCTTGTCTGGCATGACAAATTTATCTTTTATTTACTTTTATATGTTCACATACCTTGGAGCACCAAATTTGAGCTCCGTTTGTCATTTAGAACTCAAAATAGGGCTTTTTCAACGTTTCGTCTTGGCGGCCATCTTGGATATCAAAATGGCGGTCATGAGGTTTGATAGACTTCTAATATCAATCCATTATTGAATTGAGAATGTAGAAATACCCTTCTGTAGCAAATTATCAGTGTACATCAGGTACAAGATATAGGGATTTCGTCGTTTCGGCCATATTGGAATTCAAAATGGCGGCCGACCCAGTAGTCAGATCTCTTGGATCCGGCAATTTTTGAAATCAGCGCCCCAAAATACCCCTCTATGCAAAATTTCACAATTTCCGCCGGATGTGAGCAAATTTTTCACATATCTGCCCCACTATATGGGTTAACATCAGTCAGCTACATGTTAAACTTCCTCAAACATGTCAAAAGCCAAGATGTCCGCAGACGTTTGTTCCAAACAGTCGACTCACATTACGGGCTATTCACGAACTATAAAAGTTGTTTAAAGAAATCAGTGATTGAGAGCTATGCGCTTTACTATGCGCACTTGTAACAACTGACTGGGAGCGCACTGCTGAAGTACTCGTGAGTGTGCAGTTATGCTTTGTTTTTTCGTTGCACACTTCTTGCACGCCCGTTCATGTTAGTAAGAAAAAAAAAGAGCGCACATGCGACTCATTTCAACGCTTCTGATTGGCTACATCCTTGAAAAAATTGTTATAAAGGCTGCCAACTATAGACGACGTGCGATGTGTGTGCCTAGCAAGATTTCGTCAACAGAGGAATGACCAATACGGTGGCTGGCGTTGTACTTGGTGCGTCGTCTGCGTGTCTGTGTTATCAAGAGTAAAGTCCAGCGGTTGACTCGGAGCTGCAGCACATATTCCCTTCGAAGTGGGAGTTTGAGAGGCCAGATCGTCCGGGTTCTTTGCGAGCGAGTCCTCCTTTCGCCGGCTTGTGTCTGTCTCGTCCAACCAAAGACAAACCATGACTCACCTCTGCGTCTTGGTCGTTATCACCCTCTCCTTTTTGAGCGCTACCTCAGCTCGAATCGGTAAGTTTGTTTTTGCTTTGACATAAATTGAAAAAAAAAAAAAAAACACGTCACGTTCACTCAGTGTAGTCAGGACAGTGTTATGTATGGGGTCTTTTTATTTTATTTTATTTTATCTTATTATTATTATTTTTTTTTTTTTTTTGGGGGGGGGGGTCTTGTGTCTTGGTTCTCTTTTCTTTCTCCTCTTTCCGCCTTTCTGGTCACTACAATAGCTACAATCGCCTTGTCCAGTGATGTAAAGCAGCTTTCATTGTTGAAAGGTTTTACGTTTCATTTGTCCTTTTTTGGTCTTTGTTTGCATGAAATCTACTTCTTTCCGTGTCACTGAATGTGAAATAAATTAATTTCATTTGTGTATGTGTGTGTGTGTGTGTGTGGGTGTGATTGATCACGGCAAAAGATTCAGTTTTAATGAAAAAAAGAACATCCTTAGGGCAATCGTAAATATGGTGCACGTAGTATTATTCTTCGTGAACACACACACAAACACACACAAATATATCAAACATTTGCAATTTCGAATTTCAAAATTGTAAAACACTTCTAGAATTTGTCATTCAGAGAAGGGATAGGAAGGCCATCCATTTTTATGTCTTTCTGACCATTTTCTGAATTGCATTTAATGCTAAGCCATAAATTGCCCAGGGAGGTTGTTTTCACTGTTTTAGCGTTTGTCACTTTATAAGGAAAGGTGATGTGTTTCACTGTTTGGGTTTTTTGTGCTGTTGTGCTTTAATTCTTATTAGGACTAATACAGATGTTTGGTTCGTTATTTCAGCTGTGAGAAAGCGGTAATGAGAGTATTAATGACGATATATATGGGTGAGAATTTTGAACGATGTACAATTGCCAATTTTCGTACCTTATGACATTCTTTCCCTTAGAACACGCCAGGATGATCTAAGAAACTAGATTTTTTCATGTCATCTCGAAGATTGGTAAATTTCCTTTCAGGAAATGTATGGTTTGGTTGACTTTTGCCTGATATTTTTCATTTGACATGGACTTAAAGCGTAAAAATACGGTAAAAACGCTATTTTGACAATAATTTTTGTTTTTCAAACTAATGATGTACATTTTTAATGGTACGTGGCATCTAATATCTGACCATGTTCTGGATCTGACATATCATGGGTATGTACCACAAAATTATAAGAACTTTATGAGCACGTATAAAATCACAGAGAACGATTGAAATATCAAAGTCCTAAACAGACGAACGTCCGTGATTCTTTTATTTCTATCGCTGCTGCAAATTCTACTTTGTTGTCCCAACTGTAACGTATACGAAAATTTGGTGTTCCACCTAATGAACATATCCTGCAAAAATTGTACGTCTGCTGGCTGTACATGGGACGTAATACTTTTTTATGCAAAATTATACTCAGTTTTCGTCACGGACGTGCCTCCGCTATTTTTTAATAAAGATCGTAGCCCATGAAACGTTATTGGCGATATTGTTCTGAGTCGTAATCAACTAAGATCTAGCAACACGATAATATGTGACCCTGCACCTCAAAACAAACAAAAGGTCGCCAGACATGAATTTTTAGTTAAGACCATATTCTGAAAGAGCAGACTTTAAGCATTAAAATGATGTATAACTCAAATCAAATGGACTCTCCTAACCTATCTAAATATTGGAAAGAAAGCACAAACTCAGGAAAAGTGTGAACTGAGAATAAAGGCTCTGAAGTACAGTGTCTATTCAAGCGCTTAATCTTTACCATATATGAATGTAGGAAGTAAACCACCAGAGTAATGATGAAGGGATTATCAGATTAAATTGTAATAACATATTCTGTCCTAAGAATAACTTTCAAAGCAGTAGCACTATCCTTTCAAAAGTTATTAGAGTTGAAAGTGAAGAGTGTGGACAAGGTTTTTCAGAAATGAAAAAGGGCTTCTAAAGACACACCTAATCACACTATTCTACCAAAAATGTTCGAGATAAACTGCTAAAAACACACACTTTTCTGTCCATCCTTTGTCAAATAGGAACAGAAATTATATTTTTAGACGAACCTCCAAGAAAAAATGAACGTCCGTGATGATTAAAACGTTTTCGAGTGGGACACCATCTTGCTTTGATGGCGAAGGTGCATTTTACCTTTGGCTCTCTAGCCGAGGAGCGGCATGCCATTTTTGGAGCGGACTGAGGTTCGTCCGCAGTTTTTGGACCATGCAATTCACCAAAAACCAAGCAAATAATTAATATTTTCTCTGAAAATTCACCTCCTGATCCCCCTTTGAGCAATACATATGTTGTAAGGATGTCAAATTTCTTATAATTTGCATTGACAATACATTTTCAAATTTTTGAAAGAGTTAGGAAGGCTAGGTACTCTGCCGATTAGTTATCCGTCCTGGAACATGACCTTAGTAGTAGAACGAACGTCCGTGATAATTCCAGAGAACGTCCGTGACGTATGCAATCCCTCCGATAGGGATAACTTGTCCCGAAAGTGTCCTGTATTCTTTAAAACTTTTGGCTCGAATAGCGACAAATAAAGTTTTACAAAGTAGGAAATGAGTTTAGAGCAGTAGTTTCAGAATTTTGAAGGCGATATGTGATCATGATGAACAAGCAGTTGAAAATTTACTCACAATTTTACGCTTGTTTTCTCTCTAATTATACAAAAAACAGCTAAACACAGTTATAGGAAAATGGAATTATGCGTAATCTTTAATTTCTGTGCGTTTAAATTTCATTCTAATGAGGTTCTGGAGACAATTTGTACTGTTACAGGTTCTGAAAGTTTCGCTCACGGACGTTCTGTCCGAGAAAGGAAATTTCTGACAATTACAAATATATCACTGCACATAAGATTAATGTTAGTTGAAAATATTACCAAATCACCGAGCCGCTCATACCCGAAAGTGAATAGCGTTCAGCACTCAATTTACCTGTAATAACAAACGGAAAACGCTTTTTTCACGGATGTTCGTCGGTTGAATAAGTCAGTGGATTACATAGTAGGAGAAAGAGGATCAGTGCCACTTTTTAGTGACAGGTGCTCTAAGTGTTTATCTTTTGAGTATGGTAGCTGCCGTCTCAAACAGAACACATCCAGTTTTGGTCTCCATAACGGGCGTTCGCTGTAATTGTCATGATATTAAATGCCTTAATTCATTCTTATTTTTCTCTTCATGACGATTTTTATCTCATTCCCTCAATAGCCTGAACATGCTGCGACCAAACAGAAAACAAAAACAAAACAAAACAAACCAAAACAAATCCGAAAAGTGCTACGCAATCACATTCAGGATAATGACGGAAGAAGTCTGTAATGAGCATGTGTGTTGAATAAGAAACGGAAAAGTTTCAAAAGGACGTGGAAGCAGTTGAATGAAAATGACTGAGAAACAGAGAAGGGATCGAGCTCCAACACACAGAGAAAAGAATTGCCAGTGCACTCCCGTTATACCAAATTCCTCTGGAGAAGTTTTTGTTTGTTTGTTTGTTTATGTTTTTTATTCATCGAACAAGCGAACAAAAATCATGCAGTATACAATTATTGTCTGATGAAAACACACAAATCCTCCGCTTATCATCACATGGTGCTGTTTTATACTCATCAATGAAAAGCAATATTCATTTGTAATTTTTCCAAGATTTTTTTTTTCATTTTACATTTAAGAGACAGAGTGATCGTCAATTTGTTTGTGCTTTTGTGCTTACTTTGAAAACACATTTTAAACAAAGTAATGATTAAGAATAGGTTTAAGGTTGCACTTTGATACGTTCGCTCTTCATAAGATTCGTTCCTCCGATGTCCAAAGGTTTGTTATTCCGAAAATGAAAAAAAAAAAGTTTTTAGTTAATTAAGGAGGTTTGTTATTAAAAATTTTCTTATTCCGACAGTTTGTTAGTCCGAAAAATAAATATCAAGTTCAAGTTCAAGTTCAAGTTTGTATAACATTTATTTTCCATCTTTTTTTCATGTAGGAAATCACACGCATGAAATTATTGTACAGGAAGGCAGAACCTCAAAAAAGCAAAGCTTGTGGTGAGCTGCCTTACAAAAAATACATTACATCACAAACACAAACACAAAAAACAAACAAACAACGAAAACATGATAATAGTTCCCATGACAACATCAAAATGAAATATTCCTCAAAGGGAGTAGTACAGAGAGGCAACAATGAGTATGAAAATACAATTGTAGTGACAAGCTACAGGCTATGGCAAATGATGCATATAGGGGAGAGCGGGGTGAGTTGGGACGCGGGTCAAGTGGGACACGTTCTCTGAATCAAAAACTGTTCAACCAATCAGCGATTGGCTTATATCTACAATAAGCCCCTAGCAACCATACATCACACTAAGAAAGCCATGCAGCTCGGCAAATTCTAAGTATGTATAAATTGCTATTGAAAATTTTCCCCAAAATATGACATTTTTTTGAAATCAGGCTAATTAACCTGTTGTCTTTGTATTCATGATTTCAAGGACACAATTGAAGCTGGTGGTGAGCCTTATTGATATGCAACTAATATAACTTGTTTTTGACAAATGCCTGCGTGGTTACTGAGCAGTCGTACATATTCATGTATATGCCATGTGAGGGACAGTTGGGACAACGTGTCCCATTTGTCCCTAATAATAGCATTACATGTAAAACAGTTCAGATTTTCAAACATGTTGTTCAAACTTGTTTTGTTAAAATAAAGATCATTTTAAAGCATGTTTGACTGTTTTCATTACCAATGTTTCATTACGCCTTCCAACTTTGGCATTTCCGACATTTCTATAGGATGTCACACTTTACAAACACCGTCCCATTTCTCCCTTGCCGTTGTCCCACTTGACCCACGGGTGGGTCAACTTCTCCCCCAAAATAAGGTTTTTTCTTTTTATTAACTGCAGAAAATTGAAAACAGTGCCACCCCCAGTTTATAGCTCTTTATGTTACCTACCATATGAACCTTCATGCAAGCCCGAAAGGAAGTGTAATCATCTCTTCTATAAACAGATATAAGAAGAAAATCGGCGAACTTGAAATAATGTCCCACTTCTCCCCGCTCTCCCCTACCTGGGTACAGCAAACCTCGCACGAGCCGAAGCTCTAGGGACTGAAAAAGAAAAAAGAAAATGCGACTTTCGCGAGAGTCGATTTTTTTTTTGACTCACAGTTTATGTACATGTATAGTATATTTGCATGCATGCATGTGTGTGTGTGTGTGTGAGTGTGTGCATACATGTGCTGTGTCTATAGTGCAACATAGATAGCCACTGCTGGCAGACATTCTCTCAGCTGTGTGCTTTCATCCCTGCCGACCCTGAAACAAAACACTCTCCGAGACTCCCGGTACCCAAACTATACAGCCAGCCGGTCATGCACAAACAAGCAAGCTCCGCCCACTTGACCTGTGTGTGTGTGTGTGTGTTGTGTGTGTGTTGTGTGTGTGTGTGTGTGTGTGTGTGTGTGTGTGTGTGTGTACATGTGTTATGTCTACAGAGCAACACAGGTAGCCACCACTGGCGGACACCCTCCCAGCCTCGTGCCCCCATATCTCCGCCAACCCCGAGACAAGTGATCCCAGGCCCATCCCACTTCATTGCAGTCACGCACAAATAAGCTCCGCCCTTTTGGCCTGTCACTAAAAATACTAAGGGTGGGATTTCACGGAGCACGCGAACGATTTGCGAAGGACGCGAATGACAAAATCCAACATTCGGAAAAGTTTTTCTCCGAATGTGTTCCGACAATGAAGCCGAAAACTATTCTTGCGCAATTTGCGCGAAGTTTCCACGACGTATGTGCGAATGTCGTGTGTATCATTGCTAAAGTACAGCATGTTACGTACACGAAGAACACGCGACGGAAATGCGAACAACGAAAAATGTTCAATAATCATGGGAGAAAATGTACCCAAGGAGTGGTGGAAGCTGTCTTAAGTTGATTTTTTTTTCGTTCCTCCATTCTCCTTTCTTTTTCTCTCATTTCTCTATCGTGTGCTTGCCTACATTTTTTTTCCCTAGGACCTATCTCCACTAGTAAAGCATTTCATTTTTTTTTTTTTTGCAGTTCCTCTAACACATAATCTCTATATACAGTTCAAATGAAATTTTGCATACTTTAGATTAATATAATTATTAAGTTTATTCTGCGATTTTTTTTTTTGTATATCAAACATGTCTTTTTCTTTGGTAGTCTTTAATTTCTTTTGTTACTGTAGTTGTTAATGATTGTTTGATGTTTAGATGTATGGTACGATTTTTATTTGTAGAAAACGTATAGGTCATACATCCCCAAACGTGCGCCAAACGTTCGCGAGAATGTCTCAAAAGGTACGCGAACAGTTTGCGATTACGTCGTAAAATGATCGGAAAAACTTCGCAGATTTCGCGTAACATACGCGAGACATTCTCCAAAGTTTCGGAGTCTGTTTGGGGTTTCACGAACATTTTGCGAACACCGCGCGTGTCTTGCGAAGGTCTTGCGCATATGACGAGGCTTTAAAGACACTTTCGAGAACAATTCACGAGCAAATCACGACCAAGTGTGCGGAAAAGGTTCGCAAAAAATTTCAAACTTTTTAAAAATCATCGCCGAAGTAAAAACGACATTCGCGAACAATTGACGACGCTTCCGAACCCTCACGTTCGTTTGGCGATCTTTTGCAGACTAAAATACGAATGCTGGATTTTGCCATTCGCGTCCTTCGCAAATCGTTCGCGTGCTCCGTGAAATCCCACCCACCCTAAGGGTGGGATTTCACGGAGCACGCGAACGATTTGCGAAGGCATTCGCGTCAACGATTTGCGAAGGACGCGAATGACAAAATCCAACATTCGGAAAAGTTTTTCTCCGAATGTGTTCCGACAATGAAGCCGAAAACTATTCTTGCGCAATTTGCGCGAAGTTTCCACGACGTATGTGCGAATGTCGTGTGTATCATTGCTAAAGTACAGCATGTTACGTACACGAAGAACACGCGACGGATATGCGAACAACGAAAAATGTTCAATAATCATGGGAGAAAATGTACCCAAGGAGTGGTGGAAGCTGTCTTAAGTTGATTTTTTTTTCGTTCCTCCATTCTCCTTTCTTTTTCTCTCATTTCTCTATCGTGTGCTTGCCTACATTTTTTTTCCCTAGGACCTATCTCCACTAGTAAAGCATTTCATTTTTTTTTTTTTGCAGTTCCTCTAACACATAATCTCTATATACAGTTCAAATGAAATTTTGCATACTTTAGATTAATATAATTATTAAGTTTATTCTGCGATTTTTTTTTTGTATATCAAACATGTCTTTTTCTTTGGTAGTCTTTAATTTCTTTTGTTACTGTAGTTGTTAATGATTGTTTGATGTTTAGATGTATGGTACGATTTTTATTTGTAGAAAACGTATAGGTCATACATCCCCAAACGTGCGCCAAACGTTCGCGAGAATGTCTCAAAAGGTACGCGAACAGTTTGCGATTACGTCGTAAAATGATCGGAAAAACTTCGCAGATTTCGCGTAACATACGCGAGACATTCTCCAAAGTTTCGGAGTCTGTTTGGGGTTTCACGAACATTTTGCGAACACCGCGCGTGTCTTGCGAAGGTCTTGCGCATATGACGAGGCTTTAAAGACACTTTCGAGAACAATTCACGAGCAAATCACGACCAAGTGTGCGGAAAAGGTTCGCAAAAAATTTCAAACTTTTTTAAAATCATCGCCGAAGTAAAAACGACATTCGCGAACAATTGACGACGCTTCCGAACCCTCACGTTCGTTTGGCGATCTTTTGCAGACTAAAATACGAATGCTGGATTTTGCCATTCGCGTCCTTCGCAAATCGTTCGCGTGCTCCGTGAAATCCCACCCTAAGTAATGAAACAGCGATTGACTTGAACAAGGAGTTCTGGCTTGACATACATGGATAAAGTATAGATGTGCTGTGTAAATGGACAAAGTATGGATCAATATACTGTGTGTATGTGTTCGGCATGCATGCAGAGCAGTACGGCACTCCTCTAATGTAATGAGAATGCCAGACAAAAAATCTTCTTCGGCTCAAGTAGTGTAAATAAAGTGTTTTTTTTTTTGTTTTTTTACAAAAGGGACCGACTGTTTAACTTCGACACAGCCGAAATTCGACTCTCACACTTCAGTTTATGCATATATTTCTTAGAGAAAGTACATAAAGAAAAAAAATCAGAACTTTTTATTTAACTTCGAATTAAGTGATTTTCAACTCACTCAACGTCGACTTATCCGAGGTTTACTGCATCTGAATTATCCTTTGCATATTTAATTACTACCAATAATATGAAACCTCTGCACAAATGTAAACAAGACAATGGATGAAATGCACTGGTTCCAACTAGATCGTAAATGGACATGGCACTGTTGGAATGAGATATTCCTCAAAGAGAGATATTGCAGTCTACCAGAGAGGCGACAGTTATGAAAATATGTGACAACCTATGGCCAGTAGCAGAGGTTACATATATCAGAGTTAAACATTGAATATTTATACAATGTAACTTCAAGTAATGCGAAACATCTGCACCGATGTAACAAGACAATGACTGAGATGCACTCTTACAGTACCTACTGAATCATAAATAAACCTCTTTGCTGATATATTTAAATCTTGTGCATATATGTATCATTTGAACAAAAGTTGTTCCTAGCAACCTAAAGGCCCACACGAGGCCTGTTCAACACAATAACAACTGGTGTGTGTAAAGTGGATTCGCCTGATGATAATGCACGGGTTACTAAAATGACTCAACACCAGGCACTGCCAGGCCCCGAGAGAACAGACTTGACCGCAACAGCAAGAACTCCGTCATTCCAGAAAGAAAGACGATTTATAGTGGCATTTAAATACACTAAAAGAAGGTACAGATTTTAAATGAGCTGGGAGATTATTCCAGACCTTGGGACCAGAAAAACGCACTGTGTGTTGAAATGAGACTTTTTTATGCTTTGGAATGTGAATTAGTGAAGGCCCAAAACCACTATTTCGGCGCAATTGGTCAAAAATCGTGTCGCTTATGTTTCTTCTCACCTAGGAGAGATAAAAAGCTCTTTCGAAATGCTCCTGTGATTTTATGTGATGCCAAGGGACATGTAGACAAAAACTGAAATCATTTCGAAGGCGAGATTGTACCACTAAGCCATTGGTGGAGGATTAAGTTCGGCCAACAGGCTCAAAAGTGCATGTCGCCAACGATGATTTTTTATGTTTTCTCAACTTTGTGGGAAAATATGAGCATAAAGAAGAAGCTTACTCACAGTTTCAGAAAAGTAGCCGAACGTTCTATGAAAACCTAACACAACTTTATAAGCTTATCATTCTTTAACAACAAAATACCTGATGGAAATGTGTCGCCAGATCTGCTGAAACATACGTTACCATCTTTGTACTGCAAACTTGGTAATGCTATTACAGTGAATACTACACAATTGTATTGTTTTTCTGACCAAAAGGGGTCTACGTTTATGTTAAAAAATATTTCATCACTCAGCTTCAAAAGCCATGCGACTGCTAATCTCGCAAATATAGATATTAAAAAGGTAGATTTAAGAGAAGTAACATACGTTACCATCTTTGTAAAAAGTATGAAGGTGTATGGCTCTGAATGATTGTTCTAGAGTTGAGACTTATGGAGTAGATTGTCCTCATACCCATGGGTGGCAAAAGATTCATTATTATGTTGCTAACTTGTACGATTTAATCCACAAGTGTAACATACGTGATGTAACTTACGTTACCACCAAATGACAGAAAGCTTAATTACACCATTAATTACTATCTAAATGTATATTTCTCGAATCTGTGCCGTCGATTTGAGGCCATGGGATAGCTCAGCAACCTCTTTTACTGGCATCTTGAGCATTGGCAGCGCGCAAAATACCTTTACATGATGTGTTGAAAAACTGAGTAAGTATTTGATTGTTGGAAATGTGTTGTTGTTTTTCATAGAATCATGCATTACTTCTGTTTATTGTGTGTTTATTAAGTCAGTATATTCCACCGTAAAAATCCAGTAATTACTTTGCTGTACAGGCTTATTCTTTTGAAATAAATCACTCAATTTATTAAGTAACGTATGTTTCAAATTTTGGTAACGTAAGTTTCAAGATGTTGTCATGTTGATAACAGACAATCTACGGAAAAGCCCGTTTAATCTGAGACAATTTAATTGTTGCAGTTATGATGTTGATGAATTTCTGCGTCAAAACATATCAAAATCATTTACAGCTGTATGTTCTTGTTTGTTTGGAGGATGCAGTAAAAGGGGACATAATCATAGTATCTTTTAAAAAAATCGTTTGGTGGGCGTTGATGTTCAACTTGGCTTTAATGATGTCATATTTCAAGTATAAGCAATGAATTTAACATTGTTTTAAGAAAATTCAATGAATAGCTAATAAAATTAGAGATTACATAGATCTCTACTTCAAAACTAGTGGACCAGGTCCCTGCATTAATGTTGTAACGTAAGTTTCTAGTTTTGGTAACGTAAGTTTCATCAATTCATGTCATTGAAAAAGGATATTTTAGAGAATGTGCGTGGATGAAAATAACATTTAATTGTTCTAGAACTATTGTTGAAGGAATTCTGTAGGGAAATACGTCTTTTCAATTATATCTATCTTTGGTTATCATAAACCAATATGGTGCCTTACTCCCTGATTATTTTAACGGAGAAAATAAACTCAAATTTCTGTCGTAATGTCGTTGATGATCTCAAAGTGAAGAAAAACACATTTTGAATGAAGAAAAGGCAACAAAAATACAGTGCATTAGAGAAATGTAATTTCAACTATTACTGTTACCATCATAGATCAGGCCTACATGATAATAATAATGATAATGATAATAGTAATTATAGTAATATATGTTTCAGTAAGCTATATGTTTAAGATATTAACATTTTTTGTTCTTCCTTCTCGTTGAAGTTAATACAGTTGCAATGGGGAAGAGCAGTGCTAGGATTATAAAACCCCATATATAGGGAACGTGTTAGCTGTAATCAGAATGGCGAAAAAGCATATCTCTAAGCAAAGATTCAAGAAAAAAAAAAACTTATGCCCGTCTCATAGTTAACAAAGAAAAGAAGCAAAGTTACACATCTTTTTTTTTAACCCTACCACATCAGGGTAATTATAGGGGAGGGGGTTCAGGCTCCCCCGCCCCTTTGCCAGCAGTCAAAATATAAACAAAAGGAAATAAAAAGAAAAAAAAATGAATCGCGGACTCACCCTCCCCCGTTTGAAATAAAAACAAATACAAACATGAAATTGGGCTTGTACTGGCAGCATCGAATTGAGCTGAAGCCTTTTTTTTTATATATTTCTTCAATTTTCTTTTCTTTCTTTCTTTTTTTCTTGCTTGTCAGTCGATGAAACCCGGCAAAAGAAATGAAACCAAAAAAAAAATAAATAAATAAAAAAGGAGCTTTGTATTTTTCTGCCCGTCGGGAGATTAAAACTGGAAGTGGTCGACTTTTTCTAACTCCTGACCCCATCCCCCACCCCATAAAAATCCTACTTACGGGCCTGCATGCCTATAATCATTATCAGTACCTTTGTTGTGCATGTATAGCAACTTGTCCTTTCACTTTTCTTTTTAAAGACATTTTTCCTGGAGACAATTTCAAGATACGGCAAGAATTATTAATGCAAGACTTGTTATTCTTGTTATCCTTGTGGATTATACTGTTTTATGCATACATAACAAAGAAAATCGAGTACATCATTTTACTAATGACAATTTCATTCATCCTACCCAGTATTGTGCTAATGAAACTGTGTAATTTGACGTTATTTCATGGACCTCATTTTGCCATAGTCAACTTAGTAAAGTGGTCATTTACCCAGTATTTAGTTAACAAAGAACATTTCTCGGTTCCTTCTTTCCCTATCTCTTGTTTACCGAGTTCAGACATTTTAAATACAAGCAATACGGCGTTATTGTTCATTATGAAGCACTTTAACAGAGTAATCATCTCGTTTCTGCCGTTTCTTGTTTCATACAAGTGTTAAAAATTTTGTGAATACTATTTTATTGCAACTGCTATTTTCAAACTGTTGCGACAGCTGATGAGTCTGCAAAGTTATGGATTCGAAACATATCTTTCAACAGCATGAAGATAACAAGTTACAAGACATCAATATGAAGATAACAAGTCACAAGACATCAAGCATACGAAAACTTTCATTATGATAAAATTAAAGTGAAACCTACGTTACCCACCACTCGTTTTATATTACACGTACATCATGACAATATTTTCAGCCGTTAAGGCACGAAACAGCATGTTCCCAACTCTTATCATTTCAGTGCCATAAATCAATAAGTATGAAGCCAATTGTCTTCAAAATATCAACAGTTACGGATTACTGTTCTACTGAAGAGTTTATACGAGGACATGTTATAAAGTCTTGCAGTTTTACAACTATTTTAATTCTTATTTTTGAGAATTGTACCGCCATAATATTGCGACATCGTTTTATAATATTCGTTCACTTAGAGTTGAAGAGAAATTAGTGTAAGAATATATACAAAAACCAAAAAGAAAATGTTCCAAAATTTGCTGCACATGTAGTAGTATTGTCTTTGTAACTTACGTTACATTAACGTGAAACATACGTTACGTGGAATCTAACGACTATATTTTTGCGCACATAGTTTCACATATTTCATGGATGATACTCAAGAATTAGTTGGCAATTTGGGCTGATAAATGTTGAAAATATTTTCTTAAGAAAGTCTGACGTCAAATTATCGAGAAAACAAATTAACATTACCTGTCTAAGGTTTTACACAATAGGACATGCTGTGTTCAGTATAGCATACAGGTCATTTGCCATCCTTCCCATCTGCAGGCAGCATTTACAAACATGGCAGCCGATGGTAACCTTCACATCTGACGCATAATTATCTCAATCATAGAATGTAGTCACCAATCTTAATGCATTTGAAATAGAATGACATGGTAACGTATGTTACATGATGAAATTTACGCCCCATGAAAGAAATTATCACACCTTTAAAATAAAGCAAAACTATGTGTTCATATTTTTCAACTACAAACTTGAATATTTGTCTCGTGGATTGGTATAAAAATGAAACCTATTCTAACAACTTTAATTTTCCCGTTTTGTGATTGTCCAATTGTGCCGAAATAGTGGTTTTGGGCCTGAAGCTGATCTGGTTTCATACTTATGGTATTCCGAGTTTACTTCAAATAAGCGACATAGATGATCAGGAAAAAGATTATTTGCACACTTATACATAAATAAACCCAATTGGAGTGTATTGATATCTTTTAAACGCAGTAACTTTAACTCGTTAAACAATGTATCAGTTCGAACACCACCAGGACCTATATTTCGTACATTACATAAATATCTAATGATATGATTTTGATAAACCTGTAATCGTTTCAGACTTGATTCAAACGTATTTCCCCAGACAATATTACAATACGTTAGGTAAGGTAAGATAAGTGTACAATAAAGCATACGTTGTATATTAACAGGCAGAAAATACGCAAATTTTCGAATAATACCAGTATTTTTAGACACTTTTCGTTCAACTTCTGCAATATGAAATTTCCAGGATAACTTGGAGTCTATAAACACACCCAAGAACTTTGTTTTATCTACTTTAGGGATTGCATCATTATTTAGGTAAATATTAACATTTCTAACATCAACCTTTTTCCTATTATTAAAAAGAATATAGTTACATTTTTTACTATTCAAAGATAACCTGTTAGCTTGAAACCAATCACATACGTTTTGAAGTTCGCTATTGACTTCATTGCATAGAATATCCAGGTTTTTACCACATGAAAAAATATTTGTATCGTCAGCGTATAATATAAAAGAGAGCTTATCAGAAACAGTATCTATATCATTTATATATAATATAAAAAGAAGTGGGCCAAGGAGTGAACCCTGAGGAACACCACATTGAACTTTACTGAGTTGTGAAACAACAGAATTATATTTAGTACACTGATAACGATCTTTAAGATAACTGGAAAACCAGCTATGGGCAGTACCTCGAAAACCATAATGATGTAACTTAGAAAGCAGAATATCATGGTTGAGAGTATCGAAAGCCTTTGACAAGTCAATGAACACTCCCAACGTGTACTCATGTTCAAAGGCATCAACAATCTTATTTGTTAAATCAATTAAGGCTAAAGATGTAGAGAATTTTTGTCGAAAACCATATTGACTATTACTTAATATTTTATTTTTATCAATAATTTCATAGCCCGTGTAAATATAATTTTTTCAAGTATTTTATTAAAACACGAGAGGACAGTTATAGGTCTGTAATTACTTACTTCAGCTTTATCTCCACTTTTAAATACAGGGGTTATTTTCCCAATCTTTAATTTGTCAGGGAAAAACACCTTTACTCAAAGACATATTAAAAATATGACAAAGTGGTTCACTTAGAAATGATATAACATTTTTAACAACACCAGGTTTAAAATCATCAACACCAGATGATTTACCATTCTGAAACGATTTTGCAATATCACAAATTTCATTTTCAGTTACTGGATATAAAAACACTGTTGCATGTACAGGTGTGCGATGATATTGTTGGAAGTTCCCATGATTTTCAGGTAATAATCTTTCAAGGTTTGGCCCGATGCCAGCAAAAAAAGAGTTGAAACTCTCAGCTACACCTTCACAGCTGTCAATAATCTGTCCATTATTTTTCAATTTAATATCCCCATCTCTGCCCTGTTTAAATGGTAACAATGAATTAATAACATTCCATGTATTTTTAATATCAGATTTATACTGGATAAATTTATTAACAAAATACTTCTTCTTAACCTCTCGTAATAAAAAAATTCAATTTATTACGAACACTTTTATACTTAATCTCGCTACCAAGAGTACCTTTATGTAAAAAAAATCTTATATAATTTATTTTTATATCGTACGAATTTCAATAAGCTATCAGTCATCCATGGCTTCAGTCGTCTCTTTTTAGAGGATATACGTTGAAGAGGGAAATATACATCATATAAACCACGTAATCTTAATTCAAACATATTATAAGCTATATTAATATCATCAGTTTCTTTAATATCATCCCAACACGCATCCTGTAGAGCATTTCTGAATGAAATTATTCTGTCTTTTGTAATACATCTAGAATACAAATCTTCACTACTTTTGTTAGATTTGCATTTGAGAGATGTTATCTGAAAAACTGGTAAATGATCAGTTGTATCAGAGTATAGAATACCACTCTCAATAGGTAAATCAAATTGATTGGTGAAAATATTGTCAAGTAAACTTGCAGAAGTTCTAGTAATGCGTGTTGGCCTAGATATCAGAGGTAGACAACAATTACTTGACAGAGAATGCATAAAATCTTGAATGTTTGAGTGTGTATTAAATTTCAGAAGATCAATATTCAAATCACCCATTATATAATTTTTTTTATTTTCTCTGACAAGATCACATATCAATGTAGAAAAAGCCTCATTAAATCGTGTGATATTTACATTCGGAGGTTTATAAACGGTGCCGACTATTATATTCCTTTCTTGTGGAGAGTTGATTTCAATGAATAATGAATCACAACACAAATTACTTGGGAGCAGCAGATCGGATCTCTCGTTATAAGATAGTGCATTTTTCATATAAAGTGCGACACCTCCACCTGTTCTATTACTTCTGTTATTACATAATATGGTATAACCTGGTATGTTTACAGACGGACTTGTGTCTTTCAGCCATGTTTCAGAAAACCCGATAACATCAAATGGAAATTCAAGTGAATGTAATATGTCTGTAATAGACTCTAGATGTTTTGGAAGACTTCTAGAGTTAAAATGTATACAAGAAAAGGTATCATTTTTTAAAGGACGAAATCGACTGGCAAAGTTTTCTAGTTCATAGTAACGACTAGAATTTTCAAAATTACTGAGAACAAAATTCCTATCCGGATCTAGGTCATCGGTCCCAAACAAGCCATCAGATACAGAAAAGGGATTGAACTGTAGGTTCGACAGAATCAGATACAGGTACTCAATCTTTGTACAAGACCCATGGTGCTGCTTGTTGTCCCTTGTTTCGGACTGCAAGGCGGAGATCAACGCCAATCAGGCGAATGCGGGTTGACTTGCCGTGTAGCTTACGTTGTTCGTAAGCTATCTTTTCAAGACGGTAGCGCTTTGCCTTGAGTAGAGGAGGAAGATCCGTTCTGATGGTAAATGGGAGGGTGGTGCCAGCAGGAAGCTGCCGCTGTGTTGCGTCGTACGCTTTCAAGATGGCGTCACGGTCGAACATCGATACAAATCTCACGATTATCGGGTCCGGAGTCGATGGCACGTTGGGTTCGCGATGCTGCTGCTTACGCGGTACTCGATGGGCGTGGACCATAGGAATTGCCTCGGCCTTCTCCGGAGAAAAGCCCAACTTCGTTATGGCGTCTCGAATTTCAGCTGCTGCCTTCTGCGGGGTGTTATCTCCAGTAGTGGGGGCTATCTTGTAGAAGAGTAGATTTTGCTTCCGATCGTGCAGCTCCATCGCAGTTAGCGCGTCCCTCAGCCTTTCCTCGGCCTCCTTTCCTTCCTTTTCCACCTTGGGTAGTTTAACCTGCTCTATCTCCGTCAATCTAGCGGATGTATCCTCCGCAGAATGCTGCAGCTCAGCCAAAGTAGTATTTATGGCCCTTATGTCCTGTTGAACGGACGTAATACCAGAGCACACGTTGTTCAGCTTGCTCAGTACCTTTTCGGCGAAGGTGTCGAAGTCAGAACGTAGCTTGGCCATAGAGTCATCCGTTCCATGCGATCCATGCGGCGTCGGCTCAGCCATGTTATCTGGTTGGTTTTTTTGCAGAGTAGATCGATTTCTGAGTAAATACGGCTTGGAGCTTGACGACTGAGCAGCAGTCTTACGATTGTTCATTTTTTGACTGTAATTTCGGTTGATTTAAGTAGGATGCGGGTGTATTTTGTCTAGCAGATTCGAGCTGAAAATCAGTGCACGTCCATGTTGTTACGATAGCGCCCTCTATAAATATCAAGGATCATTATTTTTAGGTCCGTTCTTGTAAAAGTGGAGAGGGCCTGATATTCGTTTAGGTGAAAAAGGTTATTATGAGGTTTTGAAATTTGGAGGATTTTAGTTGTTAACTTGTTTCTCCACATTTGGATAAGCGAACATGATTTTTCATGTTCCAATTAATAAACCTTTCGATTAACCTTCGGAGATTCCTATCATTTACCGAATAAAAAAGCTTCATAATTATACGAACTCTATCAAGTTTCGTATTGACAAACTGTATGAATAACGAGCCTTCGAAATGACGCGCTACAAAATGTTTGTTATAACAAGCCATAATTATTGTATGACATCGAAGTCACAAACATTCATCCAAGTTATATGGACTTATTGTGTCTTGTTATGACGAAACATCGCAGTATCGAACCTATTATCATTTCTGACTAATATAATAATACAAATTCTCCTCGGTAACAGTGTGTAACACAGGGAGCAAACATAGAGGGATTTCTTCCCAACGTGTTCGTTTGCCCTCCCCAGCTAAACTTGGTATTTCTATAACGGAGCACATTTCTGTTGTCTTTTAATGTTAATTCTTTGTCATAATTTTAGCTGTGACCATGTTCGTTATAAGCAAAATTTTGCATTGTAGACTTAAGATAACAAATTTAGGACCTGAATCTTTACTTAATGATAACGAAATTTTGATAAATATATTCGTTCTCAAGGATGGACTACGTCACTGAGATTACACGTACGTTTGTACATTCATTTACGAGAGATGGAAAAATTGTTTTCTTTGATACCTCAGTATGAGAAGATAAACAAGCTTATATAATTGAGAATTGGTAATATCTATTCAGGATTTTGCAGAGGAGTTTGTTCTCGACATGAAATTACTGTTTGTTGTGAGTAGAATGCGTTTCCAACTCAAGAGAGCTGCATCTTGTTTGTTCCGAACGTCCGTGAGCTACATGCGAACCTCCGTGATGCAAAATATGCTATGTTTGTTGGCTTACGGACTGCCTAGATCAGATGTATCTTAAAAAGGTATGTTATTATTTGGGAGTGAGGATTAAAGTATTGGATAGCGAAATAAGAGGTCAAAATATTGAGTTTCTGTAAAATGCGCGTAAAGTGGAGAAAGTATTTAGCGGAAGAGCAATATTTCAACAGAAACGACGAATTTAGTTAAATCATCAGTTGTCTACCATTACGTACAGGTTAAGAGTACAAGCTTAATATTCTGCAAGCACGTACACGTGTCCCTAAAGATATTTCGTTAGGATTTTGAACTGAATCAGATCTTTGCAAACTATGTTAAATGGTATTCAAGTGTATGTGCAGTACTATTCCTCACGGACGTTCGCTGCTCTGGACATGGTGAACTTCAGCGGTGAATAAAAACTTGTTCCTCTGGGAAAATCCTAGTATAATTGGGTTCATATTAAAGCTTGAATTATACTCTTTCAGGTAAGATGAATAATTTGAAGAATTTCCTACTTTTTAAATTTTGCCTTGTTTTGGCTCAATTGTACATCGTTCAAAATTCTGACCCATATACTGGCACTCATCCAGACTCGGTGGGACGCAACTTTACGTTTGTAATAAATACAAATGGTGTAAGCATTAGCTTGGCATGATTATGGCAGGTGGGTTCTTACCTTGAACTCGGAAAACCCCCAAGAGATGCTGGCAAAGTTGATGAAACGGAAATGCAACAATTGTAACCAATAAATGATGCATTTAAAGAGCTAAATTTTCAGCTCAAAGTAACGACAATCAAGGTGGGTCCTATAGTATATAGCAATGGTCATATTGATTGCAATGACGAATTCGTGATAACCATCACCATTACCATGGTAACTAAGATTTAATATAATTACTTACTTTGACAAATGAATAAAAAGACACATTGGAATACATTGATTGGGCTAAAATGCTTACAAGGCTTTGAAAACTAAGAATGCTACCCAGGATGTCACTTCATCAGTGTTACATTTTGCCACCACCATAATGAGCTCAACGGTCTTTTATTGTAAGAGCAGAGGCCTACATCCGATATCGAAGGATTATGCATTTGCACAAAGGGCAAATTAATAATGTTTGCTTTTTGTCTGACTTATTGTTATTTCAATTGCTACTTCTGAATTACCTGGTACTTTGACTCCTCCACCTCTGGTAATAAACGCGCTTTTCTGGTCTTTACAGACCATCAAAAATCCTCCAACCACTCTCGGGCACAATCGTGGAGTCAAATCGAGGGCAATAGGTTCAATAGTTGAGTTTACTCGACAGAATGATGGAATATACGACCGTGTTGAGGTCACTGACTTCCTGTGATGGCATCGATATAGCGGGAATGTTGTTAAGTTACAATTAAATTCTGGCCAAAAAAAAAAAAGAAAATTAAAAAAGATTGTTTGGCAATGAGAATGCTCACAAATTTCCATGTGAAGATACATTCAACGATAGAACGTGCTGAGTGTTAACTCACGCTGCACCTGCCTTTTAACAATACCAGTAAGTATGTATCCTTTCCTTGGGTAAACCTTTGGTATCAACTTTCTCTGCTCAGTCGATTGATGCCTTGACAGCATAAGCTGGTGAACTTTAATTGATGATCATACCAGTCAAAATATGCATTCATGAGCAGTAATGATTGAGTGCTAGGAATTCTAGATTGTCCAATGTTGAATCGGAGTCGAACGGTCGCGACTAACACCAAATAAAAATAGAAAAAAAAATACTTTGCGATTTTAAACATTAGCGTCACTATTCACTCCTCCATCTTGCTATATACATCAATCAAGTTGGGCCCTTTTTAAAACTAACAATTATAAGAAGTTCATTTGTGACCGTGCACCTCAAAACGAACATAAAGTCGCACACACTGATTTTGCGTGAGGACTGAAAATAAGTGAAATGGGTCAACCTAGCCGAACTTGACTTTTTCATATTTTCTGAAAGAGCGGGTCTTCTTTTACATTATGCTAAAATTTGGCATCATAAAACGGGCAGGAAAGTGTGTTTTTTAGCAGTTTATCTCGAACATTTTTAGTAGAATAGTGTGATTAGATGTGTCTTTAGAATCCCTTTTTCATTTCTGAAAAACCTTCTCCACACTCTTCACTTTCAACTCTAATAACTTTTGAAAGGATAGCGCTACTGCTTTGAAAGTTGGCATTGATTATGGACAGAATGTGTTAATGAGGCATGCCTAATTTCAGTTTAATCTAATAATCCCTTCATTGTTGTTACTCTGGTAGTTTACTTCCTGTCTTTTGTCCCATTCATCTCACAGCCAGTACGGCTTGGTAAAGATTAAGCGCTTGACTAGACACTGTACTTCAGAGCCTCTTTTCTCAGTTCACACTTTTCCTGAGTTTGTACTTTCTTTCCAATATTTAGATAGGTTAGGAGAGTCCATTTGATTTGAGTTATACATCATTTTAAAGCTTAAAGTCTGCTCTTTCAGAATATGGTCTTAACTAAAAATTCATGTCTGGCGACTTTTTGTTTGTTTTGAGGTGCAGTGTCACATTTATGTGCATTGGTTTTTTGTTTAAAAAGGATGTGAATTAAGAATAGGGACGAAATGTAGCAAGTGTAACTTTTTTTAACAAGTCATTATTGTTTGGTTATTGCAACACTGCAAAAATATCATGCGAAGGATACAAGTCTTTCTTTTGGACTTCGTTATACAGAAAGGAAATTTGACGAATATTTAAGTAAAGGTCAAAGAAACACTGGTCCGGCGTTGACGTCATCAACTCATCGAAGCATCCGCTTGTCATATCTGCTCAAACGCTGTTAATTCCAAACAGATGGAATCTTAGTGTCACATTGTTCTTATTGCTATAGACGCAATTCGTTTGAAACTTACGAAATTCTGCTATTTTGAAGTATTCTTTTGATTAACTTCTTTTACTTAAACTTACGGTTGAAACATCATTATATATATAAACAAAATGGCCAATATGAAAATAATGACAGACGCAACTACAAGATTAAGTCTTGTCTTTCTTCAAAGATGTAAAGACAAACTGAAATCGTATAATGAACCTTTATTTTTTTTTCAAACTATAAAGGCATAATCTATTCGCCTTCAATTCAGAGGTTATGGTTTAGAACTTGCAAGGAATAGTTGAAATAAGATGTCATGGCATGATGATCTTCATTACACAGTATCCTATATCGCACCATATTAGTAGGAGGAGATTCTGATTTTTCAATCATCGCTGACATTGCATGCCTCTGTACAAATGCGGGCCATTTTTTCTCCAGCACAGCGAGTTTGATATGAAATCATGGCCACATTTCGGCGTACTTCTTTCGATGTCAGTGCTCCATTTTATTGTCATTTTTAATGAAATGGGACGGGCTACTCGCCATCTAATCAACGGCAACAAATTGCGTTCCAATCTGCTAATTTCAACCAGAGATGGCTCTTGTTTGAATGGTCGGGATTCTTCAATTAAAGGCTTGCACGGCGAAAAATATTCTACATTTATATAAATTTACGGACTGCTGCCTCTGTTTGTTTCAGTGACCGATGGTTATATTCAACGATATATATATATATCATACTCATATATGATATAATGAAATATACATAATATTTGGATGTGGAAGTGCGTGTGGGTATCTAACCTTTCCCCATTTCCTTCCACAGTTAATCAAATCGCCTAACAGCTAAAACCTTGATTGTGACCAAAAGTTCTAATTGAACGAGTAAACCGTTTTTTTCTGAAATATCATTTGTGCAGTATTATATCTCCTCAATTACGACAAATTCGGAATATTTATAAATCTTTCGAGTGTCCATTACTGTGTGCTGGAATACTTGTACACGTTCAGCAAATCCATCCATTGTCAATGTATATTCTTTTGTGGTACCTCTGTACATCTCCATTGCAATGGCATTGTTCTTACTTGCTTGTCAAGTTAAATAAACCAAATAGAACCAAAGCTGGAAAACACTATTATATCTGTGCACATGTTTAGCTAAAGAGATTTAACAATACGTTGTATAATCCGAGGAAAGGCCTTGGAGTGGTTCAGGAGTTATCTTTCTAACCCTAAGCCATTTGTTTATGTTAATGGACATACATTTGTTATGCAAAATGTCAATTGTGGAGTGCCTCAGGGAAGTTTGCTTGGACCTCTTTTGTTTATCCCTTATATTAATGACATGCCGAATTCATCAAGTATTCTTTCTTTTCTATTATTTGCTGATGATTCTAATGTATTTTTGTCACATTCTGATCCTAATAGGTTAATTGATGTTTTAAGTATCAAATTGGATAGATTATTTGAATGGATGAGAGCAAATAAATTGTAAATAGATATTCAAAAAACTAAATGTATGATATCAAGTAATTCTATGGAAAATGTTTATCTGAATGACACAGTTATTGAAGAAGTCTCTTTAATCTAAATTTTTAGGTTTGATTCTTGACCGTAAACTCACTTGGAATTTACATATTGATTCCATAAGTCTTATTATTTCAAGAAATATAGGTGTTCCAAAAATGAACTTAAATTTTGTTTACTCAAGAACGTTATTTCAATGTTATATTCATCTCTGATTTTACCTTATTTGAATTATAGCATACTCGCCTGGGGAAACACGTATTCTTCGCATTTGGAAAGACTACTTTTGTTACAGAAAAAAAACTCTCCGTATTATATCGTGGAGAAGTCACACTGATGTGTTATTTCATGAAAACAAAATCTTAAAGGTACAGGATTTGTACTTTCTACATCTAGGACAATTTATGTACAAACTTACCAATAATTCTCTCCCATTTGTGTTTGAGTCCATGTTCACTAAAAATAGATCTGTTCATCTTTATCCTACCCGGCAATCCAACTCATTTCATTTGCCATTAACCAGGACTATATTTGCTAAATCTATATTTTCTTTTACTGGCCCCAAATTTTGGAATTCTCTCGATAATAGTATGAAACAAGTTCTAAGTTTAAACACATTCACATTCAAACGGAAGAAGTTGTTCATTAATTCCTATATAGCGGAATGAGTTACATTTTAGTTAGCCTTAATTTTGAGCTTTCTTTTTTATTCGTCATACTCATTCTTTTCTTTTATCTATTCCTTTCCTGCATATGCCTCGGTGATCCATCGCACCCTTGTGCCTCGCGTTTGCTGCTATAGACCCTTCATCTCTTCTCCCTTCCCGCTTTTTTCCTGTCCTCATGTCTCTTTCTGTTTCTTCTTTCAAAATAATTTCCTCTTTTTCCTCCACTGTGTTCTTTTTTTTCTCTCTCTCTTTCTCTTTACAAGAGAGATTACTTGTGTTTGTTTGTCCGTCTGTTTGTTTGTTTGTATAGGTCTGTATGTGTTGTGCACCTTTTATATTATATCTAGCAAATTGCTTCCTTGATGTCATTTAGTCTTTTTGTCCTCGAGGAGACTGCAAAATACAAGCTTAGCTTTTTAGCATGTCTCCTCCATTTCCTGCAACTTAGTTTTAAATCAATTTTCATTTGCTCGTGTGATATGTAGTATTGTTAACTTCACGTGTTTTTCTTTGTTTTACATTGTATTGATATAATGTTATTTTGTGTATGAAAATGTTTTGCATTGTTGGAAATGAAATAAACGAAATGAATGAATAAATGCCGATTGCCTTGATTTTAATTCAAAATCCGAATTTTCGTCAGGGGAGGCCCCCGAAAATTCGGATTTTTAATTAGAATCAAGGCAATTGGCATTTAATGCATTCCTCTATTGTGACATTATTATTGCTATATGTATATATATATGTATATGTATTATGTATGATTATGTACATATACATAATTATACATAATACATATACATAAAGATACACATACACATACATATTATGTATGTGTATGTGTATCCTTATGTATATATATATACATATATTATATATTCATCTATCTATTTATCTATTTACTAATTTATTTATTTATTCATACATTTATTTACTATTTTGTTATCCGAAGTTTATTTGCAAGCAAAACCAGAACAAATCGGAATATATACTCAGCTGTAAAACATAGGGACCAGATCATCAAAAGAAGACTTTGGTACAGTTGTTTATTTTGCCAGTGATGATCCTTACGGAGAGGAGTTGGGGGAATATCGTAATTGGTGGAAACTTAAGACACTTAATATTTCTACAAATTCCCCAAGTCAATTCTATGCTTCTCTACGACTTTTCTCTAATTTTCACATTCTTGAGCAACTTGTTTATGACTCTGCTAGCAATGTACCAAAGATTTTTTTGTTCTTCACATTTTACCTGACTGGGTCTTCTATACTCCCAACGATATTGTTTTTTTTTTTCAAATTGATATTTAATGTCTTTGTATACTAGTAATCTGCTCACTCTGCCTAATTTTTCACCACTTGTGTCGTTGTACATTCACCGCATACATGTGGATTAAATAAGGGGAAACTTCCTCTTTGGATTTGTACATCAAGTCATGATCGAATATCACAAAGCATATACATCCAATATTTCCGTGATATCATAATATCATGAAGAAGATTGTTTTTCCTCCCTTTGCCTAACAAAACAGAGGAAACGGTTCGTACTGACTTTGTCAGCAGACACGTTGTACGAGAACTAAAGAACCATAATTTGACACCACGTGAATGACTCCCCTCCCTCTCCCTAAGTTTCTGAGTTTCAAAACACATTTCACTCATCCTGCTTGAATATCATTAACCAGAAGTGGCTTACTTTTACATTTGAAGAAGTACCTTCAGTTTACTCTGTATATGATATACTAACAGTATACGCCGTGACATTCCATCGTCAAAATCTGTCATAGAATGTCATATCGACAAAGACATACTGTAATCATTCATAATGATCAACAGATAATTTGTAATAGAGCATGATATATGTTTCCTCAGATAATGAGGACACGACTCTTTTGGCAACGGTTACACTGTAAAAACATCGGTGTTAGATTTAACACCACGGGTGTTAAATCTAACACCGATCAAACTTCAATAAAGGACCACACCCACAGGTGTTAAAAATGCACTGTGATGGTGTTGAAAGTGTTCACCTGACACTTCGTGGTGTTAATTTGACACTGTACCTGGTGTTATTTTGACACTGTACTGGTGTTAATTCAAAAATGACACCACATGGTGTTGATTTGATATTTGTTGGTGTTAATATCAATGGTTTAACACCCGTCCAGCTTCAATAAGAGACCACACCAGCTGGTGTTACTTTGGTGTAAATTTACTTTCAAATTTTTTCAAAAATCTAGTATTTTAATGTAAAATTCTTGATCGTCTTGTTTAAATTAAAAATCAACAAGAAGTGCAGTTACTAAGAAACTCTTCAAAAAACAGTTTAAAATTTGGAAATGACACCCGGAGGTTTAATTTAACACCATAAATGAGCACCGAAAATTTAACACCAGCTCGGTGTTCACTATTTAACACCGGACTTTTTGCAGTGTACGATGTATTGGTCCCTTTCTTTTTCCCTTTCCTTTTTTTTTAGTCAGTCTTTATTAGATTTCTAATTGTGCAACGCATGCATGTTATAAAAAGCACACAATAAAAATCGGAAGGGATGGGATGAAAGCCGCTGCTGCTTTATAATTACCCCTGATGCGCATAGACAGGGCCCAACAGACAGACACTCGACAGACACACAGACACACACACACACACGCACCCGCACAAACCATCACACACACTTAAACAACATCTAAAACTTATATATGCAACAATGTTGGGTTATGCATTTTGATAAACCAGAAACCCAGAAAAAACACCCCCAGTTTTATGCAAGCAACATTAATTATCGAATATTGGGCCCCCGGGTCCAATATGACCGATGAATCAGCTTTAGCACGTTATGTCCAGTTATGCAGATTAAAGATAAAATGGAGTTCCTGTTAAGGTGCATTTCACCGAGTGAAACCATGATTCAAAGTATCAGGATATAACTGCTAGTCAGTATGATGCTTAGGGAGCATTATAACTCATGTTTGATTACTAGAACGTCAATTTAGATGAGAACTGCAGTAGTGACTCTCGCAAAATAACGGCTCGTTTAAACGGAAGGATTTGGTCTCGAGCGCATGATTCACAACGCCCCCTTGCGGTCCCGAGAAGAAAGTCGGTTTTCGGATACTACTGATACTATACTACTTACAGAAGTCTTGAGAGAGCTCTGTGATATACTACTGAAGTGTACTGTACACAAGCGCGACCGCATCCCAGAGGCTACGATCCGCGATCCGTTTATAGCAGAGCAAGCTGTCGACAACTGCGTACATTGTGTGTATAGCCACTGTGTGCGTTTTATGTCCGACGTCCAGTAGTGTACGATCGAACGATACCCCCGTGCGGTGTATGTTGTGTGTACGTATCATGGGGGCATGGATGGGCCAACCGTATACTGTGCATGTGGGTGCGGTGGCCATGAGCATGCTATCTAGTACCCATATTGTACACATGCCCCACGCGCTTTCCCCACTCTTTGCCTTCCACCAGGGAGGTGAGACCTCCCTGCTTCCACCAAAAAGTCGATACTCTTTGCTAGTCATGCTTCCACCAAAGAGTGGATTCAGTCCACTGAACAATGTAGTCCGTGGCGATATCGTACTGGCTTCCGTTCGCTATGACAATGCCAATCACTGTACTAGTGGATGGTACATGCGTGGCCATGGCAAGCGAGCTGGCTTCGTTCGTTCGCCCCGTTGCAAGCTACTAAACGTATTACACGTATTATGTACTTGGGTACTGTTAGTATTCATACGACCAGCTGCGAGCTGCGTGTTAGTGGACTGTTCTGCAGTTCTATATAGAGGCGGTCCGAAATGCATGTTCAATTGCCATGTTTTCATGCTATAATAAACAATAAGATTCTCTCGCCATATTATGTGTTGACAAGAACAGATAAAATAACTGAAACAAACAATCAAAGGTAGCCCTCCCATTTTTCTTGTTTTTGTTATTCTGTCGATAAATGAGCTTCCAAGTAAAAAAAAAAAAAAGAGTAAACAATAGTGGGCCTGTACGTTTTGTGAAGGACATGTTTGTTGTTCGTCGGGTGATTTGTTGACAGGCCATGGACCTAATATAGCCCTACTAGTACAAGGACATTCATAGTACACATTTTTGCACACGCATAATACCTTCCCTACAGGATATACCTGTCCTCTACGAATACCGATCCTTTTTTTTTTTTTTCCTTCTTTTTTTGTGCTCTGGAATATGCTACGGAAAAGTGAAATATTGAGATCACAAGTGACAATCATTCTTCCATCATTTCTTTTAAAAACTGCCTGCTTTTCCCTAGCGAAAGTGTTTGCTTTGAGGTATGATTTCCTAACATACACCTCAAGACTGCACATTCACTTCATTTGATTTTTCTGCGTTATTTTCTTCTGCGCATATAGTTTTAGATTTATCGAATCTCCATCTTGTTCTTCTCCCGGCTTGCTTGCGGTGACAATCATGGGATCAAAGCAGTACCCTAAAGCATGCTAAAACTGTCTTTGAGACGCTTTTGAGATGTAGGCCTACAGGTGGCCGTGCATGATTGACACAAAATTTCTCATGATCTCAGGTATTGCTGCTCCTCATCATCTGTATCTATTCAAAGACATTTCTGTCTGAAAAAGGCACATCTGCAAAACAAGACTGAAATGAGGGAAACGATCCTTTTGTTAGTGACGATACATGATCACACAATCAAGTAAAGAAAAAATGCCAGGTAAACCTAAGAAAGAACAACAGCTCTCATGTATTTATTACTGATGATCATCTACACAGCCAAAGTTGCCATGCAGTCGGTAGATGTTGACGCTTCCGCACGTACCACATGCTGTTCATTTCTAATTTTAATTTTTTTATTTATTTTTTTAGTTGCATAGGCCTGATTGTCAGAGAAAGACATAATCCGAAATCGAAAGGATTTTTGTTTTGCTTTTTTTCTGTTTGTTTGTTTTTTTTACTGATTGTTTGTAATTTTCAAATTAGTGGGGCCTATTGAGATACGTTTTGCGATTGTAGGACATGTTTGTTGTTGGTCAGGTGATTTGTCGAGAGAACTGACAACCAAATTTGCTAATCCTGTTCGTGTTATTGTCGTTTTAGGGTTTTTTTTTTTTTTTTTTTTTTGATTTGTTTGTCCAGCATGGTAGGGCCTACCTGTGTTCTGTGCGTAGTTACTGCGGCCGGCGTGTAATGGCGACAGGGTCTTGTTCAATTTGCCATGGTTTTTACACTATATCATTTGTGATGAAAGAAAAGCAATTCTCTCGCCGTAAGTGCTGACAAGCCAAATCAAAAAATCAATAACAATCTTTGCATCGTTTTTGCCAACTCTGTCCATAGCCTAAATGAGCAGTCCAATAAAAAAAAATGCACTAAATATCGTCAACTAAACCTACAGAAGTAAAAACAGCTTGATGATCTACACACGGTCAACGTTGCCATAGTTGACGCTTCAGCCTGTATATGCTGAGCATTTCTTTCTTAATTTCATTCCTTTTCTTCTTCTTTTTTTCTCAGCGTACTTTTACTGATTGTTTTTCAAATTAGTTGGGCCTATATGCGTTTTATGGAAGACGTGTTTAATTGTGTTTTCGTTTTGTTTTGTTTTGTTTTGTCAGGCGATCTGTTGACAGAATAATATTGATGACCACTAATCCTGTTTTGATTACTATTAATATTATTTTGGGTTTTGTTGTTTGAAATCAAAAATTGTCTGCACTTTTTTTCCTTTTTTTTTTGGCCGATTATGTCGATAAATCAGCTGTCAAGTAAAAAAAGAAAACAATCGCCGACTAAACCTAACTAAAACATCAACAACAAACCAACAACAACAAAAACAAACCCAGCTCGGTTGTTACTGATGATCGTCTATACACTATACGTTGCCAGAGTTGGTGCAGTACATGACGCTTGGCACGAAGCATTAATTTTATTCAAATTCATGAAATTCTTCCGTCGAGATGTTTTCATTGCAGCTGATTGACAAATTGCCCTACATCGACGTATATCAGTTGCAACGTAGCGTTTATGCTTGACATTTTTCCATTTGTCCATTTTTTCTTAGCGTAAATAGCATAGGTCTGAGTGTCAAAGAATTATATGGATTCCGAAAGGTTCGGGTTATTTATTTTTTTGTTGTTGTTTTACAGATTTAGTAGGGCCTATATGCGTTTTGTGCAGAACGCGACAATGTTTTTTGTTTGAGCAGATGATTTGTCGACAGATTGTACAGAAATGCTAATCCTGTTTAGATTATTATTGTTTTCGGGTTTTTGTTTTCGTTTTTGTTTGTTTTTGCTTCATTGCTCCATTCACGTGGTACCTGTGTACTGTGTGCAGTCAAAGAGTGTGTAATGGAACTGTGCTGCAAGATGGTATACATGTAGCGTTCTTCTAGAATAATGTTCAATTGCCATGTTTATATGCTTATCGAAGAAAAACACTTCTCTCGACATATGTGCTGTCAGGTCAAGATTTAAACAAAAAAATGAAAGAAATTATTTTTAAAAAAAGTCTTCACAGCCTTTTTTTTTCTTTTGCTCATTCTGACAATGAATGGGCTGTCTAGTCAAAAAGAAAAAAAAAATCGCTAACAATATAGAAAATCCGATTGTTAATGACGATTATCTACATGGTCAACGTTGCCATCAGAGTAGGCATAGGCCTATCATGGATATTGACGCTTGGCATGTAGCATTTTATGCCGGACATTTTTTTCTTATTTTTTTTTTTTCGTAGCGTAGTATGCGCAGGCCTGATTGACCAAGAAAGACGTATTCCGAAATGTTATGTTTTCTAGTTGTTTTACTGACTGTTTGTTTTTACAATTAGTAGGGCCTAATATGCGTTTTATGTATAACATGTTTGCTTGTTGTTTGGGCAGGTGATTTGATGGAATTGATTACCACAGTCATGTGCTGGTTCTGTTTGTATTATTATTATTTTTTGTTGTTGTTGTTTTTGCTTAGCGGCCAATTTTGTGGAGAGAATTGGCAGAAAAAAAAAATTAATGTGAAGAGGACTGGTTTGTTTGCTTATCAGGTGATTCTGTGAGACAATTTTGTCAACAACAACAACAACAACAAAGCAAATCAAAGACCTCTTCCATCTGTGATTGTGCGACCGTCTTTTCCCTTTTTTCATGATGACAAATGTCATGACAAGAGCATAATCTTATGCAATCTCTTTCACATAACACAATCCCAATGGAGATCGAGGGGGCTTCGTGTTATAGTAAGCTATAATCAGTAGTGATCGAGGTGGCTTCGTGTTCGACCGGTATAACAAGCAACGGTGGACAGCTCTACACGTATGCCATCAGGTATGTATCACACGTATATATATATATATATATATATATATATATATATATATAAGATATATATATTGCATCCTTTCTTTTTTATTTCTTTCTGGTGCCCCACTCGGGATTAATCGGCTGAATAGGAAAAAAAGGCTCCCCCATGCATTTTTTCCCCTTCAGTTTCTCGTGCCACCAATGCCCCCTCGTTACGGGGTTGTTTCCTTCCTAAAAACAAATATCAAAAAATAATATACCCGTGGTCACTGCAGAACCTTGATGATATACATTTTAAAAGAAAAGAGAACTAACTATACCCTATAGGGGGCATGGGGGCAGTTTTCTTTCGTTATAACGAAGTTTCGTTATAACCGAACAAATACAATATTAAACGAAAACAAGGAAACCACGCATATAAATTATGATGTTCTGTTTGCTGAATACACTGGAAAGCTATGTAAAATGGAATGGGACCTTTGAAATTTCGTTTGAATATTACAATTAAAAGAGAGCATAAAGTTGTTTGTAATGTCCGAAGGTTCGTCGATCGGAAATTAAAATGATCAGGTTCGTCATTCCAAAGGTTTGTAATTTACTAACTGAGAAAGGATCACTATTCCGAAGGTTCGTTGTTGCGAAGGTTTTTTAATCCGAAAATGTAATAAAGTTTGTCATTCCGTGGAAGGTTTGTTAATTAAAAAAAAAAGACACAGGTTACGTATTTCGAAGGTTCAGTTTTCTTATAAGACGATTATAAGGTTTGCAATTCCTAAGATTTGTTAGTGGACTTAAATTTTCTTTTCTGGATTAACGAAACGTTTTTTGTTTGTTTGTTTGTTTTGGTTTTTTTGTTTTGTTTTGTTGTTGTTTTAGGTTGTTGTTTTTTTTGATGTTCCAATCAATGAATGTTTGGAATTCCTATCATTTTCGGACAAACGCACCGTCGTAATAAGAACCATATTTTTATTTTTTTTTTTCGGAATAACGAATCTTTGGAATAACGCCAAAATGTTCGTGAACAAACACTGTTTCATTTCCGAACTAACGGACATTTAGGTGTATCAGAATCTTTGTGTTTTGTAATAAGGAACCTTACTCAATTTCAGATTATTGTCAGATTGTTTAACAATAATGCAAGTTCTCCTCGAAAACTTGTGCGTGACACACGGATCGAAAACGCAGTATTGTGAAGCATTCGCCCACGCAGAGACGCTATAAATGCTTGTTCCGCTACGTATTTTCGGAAGCGATCCGCATTTCGTTATAACAGAGCACATTTCTTTTGTTTTTCTTTGTCAGTGGCGCTCGGAAAAGACTTCGTTATAACGAAAATTTCGCTATAAACGTGTTCGTTATAAGCGAATTTTTTTAACACAGACTTTAATGGCGAACATTTTGGGAACAGAAGTTTTGCTTCGTTATTACCGTGTTCGTTGTAACGGGAGTGCAATGTATTGCAAATAAGCCATAAACATCACATCTCATTATTATTGTCATAAATTATCAGAGGATTGTAATTTCCTGTGCACATATCGTTATGTATGTTTTTTATATTGTTTTTAACAGATTGAACAACGCTCCGTAAAAACATGACATGCTGTCCCTATATAGCACCAGTAAATGAACGTCACTGGAAACACGTCCTGATGAACTTCAAGATGATGTCAAGTCAAGTCGCTTCAATGATCATTGATGTACCGCAAAAAATATGAATAACACATTATCCCTTCCCACACATTGTCATAATAGGAAATTAATCATGGTGACGTTATTTTGTTTTTCTTTAATCCGGAACAACAGAGAAAACGTAAACTTTTCACCTTTGTCACGCTGAGTGAAATAGGTCAGCTTCTAATTATTTTCAGCATCCAGAAATGTACGGTATGACATTAATTTTGGTGAATGTATGTTACTAAAATTTGTAGATTCTTTGCAAAATGGTAACATCAAGGCGATGGAAATGTCCGACCACTATACCCTTTATACCATTGGCTAATGTTTCTTTTGTGTCCATGAGTATACGTATGTATCAAAGAGAGGTCAGTCTTTATGCTCCACTGACATTAATTCGCTCCGCGAGAATGTGCTCCACAACATCACCCCAACGACATCTGCTCCGTCGACAATGATTGCTCCGCCGACGACTGAACCACCAACACTTGCTCCGGTGATGTTTCCTTCGAAGACACCACAATGAATTGTCCCGCGCCCCGGCGACATTTTACTCCAAGGATACGGCAATAACATTGATCTACCATTAGTTCCAGTGGAAATGGCTGCATTTCATTTACCCAAATTCTGCTGGCATGTCCTCATGAACGAGATCCGAAGATATTTTATGACATCTGCTGAACTCAGCTCAATATTGAAATTGTTCTTATAACTCACAATCTCATGTTCGCATTATATCTTGCCACATTCAAAAAATATGCAGGAATTGTTTTGCACAAGACATATAGTTGTTTCTTGAAATACTTGAGGGGTGCTGCCGATTATTTATAGGCAATTATTAATTCGTTTAAATGTTTTATTGGTTATTTAGAAGGCCTAGCTAGTATACATATGCTACGATTGTTTTGGTTTATAGGTAATGTTTAGGCACTAATCTTCAACATATATCCGAAGAGTGTTCTTCGTAAAATAGCATTGCGTAAGCTTGTGATTCTAATTCATCGGAGTATCAAGCCTTTGTACTTCATTGTCGGATATCACCTTCGGAATAAACATTCTACATCCGGCACTGGTGGATGTTTCAGAAAATTATTGTCAGACGGGAGGGGAAATCTTAAAAGCAAAAATGAATGTCATTCTTAGTTTGATATGTTTCCCCTTGGGCAGTGGGAGATATTTGATTGTCTGTTAATAAATGATTCACCGTAAAGTCCCAAGGTAACAATGATACATTTCAACTATAATAACATGGTATTATAACCAAAGGTAAACGTATGGATTGCCCTGCTCGCAACTCGGCATTCATGGTCGTGATGGTCTTCCGAGGAATCCAATTTGACATGAATAATAAAATTGATTGAAACTCCATTTAAAATGAAACTCTTATTATACGCACATAATCTACACATAACGAAATCATAATTATACAAAACAGTATTCGAATACCACCCACGAACAGCCCTCTTCATGTAACATAATCATTTACATTACACATGTGTCGGGATACCAGATCACATACATTTTCATAACATCCAGTGCAAAACATAATTATTAATTGCTTTCTTATATAGGAATTACACGATGGTGAGGGTGAGGATATCATCCAAGGTAACAGTATTGCATAGATGCCCCACGATAGGCGAACATGCGTTTATTCTGTTCTTGTTTATTTTGACGTTGTTCATTTCTTTTTCTTTTTCTTTATCGAGCAACGAGAGACAGACCTATACTTCCGAAGTAGGAGCCTTAGTATTGACGGAAGGGGGAATTGGCGGGAAACTAATCTCCCTTTTTGACATCGTTAATTTCTTTGCACGGTATCCATTACTTTGGGGGATAAGTACACGTCATGTATAAGGTTCGTCAATCCGGGTCCCCAAATTCCTGTTCCAGATCCATTTGTTGCTCCGAATATGAAGGCGTTAGTTATAATCCGAACATTTTTATTCTGAAAACGAATTAGGTCCTATACGTGGTACGAAATTTATTTCGTTTCAGGATGAACGAACACCCGTGTTCGAATCAAGGAACCATAAAAATAACGAAAGTGTTTCTCTCTCAGAACAACGAACTTGCAGAGTGACGAACAGTAACATGATTTTCCCTTTTTATAATCAAGCACCTCTGAGTCACCGTCAGAAAAGAAAGAATAATGATAGAGAATCTTCCCCCTTTGGAGGGCAGTGGGATATATTTCAGGAAAGATATAAAGAAAATAGAAAAAATGACATTATTTTACGTCAATTGATTGAAAGAAATGTAGAATCAGGTAACGATTGCAATCCTGCCAGTGGTCTTCCCCGGAGTCTTCGACTTGAGCTCGCTTCGAAACATCCTTTTCATTCCCGCAGGCCCCAGACTGTTTATGACCTCAGCAGGAATGCGCCACCGCGCGGATTTGTGGTTTACCCCCCGCCCTCCCCCCTCCCCCTCCCCCTCCCCCTCCCCCTCCCCCCCCCCCCCCTCTTTGCCAAGTCTGTGGCACCTTGCTATCGTGGGATTTTGCTCTTTTCTCTTTTCTCCGCCAACGAAGTGGCCGGAGGCATTGTTTTCGGGGCGTCCGTCCGTCCGTACGTCCGTCCGTACGTCCGTCCCGTTTTGTTTTTGTCAATATCTCAAGAACCGTGAGGTGGTTTTGCATCAAACTTGGTATGAGGGTATATCCTGGGGGATAATACTTTGTTTGGATTTTAGGGTCACGGGGTCAAAGGTCAAAGGTCACAGGTTATTTTGTGAAAAAAGGTTGAAATTTCATGTTTTTCTCCATATCTCGCAAATGGTTCAAGGTATCTTCATGGAACTTAGTATATATATGAACCGATGGGCAGTGATTATCTAGGGAAGTTGGGGGTCATGGGTCAAAGGTCAGGGGTCAAAGTTCAAGGTCAACTCCTCAAAATATCACTACTTTTCTTATATTTATGCAATGCCTGAAGGATTTTTTTTAACTTGATGTATGCATGTATAACCCAATATATATTCTGCGGGAAGTTTCGTGCCAAAAGGTCAAAGGTCAAGTGAAAGTGCTAAATTGCACTTCTTCCTCCATATCTCAAAAGTAACTCAAGGTATTATCATGAAACTTACATATTTATGCATGTTCTACCTAACAGTGATTCTCTTTGGAACTGTGAGGTCAAAGGTCAAAGGCCAGGTTTAGATAATACTATTTTACCATTTGATACTGAATTTATATTTTTTCTCAATACCTTGAAAATTACTCAATGCATAAACTTATAAAAGGGTCAAAAGTCCAGTAAAAATCATCAGTTCCCCCAAATACCTGCACTCTGACGTTTTAATCATTCATCCAATTGATAGTTCTAGGAAAGTGAACATTCAGCACATTTGTGGCAAACCTGTCATTTTAATATCTTGCCAATTGTGTGAAACTGTCATCACACATGGTCAAGACATTGTACTATAGACCTGCATTATTGCGGAGGCATACACCTGTCGCCGTAGCGACATTTTTTTTTTTTTTTTTTTAAAGAAGATGTTCGCACGCAGTGTCTTTTCCCCGTACCACTGCGCGTTCTGTTTCAATTCGTTTGGGTTGTAGGTTTTTTTTCCTTGAATTTTCACTATGCCCTATAAACACGTGGAACACGCACCAGCCATACACCACTGGTAGCTCACCGCAATTTTTGCAGCCAAATACTCGACTTTGTCAACACGAAACCCCCTAAAACAATAAAGAGATAATGGAGTACCTTGTATCGATGCATAAACGAAATACCATTGATGGAGAATAAAATATTCTTTAAAAAAAAATAAATAAAATAGAGTTCAGCCAACATATGAGTTTGTCGTCCCACAAGTTTTGCACGTGTTTTTCACAAATTTGATAACACTTATATAGTTAGAACATGCATGTCGCCAATTCTCGAGGATGTCGCACACAATGTTGCAGGCTTCTGTTGTGTCGCACAATATTATTACAGCGACATGCTCATACCCGTGGCTACACTGGCGTCGTAAATAGGTAGTTCATAACTACAATCAAACTGAAGCTTACTAAAGTACTAGTATACCACCCACAAGATCTTGCGATATTCCTCTGAAACTCACAGAACTTGGATTTACTTATGTTACCTCAACCACGGTATGCGCAGCTTGATTTTCCTCCCTTTGGAGTTGAATGTGGAGGTTTTGTGTTTCTCTGAAGGAAGAAGAGCGTGTTCGAAAGAAAAAAATAATCCGGTAAGTCCATTTTCCTTGAAAATCAATCGATTAATGATTTACACTGTCAATCTGAATATAATCTGTATGTAAAAAAAAAAATAAAAAAAAAACACGTAACTCGGATTATTTTCAGTCTAAAATCATGTTTTGGGGCCAATAGGCCACTTATCATAGGCCTACTATAATGCACCATCTGCATAATGAAAACACCAACGTAACTTTGAAATACAAAAAAAAAATAAAATAAAATAAATAAATGAATAAATTAGTGCAGGCCGAACTAAAGGCCAAAGAGTGACCTACATATCCTAAGCCCGCCGCACACTATTGGAATACGACTCACGACTATGACTGACCGACTTTGGATTTGAAAAAACAAAACAAAACAAAAAACAACTCGTTTATGCTGAAGCTGCTGTGACTTGTTCAGGATCCAAACTCTGTCAGTCCTATAGTCGTGAGTATGGGATGGGCTTTATTCCATCAAGGAGCTTCAAGCTCTGATTCCATCCTCGACTGTATCATGGAGCTACTGGCACTGTTCTCCACGATTGCGTCATAACGAGGCAGGTTTGTGAAAATGTGTCTTTCCCTCTTCCTCTCTCTCTCTCTCTCTCTCTCTCTCCCTGCAATCTGATCACTCCATCTCTGGCGTGGTTTCTTCTTCCTCTTTTTTTGTGAGTCTGACCCGACTCAAGGTCAATAAACGTTCGATCTATTTCTGTACCCGTGTCAAGACAGGTGGACTGGAACACTCCCTGGTGTCAGTGTGCTTGTGAGTATGTGTGTGTGTGTGTGTGTGTGTGTACTGTGTGTGTATGTGAGTGTGTGTATGTGAGTGAGTGTGTGTGTGTGTGTGTGTGTTGCTGTTCCAAACGTAAACCAGCGCGAGCGGGTATTGCATTCATGCATGCATCTGGTCGGGCTGGGAGATGGTTGAGGTAATGTCTTCCTTCATGTACAGTACTGAATGAATAGAGAGTTCCCGTCTCCCCGGTAAACCACCTCCCTGGTAAAACGATCGACTGCTGAACAGGGCATGCTAAGGCTGCTTACAAGGTAGATGTCATCTATCTCATAGCAAGTCCGCGTGATAGTCTAGCACTGTGGTGGAGCCTCTCAAATCACGAGAGTTTACCAACATATGAATTCAGACAATATTAAAAATATCTAACTACATTAAAATATCATGTAGGAACTACTGTCTTATTTGGCAGCACAGCAAGTCACTTCTCACCACCGCAGTGTTGTCAAGTTGTGTGCGCGTACAATCTGTATGTATAATCCGTGCTTCGCTGCATAACGAGCCTCGATCTAACCAGGGTGGCCGGTGGTGAGTAAAACGCAGCGCCTAGTAGTATACAAAGTATACTGATGCATATCTGATCGCCTCAAAGTTGCCGCAGCTATACTCGTCTTTTTTTCCCCTCCGGCAGGATTGACCACTGTTTATGGTCTTCGTATTTGTTTTTGTTTCCCTCCTGCAATGGCTGCTCTATGTCAAACCCGTCTTCGTGTACCATACTACTAGTCCTAGTGCACACAAGTCGTACATCCTCGCCTCATGTACCATAATCTGTGATCACGCATTGTCGGCACTGTACATACCGCTCGCATGCATGCACGCATTACCGCATCGCACAAACAGCTTCAGAGGAGTGTTAGCGCTGCGGCACTGCCCGGATAACTGGCGGTCACAGAACTCTACACAAGTTCTGTGCTGGCGATCCGGTTCTCACGAGTTACACGCAGAATGATCGTTGAGGGAGCTATATAAAGATTCGAACGATTCGAACGAGCCGTTAGTATTTATTGACGTTGTACAGCGTCGATAATATCCGAAACCATTATTGCATGATTACTAAGATATGAGAGCACTTTGGGGCGAGTAAGTCTCACTGTGTTGGTTATATGAAAAGTACTTTAACCTGAAACACAAACTAAGACAAGGCAATCTCAGGGAAACTTTGTAAAGGTACCAAAACTTCATATTATCTTTAAACGTACATAGTATTATATTTACAAACATCTTTCATTTCATATGTAACTACAAATGCACACATTCACAAATACACACCCGCTAGCATAGTCTCCTCTATGTACTACATGTACAATGTAGTTAATATTGTTCACCTAACGTACAAGCACGACCAAGACTAGTCTAAGTGTGTAACACAGTTATGTGAGAGGAAGGGATAATGTAACTATATATTTAATTTACTCTCTGCTGAGCTACTTCATCATGACGGGGTCATTAGTCAAAAAGTTCGTGAGTTGCACTTTTAGCTAACAGGTTGTACTCTGTAATCATGAAGGTTTGTGTTGTGTTGTGTTATGTTGTGTTGTGTTTTTTTTTTCTTCTGGGTTAAACTGTAACGCTCTAGAGAACAATATAATTATCGCCTCTCTGGTTTGTTTTAAATCCAGTCTTATCATTCATCCATGATTTCACACAAATGTTATGTACAGACATTTCAGTGACATTAAAATCTTTATTAGCATGTAATTTAGGTATATATTTTTATTGATAATCACCCATGTACCACATCGTGATATCACAATCCGACGATATGTCAGGACTAACTGATGGTGCACAACAGAAAATAGAAATCTATTGTTATCAAAGCTAATCAAGAAATTGATCATTACAGATTACTGAGGTATCTGTCAAGAGATTTAAAACCATAATGATACAATGAACAAACAGCAGACCTCAAAAGCTTTATTCATTAAATCACTTTATCATCTTAATGCAAAGTTCGTTTCAGTTAATTTCGAACATTCTGTGTGCAGTAAAATCACACTCGTCAAAAGTATGAGGATAAATATTTCCCCACCGTGAGTCCTAGTGCAATATTATTGTGTAATGGATTTTTGGTACATACCTAACACGTGACGTCTTGCATGATTCAGTGCATAATTTGCATTACAGTACTCTGCAAATCGACTCAATTAAGTCACATTTTTCATCCTCCAATTTCTTGGAATAGATGACTCCCGAGCCATGCGCCACCAGCGGTGGAAAGATTACAATTACTTCATAATAGTACCAGCGTATAATAGGCACTTCGTTCTGCTCACCAAAATACGTATAACTCGTCATTACCATAAATAAAGCATCTCAGATACCTGCTGTCTACGTTACAACATATAAAATCGTCGCTTAGACAGGTAGGTTTGAACATGGGCTCTGAAGCTTCAGAGATGTATCACTTCAGGGAGAAATTACTTTTTCAATTCATTTCAATTCAAATTTTATTTCACTTTTCGAAAAGAACATAGACATTTCACTTTCTTTGGTAACAGAGAATAAGGTTGCATAATCAACAATTAATAGTTGTGGAACCTTGGAGTAACAATACGTTGTCATGAGAACTGAGTGATAAAGACGAAATAACAATACGCGAACATCGAAAAATGGAGGGACCCACTAAAAAGACAAAGCTTGTAGAATGTGGGCCCCTCAGATACAGAGTGTCATAGAAAAATAAACTGATGCACAAAAGAAAAAAGGCAAGGAAAAAGTTTTAAAAAGTCTGGAAGCCAACTAAGAAGACAGAGTAACAAACAGACACACATACACACGCGAATAAACATTAAACGAGACTGGGACAACGAAACTAATAATGGGAGACCAAGAGACAAGACAGAATGAGACAAGACTAACATAACAGGAAGATAATACAACGGACAGAAAGGTATAACAGATCCATTGATCCTCGACAGAAGTATATGGAAAAAATAATGGGACGCGTGAAAAGGACACGGAAATATAGAGAAGTAGATGCAGAAGTGATATAAATAACATTAAAATCTACTCTGCAAGGGTCATAGGACAACAGGGACGAGAAAATACGTGACAGTATATTATTTGTAATGCAAGTTCTTCGAAAAGGAAACAAGCCACAAGGCTAATTCAATTCTGTGGAATCATAAAATTGCAATAAAAAGACTTTATTATCCTTTTAAACGAATATATAGAGGGGGCATTTTTTATATCATTATTCCAAAAATTTCAATAAGTTGGGCCAGTAAAATAAGTGTGTTCTTAGTAAAATCGTTCGTAAAAGATGTAAATGAAATTCATTGGAACATCGAGTGGAATACTTGGAATGATTGATTTCTTAGAAACATAGAATCGAAAATGGACGGTAGTGATTTGTTGCTCTACATGTACACAAATTGCCCGATATCAAATAAAAACAAATCTTTGATTTTAAAAGCATATTAGAGGCAAACAACAAATTTGTGTGGGAGGGTACGGAAGGATAACAGATGTAAGGAGAGTTTTCTTTTTGCAGAAGGGACACTCTATCCAATGAGTTCTGGTGAGTGTTGCCCCGAACTAAAACACCATAATTAAGATAAGGCAATATCAATGACGAATATAACATAAGTAATGATTTTGGGGAGAGTGAGGAATTACTGAAGGCAATTAAACCCTCTATGTGTTCACTACCATTCGTCACTTCTAATCCATCGTTGTCCATGCTGTCTACAAATCCCTTCTGGAAAACAATGACAACAAAAAAATATATGAATAGATATGTATATGAATACAAAAGATATAATCATACTAAGAATATTTTATGTCAGTGGAAAGTCTAACGAGGCGAAGACAGCGAATTACAAAAATAAAGATTTTCATGATGCTTCAAATAAAATCAGTATGAAATTGAAATCCCTGCATTCTAAGCAAATGAAGAATAGCCCCACTGCTGCGGTTTACAGTCTTTGAACTAGACAGCTAATTTGGAGTTTCTAATCTAATATGATGAATGGGTCACCGCTATCATTAAACATAGTGCGCATACCTCCGAATCATTGTTACACTTTCTTCTTTTTATTGTTTTAAATTGAAATGAAGAATGTTTCTGGGATTAAATGAGGAGACAATTAATGAGGAAATGCTTGTGAAAAAAATGTTTTAGTTGGGTACTTGACTTTCTCCTGTAAGAGCTCAACGCTTTTTTATCTTCCACTAAATTCTATACCTATTCCATTTGCAATAACAAAATCTTTCCTGAAATTGGTATTCTTTTCCTTTTGAAATTCTAATGTATTTACCCACTATTTTAGGTTGTATACATTTCGTCCGTGAATTACTTTTAACGACGCTAGCTTACAAGCTATAGATTTTTTATAAGTAGCTCAGACAAAGTTCGTCAACATTTTTGCCTGCTAGATGTTTCTGAATTGTTTCCAAATAAAATGATCGAAAGAAAGAAAGCTGAGATAAATCTGAATCTAGACGAAAAGAATCATCTTCTGTGAAAGACTGCACACAAACTTGCTATCTAGGGCGTGTCTCTCTTCCTCTGCATAATGATGACGACACACATGACGACGGCAAGAACGAAAAGGACGATGAGAAGGGCGTAAGTTGTCGAAAGACTCATTATTTTAAGTGCTTGTCAAGTATTAAAGTAAACGAGCCTCAGAACTAGAGGCAGAATTCAGTATTTGGTGCATTATTTTTTATCCAAATGGAGGTACTATCACGCTCTGACTTTATCTAGTCCTAAAGTCTCCTCCTTCTTACTATGTTACCAAAGATCCTCAGAGATTATACTTCATAACTATTGACAGGTATAGGTCCCGACATCTTTTACCATGAGCGTGTGATGGGAGGACATACTTCTTCCACCGGTATAAGGAGCTTTAGCATTTACAAGCTGTAAATCGTTCAATCCGGTGCATCTGGCCCCCACGTAAATGCTTTCATTGACAGTACAAAATAAAAATACATTCCAGATATAAAAACACAAACTAAAACAATTATATAAACGCCATTTGTGGCCATAGTACATGTTGCGTACTTCACACAAAACAAATATCTTTTATGGGGCCACTCAAAAAATGGAGACTTTCGGCTACTTTACAACAGTGTACACACACTTGAAATCTATTTCTGCGACGAATAACAGTAAAGTGCGGAAGTAGCTGCGGAGAGGTGCACGCATCCCCTTTTTTCAGATCTATAGTCAAATTATGGTACGGTTTCACGGGACAAGGCAACGAAAGCATGATTTTACAGCATCATATAAATCTTTTCAACCGAGGCTCCTGGAATATGCTGCATGTTATTGGGGAGTTATTGTTGTTCATTATTCACGGTCATTGAAAGGCTATGGTATCTCTCAACCGAACAAAATTTACCTTGTGAAAACAGAAAACAGCAGTTAAGTCGTAGGAGGCCCTCCTGGCTGACATTTACCGTAGACTTAATGTTTTGATGTTACACTGACGAAATATGAACGAAGGTTTTCATTCTTCTATTCTTCTTTCGTTCCTTCTCCCTGTCTCCCTCTTTGTATATCGCAATCCCAGGACGTGTACATGAAAAATATAAATGGTTCTTTTTCCGTATCTCCACTCATACGTGTCTTTGCAAGTGAAAGTCAAGTTTCAAACCAAGCCTATTGTGAGGTTATCAGTATTATTAGGCAATCCTTGAAAAAAAAAAGACTTTTCTCCTTTTTATGTGCCAAAGGAACTGTAGTACATTGTTATGAATTCTTTGCGCATCTATGCGTCGTAGAATATGTGGGCACCATACGCAATTATTGTAAATTATATAAAAAAAGATCAGTATTATAGGCGCAGATGAATTATTATGTTCATGTGTCCTATAAAATTCCTATCGTCATAATATGTATACAAAGACACACATGCATATACATATATATAATATATTATATCATATTATATTAAAGAACGGAGTAATTGATGAAGAACAGGTGCACAGTTCCTTGTATAGAATAGTATTACAATTATGCCGGCAACCAATGAAATATGACCTACAGGCTTGGGTAAAATGAAGGAAGGGGTGGTGGGGGACAGCTCTGACTACCACGCAGAGGGGCGTTCACCCCAGTGGTGGTCATGGTCGGATACAGAATACGACAGAGCGTTGCAAACAGGTGCTGAGAGCTGCCGAACGTGCTGGGAGAACCAGCTGACCTTGGCGGGAAAATGGAATGAGCAGACATGAAACCAAAGACAAGTTCATCTGGTGATTTGTCTCTTGGGCTGAGTGGGTTTCGTTGGACCGGGGAATATCAGTCCTCCGTGGAAGAACAAACTGCCTGCACATAGTTTCACACCAGACAGAAGACAGGGTCTGGAATGACACGGCTCGGGGGTCGTGACAATGATGATTATTGCAGACTTGTTTAAATTATCAGAAGACCTTATTTGTGTGCCCTGTTCACACCGCAGTTCCGATTCCAAAGCACATCCTTCTGAGCAGCAAGTCCGTGGTAGTGGACTGGAATAAGAACGGGGCAAGACCGTTTCTTTCGCCATGGCAACCCATCACGCGTATCGAGTCAGCATTTATGCCAAGGCCGGAGCGGTTGTGACCGCACCTCAGCCGCACCAGGGAGGTGAGCCTCCCTGGCCGTACTCAGAGGATGGGTCAGAGCTGGAGCAGATAGATCGTCTGAATTACCCCTGCTAACTGTCTTCAGACAGCGTGCGGGGTATAGTAGAACACCGTTTTAAACACATTTTGACGCTGTAAGTTGAGATAGTAAAGTATGGAGCTAAAGCGTTTTAATTGCATTGTAAAAGCACGATACTTGAACATGATCCTGGAGTCATCACACGTGCCCAATACCCACTCGTCATATTGCCCATGCACGAGCTCGACATTGAAAAAAGGTCCATGAGTCATACAGCCCACGAGTCATACAGCCCATGAGCTCGACACTAAGCAAATAAGGCCCATGAGTTGGACCAGTGGGCGAGTCTCGCTGGTTCGACAGCTAGTAGGCAAACAATGCCTACGATTTCGACACTGGCCAAAAACCAAACAGACAGACAAAAACAAAGCGAAACAACAACAACAACAACAACAACAAAACCCGACACTGGGTGCATTGAACCCCTTGATGTAATGTCGGTCTGACCAAGGAGGTACCAAAAGTCGCACCTCCTTGGTCTGACTCGTGTGTATTCATGCGTCTTATTTGCCTAATGTCGAGCTCGTTGGCTGGGTTAACTCGTGGGATGTGTGACTCGTGGGTCTCCGGCGCATAGAGTGTAACCGTGTGCTCAAGGCGAAGTCACGCAATAAGCAATGACTTTGCATGACAGCTTCCAGCCTTCAAAGTAATGATCGTTGTTGACATTTTCTTGACATTCGCTGCCCTCAGTCAGAGAGGATGTTATAAAAATGACAAACGTCAAAGACAAAGACGAGGAACAGTAAAACGTTGGTTTACGATCCCGTAGGTCTGAAGTACAGAAATACAGGAGACGGTACTCCATACAATGAAGGGAATATTCGAGGATAAACCAAACACAAAGGTTTTAAACAGGTTTGCTCCCGGATGTTTCTACCCATGGCTCAGATGCAGTATGGCCATTTTAGTTTAACCTCATACGATTAGATAACCTACTAGATTCCACATGAGTCGAACAAATTGATTCATGATTGGTCTTCGGATATCCAGTGTTTGGGGGTTGCTAGACTGTAAAGCTAATTCATAAAATGTTTTGTTTTTTCAGTCGGTGAGTAAAACCACTGATGATTTTCTTTTTTACCTTTAAGGTAATACACCACCTGTAATTTTATTTTCCTTTTCATGTCCCTCCTCCTTCTAAAATCTCTTTTCTTTTGCTCCATTACATATTTTCTAAAATGCCTTGAAGAAAAGGTTATTGTGACATGAGTGTCGTATATCGAATGTTTATAAGTTGGGCGGTTCCTTCCAAATACTCATACATTTTGAGGGCCTTGATAAAGCCAATCTAGCTTAGACACACCCTTGTGTTCGCATTAGAGGGCAGCGAACTTTTTATCAAGAACATTATAGTGAAAATCATGACCATTTTCTTCTTTTTCTTGGGTTCTCCTCGGAGACATCGCTCAAGATACATAACATTACAGAAACATGACGTTATGGTATGGTTTATAAACAAAGATTATCTGTTATAAGTTAATATGTCACCAATATGCTTAACAAAAGACACTGCAGGGAAACGTGCAAGTTATGTTCCGTCTAGGGGAAGGTGCATTCCAGTGTCTGTTTTTAATCATTTGATAGCAATGATTGACAGATAATCATCTCCCACAGACTCTTGGTTTGGAAGGCTTTTTATGAGTGTATTTGATTTGATTTGATTTGATTTTACTGTTCCACATCTCAAACACAAATAACATGATACAATCGATTGAACATAAGACTGGACATAGCGTCGTAATCACAAAGAATACAAGAGAAGACAATACGTTTTACAAACATGAAATGTGGGGGACCTAGTAAAAAGCAGAGCTTGTAATGTATAGGACCCTAGATGAAAATGTTGGTCTTGTTACAAACAAACAACCTAGTTACGAAAACTATGAAAGGGAGGAAAGGGACGTAAAGGAAAAGAGAGCAAAAAGAGAGAGAAACAAATAAGATTCATAAGAACATAACGAAATAGCCACCTTTAATACGCTTGCAAGATTCCTCGTCACCCGAGCAAAATGGTTGCGTAACTGAAGGAATGCGCAAAAATGCACATGAATGATACATAATTATTCATGTATTCAGGAATAGCCTTGACATGAACGACTCTGTAAGGAGAACGAAAAGCAAACCCGGAATGCCTAATAAACAACGAATCTGATAAAGAAGAGGAGGTTCGAATAAAATTGCATACTATATGATTAAACATTAAGTCTTCACGAGGAAATCTTTTAGTTTACGTTTTAAAACAATTTAGTGACAACGATTCAGTGATGTTAGAGTCAAGGCCATTCCAGAATTCCGGACCTGTGTGTACTATTGTTTTAAGCGCAAATGCAGTTCTTCCGGGGAAAAGTGGAATAAGTTTTCCTGTCTTGTAGGGTAGGAATGTATAACTTTATTTTCTAAAAACATGGTAGTAAAAGCATAAGTAGTCTGAAGAAAAGTGGTAGAATATTATAGCATGAAATATATAGCACATAATTATGAACATATTCGTTTGGCCACGTAAGTGATGATCAGGGCATTACGAATCAATGCAAGTCAATATGCGTTTGCATTGCGTAATCCTTTCAGCACGGAGCGACCAGGTTTGGTGTGGTTTGGTTTATTTCTGAACGTGTTTGCCAAGCACGTTTTCCTTTGAAAAAATAAGACCCCCCCCCCCAAAAAAAAACAAAAAAAACAAAACAAAACAAAACAAAACAAAACAAAACAAAACAAACCCAAACAAACAAACAAACAAACAAAACAAAACAACAACTCAACGCCAACGCCAACAACAACAACAACAACAACACAATCGAATAAAATGAAACAAAACAACAAGGAAGAAAAGTGACTTGGTGCTGTAAAGAAGAAGAAAAAGCAAACAAACAGCACCATTGACTACTGGTAAATTATAGAAGTGTAAATGTGTGCAAGTGACAGGTTTGTATGATTAAGCAGGTTTGTATATGATTGTAGTCAAATTTTGGCATGCCAAGCGTTTGTACAAATTCAATATATGCCTTTGCTGCTCGGAAGAATTTTCGTGCCCATGGATCCGTTTGGCCAATGACAGTATGAAAAAAAAAATATTGCTTGTTGTTAATTCATGCACCAGAGGTTGGCGCATGAAAGACAACGAAACATCCCCCGCCCCTCCAAGTTCAAGAAATACAGAAGTAACAGAGACAGACTCGTACAGATACAGACGGTAATCTATGATGATCACGGATCGCCTAGTATTAGAAACAAAAGTAAATAATACATTTCAGGATGGACTTTCAGCGGGGGAAAGTCTTTTCTTGGGCTGATGCGTTTGCTTCCATAGTCGACTGGATGAGAGGCTGTTTGAGTACGTGACCTCAAGAGGCGCATAAACGCTGAGCAAATAGTCTTTAAGAGGCAGAATACAATAGGCTCATGATCTCATAATGATCATAAAAAGGTTTCTCAAGAGGCAGCCATGCGTTTGTGGGAACGTCGGGCTTGATCAAACAGATGACATTCTTCGTGTACAAGACGTGATGATAACAAGACATAGGTGGTATAATTACCAAGGTCATAATACCCGATTCTCTTGTCAGCATGCATGTTCTCTCGAGCGTGGGGATAGCAACTATTAATGACGTGCATAATGTATATAGAAACACGATGTATAATATATATTTATATATTCATATGTTTACATTCACTTATGTACTGTAGTACGTTTGCATGTCTAATCTTTTCCAAAAATATTTACTTTTCTTGTTCATTATATTTACACTCGTGCATATATATATATATATATATATATATATATATATATTCGCTCTTTCTTAATGTTATTATACACAAGCAGTACGTGCTGTATTTATCTCTTTTTGCTTACACTGTGTGGTTGTAAACGGAACCTGTCGTTCATACATGATGGCATTATGCAGTTTGGGATGCTCAGTGAATCGGTAATGAATACAAATTTAGAAAACACCAATGTCTTGGCATTCATTGCCCTCAGTCAGAGAGCATGTTATAAAAATGACACACATCAAAGACAAAGACGTGGAACAGTAAAACATTGCCCTTTTCACAATGTCATATTCTGCTTGCTTGCCAAATCATGCGAGTAGTTTTCCTCTGCACATTTCTATGCATGATTTATATTATCACTGCGAGTTCATGAGGTCGCATTGTCAAGGTTCCGTTGGAATAGTTTTCTCCACTTTAGGGAGTTTGTGCGTGATTGAAGCATGATGCACCGCCATACCCGTCATACCCCGGGTTACCGCATTGTATGGCGCCAACTCGTGTTTCGTAAGAATTACACACTGCCAAATGCCATCATCATGAGGAGCAAAATTTCAAAGTCAGCAATAATTTTCCGGATGCTAACTTTAGCCGTGCTACGATTTTTTTTTAACCGTAAATTAATTACAATTATGATAACAATAATGATACTTTGTTCTAAGTTTTCCATATATCGGGATCAAGTTAATAAGATCTTTTATTTTTTTTTAAGTTAGAAATTAGATTCATGTTTCAATTTTATGTAGACCCTATATCTTGATATTTTTACATGATTATTACTTTTTTGTTTGTATATGCGGCTAATTCCACATTTTTTATTTAATTTTGTACTCAAAGTTTTTAGTGTGTAATTCAATGTAATTTTTAATTTTTGTAAAGTATAAGCAGCAATTCAGCCTGTTAATTGGCTGCTACGTTTTACTGTATAATGATGTTTTCTTCAATAAACCACTTCAAATAAAGAAAAACATTTAATCCCAATTATGAACAGTTATGCAGAACGAGATAATTGCAATCCACTGACACGTATTAATGATTATGTATGTTACGTCTTCCGTAGACTGGTAATGCATAGTGCAGTGCAGCTGTCTATATACGACATTGAAATCATTGGTTTAGTGTGTGTGGTGAGCGCTGATGTATGATGCGGCTGCACTGCTGATGTCATTGTTACAGCAAAAAATAAAAAATAAAATAAAAAAATAATAATGAATAAATCCATAAGGCACTAGAAAATACTTTCACCCATTTTTTTTTTTTTTTTAACCAAGGGTAGTGGGCTGAAAAAGAACGATTATAACCATGCAACAAAATGGCAGATTTCTGTTTGGCACCCTAGGGTACCAAAGACAGCATCAAATGGCAATTTTGACAGTATTTTGTTGTCTGTATTCTGTCATCCTTCTGTCGAGTTAACCTCATCGCACTCATTCTCTTTTGCTTTTTTCCCAGCAATCGGTAACTGGTCCTACGACGGGGTGAATGGAACAAGTGAGTACATACACACTGAGAAATACGAGTTCAAATTTGAACCCCAATTTTGTCCCTATACAACCAACCTAATGGGTGCAACTTTGCACCGCAATAAGCAATTTGCACCCTCAGAGGTGCAATACGTTGAATTTTGAACCGGCGGGGGTGCGAATTTGCACCCTCAGTTTTGTGCTAATCAAGGGTGCAAACATGCATCATAAACATTGATAGGGCCTACACTGTGAATTAAACATTTGGACCACGAGTACCAAGGTTTTACTCGTAAGATCAAACTTACACTCTGATGGATATGTCCGCATCTTTGTAGGTACGAATGTAAATATCAAGAGATGTAATTTTCTACTTGAATAATAAAAGGTACAAATGTGCACCCCAGGGTGCTGGTATAGGGACAAAAAGGGTGCAAATTTGAACCTTTATTCTTTTAGTGTGTAAAGGGAGGATTCTTAAAGGGATGGTATAGTTTTGGTTCAGGTGGGGATACAGATTCTTATATTTGCGAGATAATTAGAAACCACTTATGAAATATTAAAGATCATACAATAATTCGAAAATGAATTCAAGATTTGTGTCAGGAAAATTGATTTTGAAAAGGCTGAGATATCCAAAACCAAAGAGGTCCTAGTAAAAGGTGGGACCCACCTTTTATTAGGACCTCTTTTTTAGTTTTGTTTTTAAGTTCAAATCTATATCCCCACGTAGCCAAAACTATGCTATCCGTTTAACCATTGTTATTTGTATTACTTCTGTCATCACTATTATTATCATTTCATATCATTATTATCATTATCACTACTGCCACTACTACTACTACTACTACCATTTTCATTATTATTGTAGTCGGAGTAGTAGTAGTAGTAGTAAAAGCGGTGTCTTTATCAATAACAGCATCTTTCTTATTTCAGGCAAAATTAGCTTTTCAGAACCACCACCAAGAAGAAAAAAAAATCTAACATCCCAATAAGAGGAGGTTCATTGCTGGTTCAGGGACTTTCATGTGCAGTCGAGTTTTGGAAGTGATTATCACGATTATGGCTGCTATAAACAAAATATGATCAAGGTTTGCATTCAAAGGTCACGAAGTATACATGACTTGTGACGTCACTGATGCATGGCTTGTTAGTCTCTGAGCTCTAATTCAGGGTTCACACTCCCCCGAACGTGAGCAAAGATACTCACACCATAAAGGAAATATTCAAATTCGGCTGTAATCGTACAAACTTCTTGTCATTCTTGTGGATATCTTGCGTGTATGTGTGTTTATACAAATGATGCACAGGATAGTGCGTTCACAATTGTAAATACCCGAGAGTGAGCTGCATCTCCACTGACTAACGCCACGAAATAATCCTGTGCATCATTTGTTTTATAAAATGGGTCGAAAACTGACAGCATTTTCCCTGTACCTTTGTGGGTCAATACCAGTCAGCTGCATTAGCACTCGCTCAAGAATCAAGATGTCCGAAGATGTTCGTCCCAAACATTTACGCACGTCGCACTCGAAAATCCTGCACATAAAGTACTGTATGTATAAGAGTATACGTACGCCACACATGTTATGCACAAGAAAGGCCGGCCGGCAGCCCGAGCTAGAAGTTGCTTACAGGATTGACAGCGCGTATAGTAGCGCGCGACGCACTTGTAACAACTGATTGAGTGCGCACTGCTAGTGTAAACATTGTGACGTCAGGCCGTGCATGTTAGTGAGAAATTAATGCACGCACACGTGACTCATTTCAGCGCTTCAAAATGGCTACATTCTTGAACCCATTTTATAATGTGTGTTGAGGTCTTTTTTGTGTGTGTGGGGGGGGGGGGGGGGAGGGGCATTTAGTTTTGTGAGTAGTTGTAGTTAAACAAGGGTAGGTTTGATGTGTGTAGAGAAGTGTGTGATGGGGTGTGGTGGGGTAGTTGCAGTCAGGTAGTATAGTAGGGTAATGGTTTGTTAGTTAACTGGTTAAGATGGTTAATTAGGAATACTGTTTGTTTTGAGAATATGACAATGTGATTATTCTACTTTGTATAACAAAGTCAGATGGGGGGATGTCGGGTGATAGATTAAAAAGTTATTCTGACTTTCGTTAATAGTTTATGGCAGGTTTTAGTGAAATGCTGTATTCTGAAGTGAGCGCGGTGTGTGTCATGAAACATATATTGATTAATTTAGTAGGGTTGATCAATTAATGTAGTTTTTTCTCAGATTTATGCAGAATGACATATCATGTTTGTATACGTGGAATGTTTTGCAAAAGAAAAAGTTGTATTACATGTTAAAAATACGATTCAGCAGCACAAGTGTTAGTGTTATGAAGCAGATATTGATTAGTTTGATCAGGTTGATCAAGATAGCTGTTTCTGAGATTTATATGCAGAGTTTTACATTGTTTCATATCACTTTGGTATACGTGGTTTGATTTGCAACAAAAATACACAAATATTGGATTGTATGTTTTAAAAATGTGATTCAGCAGCACAACTGAGAAGAACAGCTGCTTATTCTTGCTCGAATTAATTTCATTGTGAAAGAGAACCTGATATCATATAAAATTCAAATAGAGAATATCATTTTTTTTTTTTTTTTTTAATCTTGCGTCATCGTATAACACCCAAAGGAGCTTCTTAGGCTCCGGCAGCAACGTCGTGAGCGGCGGCAAAACATAGGCCAGAGATCTTGCGTAAGTTCATTTTGTAATAAAGATTTACAGTTCCGTTTAGTCTTCTAGTGTGGTCCGGGTGTCATTGTGTGAATAGCCTTTTGCAAAGGCAGCTCGCAGTATAGTGGACTCGCACACAGCGAGCAGTGGACTCGCAGGCACACACTGCTGCGGTCGGAAAGGAACGAGCTCGCTACGCTTGTAGCTCGCCGCTCGCGCGCCTGTGTGTGCGAGTGCACTGCTCCCTGTGTGCGTGTCCCCATGTAGAGCGAGCTGCCTTTGCGGAAGGCTATTGTGTGACCTTCCGTGGGCACCGGTTTTGCGCTTCGGCAGTTGATTGGCTTTTTACCAAGTTTGGGCCAAGTTCGTGCGATATTGAAAATTTAATATTCGTATCGCCGCCTTGTGTCAAAGTCGGGACAGTGTGAGGCCACCGCTGAAGGAGACAACATTTTAAGAGGAAATTTAAGAAGGAGAAGGTTAAACGAGGTCATGAATTCTGGTCATGAGAAAAGTCATTTGACAAATCCACTGAGCCGTGGGCGTGAATAATAGAGATCTTAATTCGGTTACCCTATCCACATCATGAATAATTACAGTTTCCCATTTACGCTCGTCGATATATATGGACGAGCCTTGAATGAGGGATGATAAAACAACATCATACATTATGACAGGAGGAGTGGGGAATGATATCAATAAGCCACTTTCCTCCCCTCGCATTAATGACCCTGCGTACGGCCTTGAATGTAACTTGACTTTTATGTTCACGAAGGAAGACACTGTATGACAAGAGAATTATGCCCGCGGAGAGGTGAAGAAGAAGAAGAGGTTACAGATCGTTATTCGAAAGGTTAATTCGAAGGTTCGTTAATCCAAAAATGGAAAGAAAGAAGTTTTTACTTGTGGAGATGATATAAGGTTCATAAATGATATAAGGTTCATTAATCCGAAAATAAAGAAAAAAAAGGTCGTTATTCCGAAGATTCGCAGATATGGATATGAAATAATTGGTTCGTTGTTCCGAAGGTTCTTTAGGACGCACCTACTTTCCATTTGCGGATTAATGAACCTTCAGAATATCGAACATCTGCCTTGGGAGGCCGCCTGATGTAGTGGGATATTATAGATGGGAATCACATTTGGCGAAGTAAGCAACTACGTCCCAAACTATCCACGTATGCTAATTTATACCTTTCACTGTATTGGAGAAAACGATGACGCCACGCTGTATAAATAACAGGAGTAGATATGAAAAGGCTTCCCCGGGTAGACGAGACATAATCACTACATTTAATGAGTTCACATCAGGCCTATTTCGCCATTGACAAGTGGTTCTCGAAGCGACTGGTATAAATTGGAGACTATATCGAACGTTATTTCTTTTATTTGATTTGATTATTATACATGTACTTTACTTCCATCAATCCAAAAGTATTACATAATACACACATACATTGATCAATTCATATTGTTTAACAATTTGAAAGAAGCACGAGTCATAAAGTATAATACAAAATGTATGTACGAATAATGAGAAAAAAATGGAAACTTTGAAATAGTGACAAAAAGTAAATACAGTCGACTCCCGTTATAACGAAGTTTTCAGGACCGGCAGCTTTCTTTCGTTATGTCAAAATTTTGTTAAAACCGAACACATAGACAAATAAAAAACATAAAGCCGATTTATTATGTTGCGGCCTGAATTTTTACTTCGTTGTAGCCGGAATTTCGTTATAACCGTGTTTGCTATAACGGGGGTGCACTGTATAGCGACGGATTTAGAAAGGTTCCCTAAATCTTTTGACGTGCCCTTATTTTTCACGTTGTCAGGAGAGGAGTTCTGGCCAGACATCCATAACTCTCAATGCGGAGGCAACGTGCAGTCGCCCATCAACATCGACCCCGATACCGCCACGCCCACCGAACTCGCTCCCTTCGACTTCACCTCCTATGACATCGTAAAGAGCGGGACCCTGGAGAACAATGGACACGCACGTCAGTATATAATCTAGATGTGATGACGAATGATTTTTATTCCTTGTATCGCTGATATGTATCGCTGATACGTTTTGTTACGCATTGTAAAGGTAATGAAGACAAAACGAAGAACTTGAAGAGTTTGTTCGCAAAAACTGATAAGTCCATTTTTGAAGATTTTGAAGTACGGTCTCTGTCATAAATTACAAAATATGCCTAATACCCTTTAAATGATATATTGGTCACTACATATAAAGGAACATTTTTGAAGTTATGGTCAAAAGAAGCAAGAATTGTCTTATTATTCTCCTTATTTTTCTTGACCTTTAATCGCAAATATCTCCATTTAGCAAATAATATGGACTTATCGGTTTTTGCAAACAAACACTTCACTTATATTTAGGTATATATAAGGCACCAACAATGTGTATACATGTACAATATATAATGTTTATTTTAATGTTCATGTATACCGATAATGCAGGAACCATTAAAGCAAATCAAATGAAATAAAATCAAGATATTGCATTGATATGAATTTCGAATAGAAATACAAGGATTAACTTTGAAGAATATTTACAACTACTGTTCAGAAATGAGAGTTATTGTTATTTTAACCATACGATCTGCTCAGACACTAGGCATAGTCAAACTACTTTTTACCATGATGACCATGCGTCGACCTAATGAATAGCCTTTGTCCTTTGTCAAATATACAGAAAAGACGTGTGACTGCGCAACTTTCAGAATTTTGCGAGATATTGTTTAAATTAGAGGGCATCAATTTTGATATTTGAAAGAGAATATCTGCGGTTATGGCCTTTTCATGTTTCTTTTATGACCCCGATGACGTGGACGCAGTCGAGGTCGATCTAAGTCGTGACCCAGACGAGGGGTCGTATGACGTCACTGGAGGCGGACTGGAAGGGACTTACCGGGTCTACCAGTTTCACTTCCACTTCGGTTCGGATAACCAGAAGGGATCCGAACACGCCGTGAACGGAACTCACTATCCGGTTGAGGTTTGTTATTCCCAACTTGTTTCTTAATTTGTCTCTTAATTTGATGACAAGGTATAGTCTTGCCTTTTGTTACTTTTTTTTTTCTGCGAAAGTTTGATCTGATCCAACCAATGCGGTTTTTATTATGCAATGAAAGTTTGGAAATCTCAGCCACCACCTTATCGAAACACGCATGAGACGCAGACAAAAACTTTAATATGTCATTAGGTGTATTTAAGTTGCTTGCCTAAACATTTAAAGAAATCCAATATTAACGGCTATTAATATGATTTTAAAAACTTTCGTCAAATTGAGTAATGATAAACGTGCCTAATTCAAAGGAAAACATGGCATGCTATGTCACCTGATTGAACTGAATTTGCTCCTCTCTTTATCTCCATCATCATCACACGACCCTCTGAAAAATATATAGAATTATCGCAAGCACCTGAATTCTCGTGTGTGTGAAGGTTTTAGAGGTGTATAGCAATCCGTTGCTAAATTGTCAGCGCGTATCAGTCTTTGGGTGGAATATCCAACATTCTCACTGTTCTTTTCATTACTTTGCATGACAGTGACGTACTTTTATGCTAGACAACTCAGGTGTCTATGCGGCGGCGAAGAAATATCTCAAGCACGTGCAATGCGTCATGAGGATGTCATTCGTATTTGATGTTACCGTAAAAAACGCAACAAACGAGAATCGGTTTTCTTTCATTCAACATTGTTGTTGTTATTACTCTCCTCGGCACTTATCGTCGGCATTTAATTAGGTCTTTACTATCCTCGTACTGATTGGCAGGTCAACAACGCAGCATTTTATGTCATTGCATAATGGGTAGTTACACTGTCGACAAAAACTAATTATTTTGTACATTTCCTCGGAAGTTGCTAGGCAGCAACCGGTATGTGAGCGAGAAACCGTTATTGAGAAAACCCTCCCCGGGCACTATGCCGGGAGTGAAGCTTTCTGAAATTTGGCAATTTTATGGAGATGTTTGGAGGTGGGGGAGGGGGGGGGGGGGGGTGTTTGCTTTTTTTATATTGCAGATGAAATGCCCGCTTCCCGGTTCGCCAATTTATTCTTTTATTTTTTTTTAGGTCACGTGACATTCACCCTCGGGGATCTCCTGCGCGTCTGCCCACAACGCCTGATCGCTGCGTAAGAATCACACGTATCCACTCAAATGCAGCGGCAAAATGCACGCACACAATTATTATACTTTAAAAGAAAAGAAGGAAGAGGAAACACACAACGATATAATTATTCTTGTTTATCCTGCGCATGCGCATACCTGCCAAAAACCGGGTTGCATGATTCTAGATTTTCTTTGCAGTGTAAATTCTACACGGAAAATCTACGGTCAACTTCCCATTCCATTCTTGTTTTTTTCCACAGCGTAAATAGTCAACTAAGATATCAAGCATTAATCTAAATACAAAGAATGCGATTATTTCTCGAGTGGGCGTTGAGTGGCTCGATAGGGCATTGATGTGTTGATAGTGGTAGTATTTATCCTGGCTGCTTAAAGGGATGGCATATTATTGGTTTTGAGGTTAGAATTCAGCTTTTAACCTTCTGCGACATACTTAGAAACCACTTTATGAAAATAATGTCAAAAAGCATACTATTCTAAGAATTCAAAATTTAATTGATGATAATCGGTTTTGAAATGGCTGAGATATCCAACAAAGTGATTCTGATAAAAGGTCGGTCCCACCTTTTCTTAGGATCGATTTGTTTTGAATATCTCAGTCACTTCAAAACCGAATTTCATCAAATAAATTATGAATTCCTTTTAAAACTATATGCATTTCCAAATTTCATAAGAGGTTTTCCATTATCTCAAAAATTCATCATCAAAAATATTGGAAACCTCAATCCCCATCCCAACCAAAACTGTACCATCCTTCAAAACATACCGCCGAACAATTCAAGAAATCAAAGCAGTATGAAGTCGAAACTTGAGAAAATGACATTCCTGAATGAACCCAATGTCAAAGACTATTGTTGGTTAACGACTGTTTTCAGTGAAACGTCTTTTGGTAACTGGAAAATCGAAGAAAAGGGCCTAACATCCATTTAAAAGAGAAACCAAATTAGACTGAGTAAAAAGAAATGAATTTGATCCTTCTTGATCTCGTGGTTACGGTCTCAGGTTTGTTAAAGATTTTAAGGAAATTGGACTGAAAAAAAAGGAAAAGAAGAAATGTGTATTGTAATACAAATCGCTTTAAAACATCAAAACTGCACTTCATGTGTTTTGGTTGCTTGCCCATTGTTGTTCATAGATGCATCTGGTTCACTACGACACGCAGTACCCGGGCCTGAAGGAGGCAGCAAATTACCCAGGGGGCGTAGCGGTCGTCGGTGTCTTCTTCCAGGTAAGAATATTTGCTCCGCCCCTTGGTGAAAGGAAACAAACGAACTGAGGTTTTCGTTCTTGGCTATTTAATCTCAGAGGATAATTACAGCTGGGCAATTAAACTCAAGTATTCACTTGTTTGAAAAGAACAAATTTCTCGAAGACCCAAGTGTGCTAAATCGTCATTATGATTATATAGAAATAGTTTTTTAGCAGTTTGCAGTCATGATGCTTTAATGTTCAGTCAGGATATATCCTGCAGTTCAGGGCTACAATGGCACACTGGATATATTTCTTTAAAAAAAAACATACTCTAAAGCAATAGTTATATTATAAACACGTTTCAAGTTCTGTATTTATACTTGAGAAACTGGAGAAATAGAATATTAAGATAAAAAAAAAGTCAGCAGCGTTCAAATGATGACCGTAATCAGAGATTACTTCACGTTAAATCTACTGCCTGTCTTGCTACTCAATTGGAATTGAAACTAAAATTGAAAATTAATTTCATTTACCGATTACCGAACTCATAATTCAGGGTCTCCTCTGGATATATTAGGAATTCCCAATTCTGAATGATACCTCCCCCACACTTCTAAAAAAGAGCAACAGTACATGACCCCCCCCCCCAAAAAAAAAAAAAAAAATCAACATTCAATACGTTTAACTTCAAATATTAAGAGACAAAACCATTTGCTAAAGAATTAATCAGTTCGAAAGAGGATTTCACAAACATGAAAAGCACTAATGACTTTAAATATCTAGCTACTAAGTACCTGTCAGCACTGGCTTTGGTCTCAATCACAAAAACAAACTTAATCGTAGTGCATTGCTCCCTGTATGGCTTTAATCTATACAGTACATGGATTTCAGCTTATACAGTTCTTGCGACCAAATGTACCTGTATACAAGTCCTTTGTTTGTCAAATTCTTGTTTCTTATCTCTTTATTTTTTTGTGGAATATTATTTTAAAAAAAACTGAAATAATGTTATCAACATGAAAATATGACATCGTCTGTAAAGTAAGGAAGTAAATGTAACTTTCGGTTTACAAATGTCATACTTATCATGCCAAAAGCAAGCAAGCAAACGACGATTTGAGCCTACACGATAGTAGCTCTTTTTATAGATGAACCCACTCTAATCCAGAGATAACGAGACATGAACTATCTCCTTCGTTTTTGGATTTGGAATTGAGCAAAACTCTAGCGGCTTCTCTTTCCGCACATACCAGTGAGAAATGCGGTTATCGCTGATCAGTGTTTAGTTTCAACAGTGTAAAAGAACTCGAACATGTCTCAATCCTTGTCGGGGCTTAATTCTCATTGTTATCTCAATTAAAAGATTACGAAGTTTGAGCGGGACTAGTTAAAGGAAATACGTTCCTCAAATAATGAGAGTCGCGATATAACAGACCTGTGCCTGTATACATGTATGCGTCCATTTCAGCCATCAGACTTCCTCTACAAAATAAAGCTTTCGAATTGAAACTGTATGATTAACGTGTTTCCTCGAATGATCATATTCTTACCATCAAAGGTGGGACAACACAACCATGGTCTGGATCCTCTTTTGGACCACATTGAGGAAGTCGAAAATCCATGTAAGCAGTGATGGTGGTGATGTTAATGGTTATGTTGATACTGATGATGACAATAGCGAGCTTGAGATGTGCGACGCAAACGCTGTTATAGACGACGCTGATTAGGCCAAAAATCATGTTCTGTACATGAACGAGATAGCTGTTTCCACTGTCCAACCCGGTAAGCTGCGTCGTCTTGGCGTTCGCGTCGCAGATATAAAACTCGTTATGATGATGTGTATTACGATGATAACAAGTTCTTACATCACGATTCAGGCAAAGCACCAGCATTCTCCGAAGAAATAGGATCTGGTCAGATCCAGAAATGTTATGAGATATTTGCAGTTGTTTATTGTTACTACAAGGGGAAATTGGGGTTATTTGTCCTTATTAGTTTTAAAAAGAAATTTCTTTTTCCTGTTTAACAATAGAATAGGTATGGCTTGATTTTTTTCCCCACTCAGTATATTTCTGTACTTCACCGGTATTTGGTTGAATTCTTAAATAATTCGATTTCAGCCTTTTGGGATCATGGTTATGAGCTATGAAACCAAAATAGGAGAGATACAGATATATATCATAACATAGCTGTTTGAGATCCTTATAAAGATAGCTGTATTACCATGAATCTGGCGGGACCTATACAAATTAATTTTCCCCCAGAACGTAATATTCCTGTATATGAATTAATGAATACTATATGATTATGTATAATCACAAAAAAAAATAAAAAATAAGAAATAAAATGAAATGAAATGACATGAAATGAAACGAAATGGAATGAATGGAATGAAATGGAATGGAACATAATGATATCTTTTTTACTTGAACCTATATGTTTCACGGAAAGATATATCCTACGCTTATTTTACGTAGATATACGTATGAATGCGTGCATCATACGCATCTGATCATATCACATATCACTGAATTGAACGTATGTATAATATACGTATGCGCTCTGAGGTTCAGTGTGAATTCTACCCTACTTTCGTATTCATGCAGTCACACACATAGAGATCGACGATATCCAACTCTCGGCGCTGCTGCCCGGGTCCACCGAGCGGTTCTGGCGGTACGACGGTTCCCTGACCACGCCCCTCTGTAATGAGGGGATCATTTGGACGCTGCTCCAGGACTTTGCTGAGCTATCCCAGGATCAGGTAAGCAGGACAAGTTTGTTTGTCATCTTTTAATTCGATTCATTTCCTTTGGTAAAATGTCTATCAAATTCTATTAAATTGATTTATTTTCATTCTTCTTTTTCCAAAAAAAAAAAACACCCAAACAAACAAACAAACAAACAAACATAACGCAGAATAAATCAGGGACTATATCATAAACGTTTACATTCGACTTTGCAAAGGAGTTGGAAAAAAAGAAGAATTCCATTTCAGTTTTTTCCTAATTGATTCCCACAATTTACTAATTGATTTTTTTAAATTTCCAATTCAAATTGATTTGAAATTTTAATTAAACTCAATTCATTTTCATTCAATTCAATTCAACTCAATGCCGATTTCATTCATTTCCCATCCAACAAAAGGCTAAAACAAAATACAAAGCATGTGTTTGTACACAAGTTGTATTGTTTTCACGGATGGAAGCACATTGTAATACGCAGCTAGCATGGCAGTGTGGATCACTTAATCAAAATATCAAAACATAGAGATATATTTGCAACTAGAAACTGAGAGTTTCAAATTCCATTTCATCCAAAGCTCACATTTTCCTGGATAAATATGTTAAAAATCAACCGAACAAAACAACAGAATGTTGAATAAAAGTCGGACTTTGTCATATACAATAATAGGAAAAGCGTGAAACTTTAAATTGCACATGGATTATTCAGGCATGGGTTAGATATACCAGCGGCTGATTTTGAAGAAGTTCTTTACTCTGTTTGTGTTTTTTTGATACTCTCTTCGTCAAACTCAATTCAAACATTCAAACAGAAATTGCAGTTTTAGTTCTACAGTCGTGGTCATGACAAATGTAGCAATGCCAAATCATTTGACTAAAGTTTTCGCCATAGCATTATATTCATAATGAATTCAGTACATCCCTCTATTCACCGCTAAAACCTATGTCTAGTGTTGCATAAATATGTTGCCATACACTGACTTAGATTGGCTTGGTCGTGCTCTTTGTCAGGATATGCCGAGTCGGGATAATGCGATAGGAAAAAAAAGTGAGAATGCCCTGATTTTCTTCCCATCACAGCTTTCTTTCTTTCTTTTTTTTTGGGGGGGGGGGGGGGTGATGAAGATGAAAAATGCTAATACGAGAATTTTGAACTTTTGTCAATGAGATAAGATTTCTGTCACACATCAGATAGTGCTTGTTTGTATCTATCTTGTCGATGATCATTATGATAAAGAGATCTTAAATTCAAAGAAAACCCAAATTGATTGCAAATACTGCAGTCTTGTACCGCAAAAAAACACAAAAAACACACACACTGCAATTAGAGTGACAAATGAAAAGAATAAGATTCAGAAGCAGAATTAGAATGCAGCAGGAAGAGAAGCTCTTATGAATGTATCAGAGATCCGATTTGATATGTGATTGAACTTTTGAGTACGTTTGAATTGCAATGTCACTTCATATTCACTTTAGTTTTAAAAACCAATTACACCGTCGGACTGCTGTAAAGAAACTTTGTAAAACTCCGGCATGTGAAACATATTCGTTTACAATTCCCTAAAAAGGGTGAAAGTTACTTATGACTATATTGCACGTATCAGGTGGACTGAAGACTTGTGGAACAAAATTATCATTACCCTTACTTTGCATAATATGCCCCATATCACAAAAACCTAAATGAAGTCAGCTGGAAGTTGTCGGATTTGTGTTTTTTTTTCTCTCTCTCTCATTGACAAACATCCTAAAGGTTTAGTTTTTCGGCCTGGGAAGGATGTCATCAGTAACTCCTCATATTCCATATTGTCATTAAAACCTGCTAACACGAATGACTGAACATTCTTTTAGTACTTCGGGTTGCTGTACTTATGATAAGAAGGACTTTGAAGTTAAGATTCCATTTTGTTGTGCCAAGACACCCTTTAACTGAATTCAATTCAATTCATTTATTTTCATCCCCATTTTTCTTCCAACAAAACATAACACAGAATACATCAGGAATTATGTCATAAGCCTAATATACATTAGATTATGCGAAACGAAAATTGACAAAGAGATATTGATACATATCGGCAAAATACAAAGTTATGTTAAGAGGGGGAAAAAGAGAACTGAGAGGTTCACTAGAAAGCAATGCTTGCATTTTGTATACCTCTCAGGTGTTTCTTTAAACTCTATGAAACTGTATGAAACTAGAAGGACATTGAAAACTCTAAGACAACCACCACGAAGGGGTTATCAGATTAACCCTGGCATTGGAGCACCCATTGACAGAATTCTCTTCATGATACATCAAAACATCAAAAAGACTACATATTTCCCCGTCTCCTGGGGTTTACATGAATACTATCACGTTTCTCACGTGTGGAAATCGGAGAAAAACCAAAATGTACAAAGAATGGATCCTCAAATATCTAAAATAAAATAAAACAAAACATAACAAAACAAAACAAAATTAAACAAAACAAATAAATAAATCCGCCACTCTTGAATGCTTGATTTCATTCGCTTCCAAGAAGATATGATTTCATATAGAAAAAAGCTTATCTGTCACACCATACCAAGAACTTCAATTCAGTCGAGACGAGCAAAAACGTAATTTTGTGCCCACTGTCAAATCAACCTCTGCGACTATAATTGTCTTTGGATTTTTGCATAATGTTGGGTCACATTCATTTATTGTTCGGACCAAAGTCTCTGTTTTATCAACACATAAAACACGTTAATACAATTCTCTGATCCAATTATTTCTATATGATTTGTCCAGTCTAACTGGACTTTATCAAATCTTTCATTTAACACTTTCGATGATTTTACTAAATTCAAGTTTATGGAATATATTATTGCTATACTATCCACATAGACATGGAAACGATAATGAAGAAAAAATATCCAAATGAGATCTTTATTCCATTTCCTAATGGGTTTTGTATAATAGACATACATCTCTCGATCTCTGCTCATAACATTTATTGTCATCTACGTAGGTCTAATACTATAAGTGATCATGAGTGCGTAGTGAGGGTTTTAATTGATTATGTTAACATACATGTATGAGTTGAATTCACTCTTCTTAACATTCTTTTTTAGAAGACAACAAGTGAAAACATTTTCATCTTTACAAATATAAATATTAGTTCAATCCAACTCACCACAAATTATCAAGTTATCCTCTAAGCTAAAGGTACCATTACACCAACAAGGTTTTGCTTCTTTTTTTATGAGGCTCAAAGAAATTTCTAGTGTTAGAAGGCAAAGCTTAGTCCGCATTACTGTAAACCTTACGCCTATATATGAGACATGAGATGACATCTACGCAAAAAATAATGATAACAACAATAAAATCAAATTGTGTATTATTTTCTTGCAACTATTGGGCTGTGAATGCTATTTTCCGGAATGTGTATTCATGCGTCTTATACACAGACAGTCTTGATGTAGCAACGCTTTTTGTCAGATGCATTTATTCAAATTCTTACCCGTATAAGCTCTGAATTCCAAACCCACTCCCAGCTGGACCTGTTGCGGAGCCTGGTCAGCGACGCCACCGACGAAAACGGCGTTGAGCTCCCGATGACGGACAATTTTCGCCAGCTGCAACCATTGAACGGGAGGACGGTGTACGATGTGGAAACGGACGAGTTCATATCTACCCCGGATCCCGGCCGAGCCCCGACCACGAAAGCCCTTGTAATGCCTGTAATATCCGCTCTCATACTAACCTTCCTTATTCTACGTGTGTGATGTTGAATAGTACACCAAATCTAGAAATCACCTTCTGCTCTCAGTGGGACCAAGTTCTTCTCTTTCACTTGCCTAGATTAACCACGGGAAATTGTCATTTTGCTCTTTGTTTTCTAAGTGTTTGCATAATCGGCTGCTGTCCTGTGTAGTTTACATCTGTATGATAAAATATGCAGCATAACATACCTAACACATGACTGAGGCAAAAGTCAATGACAGTCATTGGAGAAAAAAAAAATATCACACACACGCATATTCTACACATATGTATCATATATATATATATATATATATATATATTTCAATTTCAATTTTTTTTTTCAATTTCAATTCATGCTTTATTTCATTTTTCGAAAAGAACATAAACATTTCACTTTCTTTGGTAACAGAGAATAAGGTTGCATAGCCAAAAGCAAAGTAAATTGAAAAAAATATCTAATCGAGGAAGCTTGGGATAAGAAATACGTTGTAATGAAAATTGATTGAAGTGATAAAGACGATGTAATACGTAAAACATCGAAAAATGGAGGAACCCACTAAAAAGACAATGCTTGTAGAATGTGGGCCTCTCAAGTACAGAATGTCAATAGAAATTGAACTGATGCATAAAGTCAGAAAAAAAAAGGTCTGGAACCCCACTAAGAAGTATCAAACAGACACTCTTACTCAGGCGAATAAACATAAAACGAGATTGAGAGGACGATAAAACTAATAACGGCAACTCCATAGACAAGACAGAACGAGACAAGACTAACATAACAGGAAGACAATACAACGGACAGAAAGGCAAAAGAGATCCAGTGATCCTCGACAGAATTCATTGAAAAAACATAATGGGATGCGTGAGAAGGATACGGAAATATAGAAAAGTGTAGAGAAATAGATGCAGAAATATTATAAATGAAATCAAATCTGCTCTGTAAGTGTCTCAGGACAAGAGGGACGGGAAAATACGTGACAGTTTTATTTGTAATCCAAGTTCTTCGAAAAAGAATTGAAATAAGCCAACAGGCTAATTCAATTCTGTGGGATCATAAAATTGCAATAAAACAAATTCAATCTTCTTTTAAATGAATATATGGAGGGGGCAATTTTTTATATCATTATTCAGGGAATTCCAGTAAGTTGGGCCAGTGTAAATAAGTGTGTTCTTGGCAAACATCGTTCGTAAAAGAGGTAAATGAAATTCATTGGAGCGTCGAGTGGGATACTCATAGAATGATTGAATTCTTTGAAACATAGAAGCGAAAACGGACGGGAGTGAGTTGTTGCTGTACATGTACATAAATTGCCCCAAATTATATAAAAACAGATCTTTAATTTTTAATAGCTTATTGGAGGAAACACAAATTTGAGTGGGAGGGTATGGAAGGATAACAGATGACACGGAGAGCTTTCTTTTGTAGACGGGACACTCTATCCACTAGATTCTGATGAGTGTTACCCCATACTAAAACACCATAATTAAGATAAGGCAATATCAATGAGGAATATAACATAAGTAATGATTTTTGTGGAATATAGAAATTCATTCTATTCATAACGCCTATATTAAGCGAGATTGTGTTGGATATATAATCAATATGTAACTTCCAGGAAAGTTTGTCGTCAACAATAATTCCAAGGAATTTAAAATGTGAAACTCTTTCTAACTGAATATCATTCAAAACTATAGCTGTACTCAGAGTATCAACAGTATTACTGAAAATCATATATTTCGTTTTTTGGGCAATTAAGGATAATTTATTGGCTCTTACCCAATCACTCACTTTTTAGCTCACCTGAGCCGAAGGCTAAAGTGAGCTATTGCGATCGTTCTTCGTCTGGTGTCCGTCGTGCGTCGTGCGTCGTGCGTCGTGCGTCGTGCGTCGTCCGTCGTGCGTAAACTTTTTACATTTTCATCTTTTTCTTGAAAACCGCAAGACCGATTTTCACCAAACTTGGCAGGTAGCATCCCTAGGGGGTCAGGATCTCAGTTTTTTAAATGGGCACCATGCCCTGCCCAGGGGGCCCCAGCCCCCCCCCCCCCCCAATTAAGGAATCTTTAAAAATCTTCTTCTCTAGAACCAGAAGTGATAGAGCTAAGTTAATACTATGAGTTAGTACATTGATGACTGTAGTTTCAAGTTTGTTCATGGCAGAATCAGGGGTGCCCCCCTTGGGACCGGGGGGGGGGGTGGGCGTGGGGAGGGGTCCTAGTGGGGCCTAGATTGTACATTTTCGTGTTTTTCTTGAGAACTCCATGACCCATTGTCACCAAACTTGGCAGGTAGTATCCCTAGGGGGTTAGGATCTCATTTTTTTATATGGGCACCCTGCCCCACCCAGGGGGCCCCCATAGGGCCCAACCCCCCCCCCCCCCTCCAAAAAAAAAATAGAATAAAAAAAATTAAGGAATCTTTAAAAATCATCTTCTTTAGAACCAGAAGTGATGGAGCTAAGATAATACTATGAGTTATTACATTGATAACTGTAGTTTCAAGTTTGTTCATGGCCGCCTGGAATCAGGGGTGCCACCCTTGGGACCCAGCGAGGGTAGTGGGGAAGGGTCCTAATGGGGCCTAAATTGTACATTTTCATCTTCTTCTTGAGAATCCTATGACCGATTTTAACAAAACTTGGCAGGTAGTATCCTTAGGGGCATAGGATCTCAATTTGTTCAAATGGGCACCGAGTCCCACGCAAAATGGATGATATATATATATATATATATATATATATATATATATATATATGTATATATACATATATATGTATATATATATATATATATATATATATGTGTGTGTGTGTGTGTGTGTGTGTGTGTGTGTGTGTGTGTGTGATATAGTTTATATATATGAAATGGGTTTACGCGTTCGTTCTTTATCTTATTCTTTATTTTTGCTAACATGCGCAAGAGTGCAAAAGAGTACACAGCAAAAAACAAAAACAAAAACAGAAGAACAAAAAGGTACTAGTAACTGTCTGTACTGCGTGTTATCCTGCGTCGGAGCTTAGAGCTCCATAGTCGTATCGTGGAGGTAACTGGGATAGTATCTCCTTGGTCAAGAACCCACCATTGCCCACCGCCTGTGAGTGTCATACGTATAGCAATTATTGCAATAATAATAGAGGTCGAATCTCTGTATTTTAATAAACATGATCCCTAACAACTAAAATCTGGATTTTTAAAAGGAGTTTGATGAGGCGTATCAATTAAATTTATTTTTTCCCTGTCAGAAATGTACTGCAGTGGGGTGTTGATATATCACAACTTTCATACGAGAAGGTTTGTATAAGCGATGAAAGAGTGCAATCATATTCTAAGTCTTATTGGTGTATATACGTAATATACACGTACATATACATATGTGTGTTGTGTATCATTTACTCTATATAGATTATGTATCACGTCATACAATGGTGATGTATTCCTTGTTTTTATGGGTACACGTGTTTGTGGTTTTTCTGGTTTACGCATAAGCTCAAACTAGTTATAATTGAGCATCATATCTGTCCAATTGACATATGCAGCCTATATGACGGTACAGAAGACGAATCCACGCCGGCGATGATTTATTTGCACAATAGTTCAAAGCTATCTTGTCCAGATGAAATGATAACAGTGATGACTTATTTGCACAAAAGGTCAAAGCTATCTGGTTCAGATGAAATGATAACGTGACTCAACTTATTGCGTAACAGGCTTTTTAAAAGTCGACAGCCGACCAACCTGTCGAACACCGAGTTTTCCTGTGTGTATTCATGTATTCATGAATTGCAATACGTTTTGATCAGTACTTTCAGCATCACGTGATAAAATCGATTCTTTTATTTCTCTTCAAGCCTTATATTTGTTATCTTTAATTCCTTCGATACTAATTGATATAATCACTGCCGATATGATAGCTTCAATTTTGAAATGATACCATAAGCAAGGATAAGGATGGTGAATAGTTGTATTTATTAATTCATGAGACTACTCGAGTTGAAATATTCTCTGTGTACTCATGTATGAAAAGAAAATATATTGGTATGCGGTCAGAAACCTTTTGTGAAGACCTGTTTTGCATTCTGGTTGTTGTTGGTTTCTTTTTATTTCATTCTATTTTTTTATCTTTCATTTTTCTTTATTTCCATCCTTTCACAAAAACAATAATAATCATTGTACATAATTATACATAACAAAAACCAAAAACAGACAAAAAAGAGGGGAAAAAATAGCAGCCCATAAGTTTGTGCTTTTTAAAATTTCACTTATAACATATTGAATTATGCTATCCATTCTATTGATCAGAACAAAAGTATCATCTTTTCTAAAGTTACACAAAAAATTACCCAAACAAAAATCATCCTCACAAAAGTCAATGACGGTCAAAATCCATTTTTTCGGACTAAGGTAATCATTGGTGGATTTACCGCACCCATGTATTAACCGCACCCCCACCCCTTTGTTGGTCGTATGGGAAAAATATTTGCCCGTTGTGCATATCTCCTGGGTATACCATATAACACGTGTTAACAACAGACTCCTATACAATTCAATAGAAAACGAGGGAATTAAATGGAGAGGAAACAACATTTTTGGATTAAAAAACAAAAAAAAAGAAACACAATATAAAAAGGATAAAAAAGGAAAAATGAAAAAAAAGGTATGATAAGAGTATCTCTTTAATGCGCTCTCCATTGCTTTTCCTGTTTAATAGTATGAACAGTAGACTGGCCACTGAGATAAGGACAATAAACGCCAAGTCAAGAGAGATAGAAGGAGGATTAAAAAGGGGATAGGAGAAAGGGATGAGGGAGGAGGTAAGGAAAGAGGAATGTGGAGGAAAGAAGGCGGGAGGGGAGGATCAGATCTTGTTCTTGCACCCCATGTTGTGATCGAACTTTTTAAATTACTTTTTCACTGTAAATGGAATTGTGTAAAAATGTTACTCATATTATGTGCAATAATTTACATCAAACGGAAATTTATGTTTAATCAAAATGACGTATAAAACGGAAATTGGGTGGAATTCACGAGCAACGTTGGGAAACGGAATTCTGTTTAAAATGCTTCTTATTAATTATTTGCAATAATCTACATGAAATGTAAATTTCTGTTCAATCAAATCGACATACATAAGTGGAACTGGGATAAATATTATCAGTTTCTGCATTGAAATTAAGTCATGTCTAAGTAATTCTACGTCGAATCATTTAATCAAGAAGTCATCGTTGGAATACAGAAATCTGTGAAAAATACTCTAAGTTGAACTAATTAAACTGCAAAATTACACGAAAACTGTATGAAATGATGGAATTTTGCCTTAAAATCACAGGTTTCTGATGTGACTCAGTTGCACACCTAAAAAATGAAGTGTTTTTCCTGGCTAAGTGTAAAAACCACAACAGAATTGCTGTATTTTGTTGAAACAGAACAAATCTGCATATTTTTTCCTGTACAATTATTTTTTTTTTACAGTGTGCGATAATGTTTTCTATCGTTTGCCACTTTGCCTCTAGGAAATTGATTTGTTTTTGCTTTTAGTTATTTCCTTTTCGACCAATCTGTATTTTTTCACATACTGCACACATTTCTGCTTTAGGGAAGGAAATTTTGGTACTTTCAACTTAAAATAAATTGTTTACCCAGTTATATTGTGAAATCAAAATAAATACTTTCTTGGGTATATGGCACCCTAAAACACTTTTTGACGTGAAAACAAATGCTAAGAATCAAGTTCCTTTTTTGTTTCCTTACTGAACAATGACTCCCAGTATACTGACACCCTAAGTTATCATAAATGAAATGACCGCTCCCTCATCTTAATTTTGACAGAACTTGGGATTTACATCAAGACATGAGAAATGGTCGGTTCGGACTTTCTTTACAAATCATTTTATCCGCGACATCGCTGCTAGCCCATATGTAATAGAGATGATAGGCATGAGTGTAGAAGTTGTAGGGATGGATGAGAATGCATTAATAGGTATCATTATCACCAAAACATCAACGTGGCAAAAAAAAAAATGATATGCACCAACAAGTGCATGTCTTGATACATCCTTCTGTTTACTCGCCATATCCACGACGACACTCGAAGTGACTGTAACCATGAAAAGTTGTTTGCTCCATAGAATATGTTTAAACATCTATTCTAAGACTGCGATACGAATACTTGTAATGGAGACAAGCATTATTATCGAACATTGTTTCAGATAACATTGAGAGACAGGCACAATAATGTGCGCTATGTACACTTTATACGACCTACCATATGGTGTTACCAAGCAGTTTGGTAGCTCCACGGCCCTACATAAACACAAACCTTTCACCGACCAAGCGGGAAACGGATGAGAGGAGTAGAAGAGAGACGAAGAGATATTTTAAGATGATTTGGAAGAATGTTTGTAAATGAGAGACAGATATCTATACCATTCAAGAAACATCCAGAGAAGAAGAGAGGAATAATGAGACAGAAAATGAGAGTTAGACAGATGAAACAGAATGGAGAGAGAGAGAGGGAGTTATCGATTAGTTATTTTATCGAAATTGAAGAAGCTTCAATTCTCATTCATTAATCATATATATATATATTATATATATATATATATATATATATATATATATATATATATATATATATATATATATAAATATATATTATATATATATTATATCTATATATATATAGTTATATATATAGTTATATATATATATATATATATGCATATATATATATATATATATATATATGTATTGTACCAATTTATTTACAGTCAAACCCGTCTATAGCGGCCACCCAAAAGAGACAAAAAAGTGGCCGTTATAGACAGGTGGCCTCTAAGGCAGAATTGACTGTATATGTATACATTATACACTATATGGCAAATTATACTTATGCAATAGCCAATGTATATCGAAGGAGGGCGTAATTAGACTTTGACTTTTCTATCTATACAGCATTATGTATTTCACCCAGATTTACAATGATAATTTCATGCTTTCACATTATTAATGCACAGTACACTGTGCTAAAGCAGAAAGGTACACATGTAGAGTGTCTTTATAGCATGAAAATTGATTTAGTCTGTCCACACTTCACGTGTGCAAGAATTGAACGAAGAGTGTGAGCTCGACATTGATCGTAGGTGTACGACAGCAATGTCAATACCCCCAGTGTTGTATTTTGCCATTTGGATCGTGCTTAATCCTTGCTGTGTTGGTAGAAAATACAGCAGCAAGTCGGGCAAGTAGGTTATGTATTAACGCGTAGGTAGTAAAGTGCAAGTTTAAAGGGGCATTCCAGGCGTTTCATATCATTTTACGCCATGTAATACATAAGTCTATAGTGCCTTATATTGGTTTATGGAATTAATTGTGGTTTTTGAGCAGTTAAACCAATACTCTATCTATTTAAAAAAAAAAGAATCAAATTATGATACATTGAACAAGAATGATGACATTTATAGGAAGCTCACATATTGCAGTGGACCAATGTCATTCTTATACAATACCTCTGTCTTACTCTTAGGTATGAAGTTCACCTGTCTAGAAATTATGCATGCCTTCTTCGTTTGTTCTGCTTTCTTGAGCACCCAATCATGCACTCTGACATGTCTGATGTGAAGATGCTATGTCGTCAACCTCGTTTATTGTTATTTGTTATGGATTTTGAAAACATTCTTTTTTCTCACACCGTGCAATCACTATTAATTTTGAAACACTGTACCCAATATACCAGTGCACAGATGTGCATATACAAAAGTCTGCAAATCATAGGGATGTTTCCTTGAAATGTATTGTTTACCATTTGGAGCAATAATTTCATAAATGCTCTAGTTATCAAATTTGATGCATATGTGTAGGTCAGTTGTATCACATCAAATCCTACCATATTACGATTTCGCAATAAAACCTGAAATATGAGGGGATATCACTATTTTTCTCAATAAACCATACCTGCACATGGTTTAGTCTGGAAACAATTATATTACACTTATTGTTCACATTTTGCCTATTGAACAATACTTAATATTGATTATACTGGTTAACATTTTTACACTGATTGTTTCTATCCCTAACTCACATTTTAGAACTATTCTATAAGCATTAAAACTGGGTTTTTTGTATGATCTGCAAATGGCAAATAATGTCTTTAAAAGAACACACGCCATCTTATCTGCTTCCCAGTCGGACAAGTCAAAGTCCACCATCATTCACATGGAAGCAATGATGACATAGACCGTCCAAATATTTGTCTACTAAATACACCTGATGACATTTGGTGATAGATGATCGGCTGACAGGCCGTAAATCTCACAGGCTTTATGACAGACTGAAAGAAGGACGTATTATTGTCTTGAATCAAACGTAAAAAGTACTAATTGGCCCAGATATCTAGCGAAACATATCTAAACTGAGTCTTAAGTCGATTGTGTTTTCTTAAAGATCCAAATACTTTTGGTCCTCATCCTATTACAATAAACTCTTCAAAATTATAAATTTGATTATAAGCGTATTACAACTAGACTCAAACGAAACGAAGTGAGTCGTTAGATTTAAAGGGACTATGCAATATGAATACACGTTGACCTGTATTGATTTATAATACCCAGATCGTCATTTATGTGGCCTAAAGATTATTTCAAAAAGGGTCGTATATTTAATTCGAATTGTTTACTGTTTTTCTCCAGATTACTTGGACACAACAACAAATTGCCTTCCAAACAAAGATGTCAATGACGTCATCAGTCAATTACTGGAAAATATAATACTAATGTGGTAACAAAAGAAAATGGAATGCACCTTCCCCTTCTGACCCTAGACTGAACAGTATTTGCATGTTTTCCTGCAATGTACTGTAGTTTGTCAATCAAATAAATAACATGGAAATGTACGTGATGTTCAGTCGCAATAAAGGTGCATTACATTTTCTTTTGTTATCATAATACAATACTCAAGCAATATTCAACAGATTACGTCACTGACTAGTCAGGCTTCCAGACCATGTGCTCGTACTATTTCGCTATTGAGGATGTTGACGGCCTCAACGTCGAAAACTGGTATAGTTTAGGGTGGTTTTCGATGTCGCCGCGGAGTCCAGTTGGCAAAGGGTATGGAAACCAGACTAGTCATTGACAAAATTGTAGTCTTTTTTAAGGCGTAAGGCACGTATTTAGACATTCATTTATTTTGGCCACCTATGATATTGAAGAGAGGCCTATCATTAAATCAACACAAGTCATCATGCATTTGCAGTAAATATTTCCTTGTCCTCGCAACCTACATGTAGGCTCCTGATCTAAACCTCCGAGGGTGATGCTCTTTCCATCCAAAACAAATTCAGGCTGTCAGTTACCATCGACCAATCATTGATTTTTATACCACCGTCCTTTTGGCAAATGTGACAGGCGCCGCGGTTTCTCCGGCCGGCGTCACAATTATTCAGTGTACGTCTTGAGCTGTGTCTATACTTTACAAACCGGGCCTCTGGAAAATTCAAGTTAATACTGAAAGTTACCTTGTGGCATGAGTTCTACATACCTTTCTTTTTAACGATTATTCCAGGCTCTTAGGAAGTGTTTACTCGTGGGTTGCTTGAGAGGTGTGTATTGTCGGCCATTGTGACCTATGTGCAAGTAGATCGTTCAAAATATGGTTCGTATCCCACGTGTTCGACACTCACGAGTCATATAGCCCACGAGCTCGCCGCAAGGCAAAAAAGAAAAGGAAAGGCATTTCGGCTCGCTAGGCTAATAGCGTTAGGCTAATAAGGTCTACCAAGGAGGTACTAGGCAAAGCTTTGCCTAGTACCTCCTTGGGTCTACCAACTCGACAGAATGAACAGCGCCATTTGTACCAACGACATGTACGTGTTTGTACAGGGTGTTGCAGTAATAACATATTGATTGGAGGGGCTAATGTCCTTATGTTATCAGGCGCCATAGATCGTTTCCAGTTATCAACTTTCTTCCCCGATAACATTGTGCTCTTCATAGACACCCCACCCCCGGGGAAAAATAGAACAAAACAAAACAAAACAACGATGTAGGGCTTCAAATCTTTGATAAAGGACATTGTGTTATTTAGGCTCGCCTGCTTTTCAGCTGGAATATAAATGGACCGGGTGCCAAGATTTATTTCTCCTTTTTTTTCTACTAGGCCTACTTCACCAGTTAGATATTTTCTGTGCAAATTATTCTATCCAAGGGTCAAGAATTATTTACGAACCAAGTTATTAGAGAAACAATATTTGTAATAAACTCTGAAACTGTTATGTTTGAAATGATGTCGATTGACGATAGCTTTGATATTGCAGCTACGCATAGATTTGTAGTTTTTGTTTTTGAATTCTCCTCAAAATGAAAAATTTGCGAAGGAATATAAAACTCTTGTATGGATGCGTCTTCTTTTCCTGAATCATTTTAAGACACATGGGAGATTTGTGAAAAGCTTCCTTGTAAACCTCATTTCAATGATTGGAAGTGGTTACGGTAGGTTGATCCGAACGTACGCGTCATTTAATATTACATAATCCCATTATTCATTTCTGTCTTATGTCATTATCGGGGCACCCTGTACAGATAAGCACGTATCATGATTGGTTTAAAGATGGCGGTGTTGATCCTGTTGACTTCGTGTGCCTTAGTTGCCGAGTGTCGAGATTGTGGGCCTAATTTACCTAGTGTTGAGCTCAAGGGCCTTTTCTGTCTAGTGTCGGGCTCTAGGGCCTTCTTTTTCCCCCTAGTTTCGAGCTCATTGCCCTAAGTTACCTAGTGTCGAGCTTATGGGCCTTTTTTGCATAGTGTCGGGCTCATATTGTGCCTACTTTATCACTTGACGAGCTCATGGGCCATATTTGGCTAGTGTCGATATCGTGGGCCATATAGCTCTTGTACCTATTTTACTTGTTTTCCAGCTCATGGGCTGTATGACTCGTGGGTGTAAAGCTCGTGACGTTCCCCCTTTCGTTCTTATAGATTATTCAAGCGGTGAGTCGTGGGTTAGACATCTTGTCCAAGATTGAAAGAACCAGGCGGTAACCGAACCCCAAAGCTCGTATGCCAACGTCGAAATTGTGGCTTAATGTGGCGTACAGTGATCTATTCTTTTAGTCAAATTTCCTTTGATTTCCCTTGTTTTCATTTAAGTATTTTAGTGGTTTATCGTTGTCAGACATCTTCTCATGTATGTCCACCCAATTTCGGTGGGAAAAAAACTACATCCGTACATTTACATCTGTAGCTGACCAGCATGTCTGGGCACATGCAGGCCACGCAGGCAGTTGCACAGAAGCACACTTTTTACTCATACAACACGAAACAGTCAACTCAAGCACGCATCAACTGTACCACTGAAAAGAGTAAGACACATACACTTGTAAAGTGGAAATATAATTTATTGATTTCAATGATTTCATAAATATTCATGTTGTGATCATTGCCATTTTGACATATCCATATGTACAGAATCACATTCCTGAATTGTGCATAGAATTTATTTCATAAACTTTTCGATTGCAGCTATCCTCAAATAAAAAAGAAACAAAAATAAAACGACAACATTTACGTACGTAGCAATTATGGTTGTAACCATGGAAACGGCAGTATAGTATCCACTTTTTCCCCGCCATTAGTGTCTCTAATAATCAGAAAGTACGCTGAACGCGGAGGCACAAAACGATAGAGATTGCAAATTACCCAAAACTTACTTTGCACACGAGTCGACGTATAATGATATCATAAGTTCACATGGTTTGGCACAGGTAGCACTTGGGAACTATACGCAAAAATGTACGTCGATACTGACTTTTGACAGTACAGTTTCAGTGAAGCTGTTACGTGCAACAAATTATGCAGATAAACGAATGTATAAACAAGCAAACAAACGCAGCATATAATTGCTTCGCTTTTCTCACATTCGATACACGAGCCCAAGAAATACGAATGCGTGAAAATAATCATCTAGCCTATAGTTGTCGATGTCACTTCGTTACAACCATGGTAACTAGGCAGTTTAAAAATAGTCTGAAATTGAGGTTGATCAGTTCACAACCAGATTCTGAAATCTACGTAGACTTAGAACAGGAAGCAATCCTGCTGGAAAGAACACAGTGTCCTACAGTGTGAGAAACACAGTGTGAACACATTGTAAACACAGTGTGAACACATTGTGAACACAGTGTGAATTCTCTTCACACTGTTAAATTCGAGTTTTTTATCAGTGTGAACACATTGTGAATCATCAATTCACAGTGTGACACAGAACAAGACCAGGTGAACACTCTGTGAAAACCAAACCACAGTGTGAAATCATCTCCACACTGTTAAATCCGAGCATTTTCACATAGTCGACTATGTGACCACACTGTCAACACACTGTGAGACACTGTGTTCTTTCCAGTAGGGAAAGTTACATAAATGGTGAGTCCAACTAGAGCATGTGCTTTTTGAAGCCGAGTATCATACAAACAGAACAACGTTTACACTGTAAACAAAGAACCTCTAACAATATTTTCCAGCGCTTCAATCGAAATCATCGATCGTGTCGACTCGTATGACTATATACTAACATACGTTACAACGAAAATAATGCAACAACAACTACAGACTCCTTGTTTGTGATAGTCTTTGGCACGATTGGACAGACTTTGCTGAATCTTGAATATGACAACACTCTTTAGGAAGATAAGTAACAAAAATCTAGATCATTAAGTCATCAAGGGAGTATAACCATGAAATTGTGACGTCAAGAACATCGCCATCTTTAGACAGCTCCACTGTTTTACCTCCCTTACGTATAGATCTGCTATTTTAGGTACATTATACTACTAATGATACTAAATCCTGTGTGGTCCGTAGTGTGTGAAGAGTGGTTAAAAAGCTTTTTTTTTTAATGGAAAACAAGAAATCGATGAATATCAAATTTAATATAATTTATCGTATCATACACTCAGAATACATAATATTCTCTCTATGTCGGTATCTGTCTGATTCTGACGAAACCCCACTGGTATTGATAAGACAATGGAAATGAAAGACACATACGAAAAATACAACGATATAAAGAAAGAATAAAGAAAATTTAACATATTTCCATTTTTCTCGCATAACAAAAGAACACTCGACTTCTCTCTTTCAGAAGGCAGGGGGAATAATATTACCCTTAAAGGGGAAGGCTAGTAACTGATCAGTGGGAATCAGTGGAAATGCTGGGAGATGATTGTTCCAATCCTTATGGGATTCATTCAAGAGTTCATTGTATATCTATTGTTGTGTGAAAATGATTTGCTTCAGAATGGTCTCATATTCAAGTAATGTGCAGTTTAATGCTTCCAGGTTAGCGTCCCTGGTCAGTGACGGAGCATTAATCTGCACATTACTTGAATATGAGACCGTTCTGAAGCAAATCATTTTCACACAACAATAGATATACAATGAACTCTTGAATGAATCCCATAAGGATTGGAACAATCATCTCCCAGCATTTCCACTGATTCCCACTGATCAGTTACTAGCCTTCCCCTTTAACATACGTCAGTAGCAAGTCGAAGTTTAAGAATTCCTTTTTTAATGACGCTCGAAGACGACTGGCTTTAAACATATCTCTATTGGTTGCTCAAAATCACGTGACTCGTGCACACAGTTGATTACGAAGACTGAAGAATTTCAATTTAAACTTTGAAGCAGTTTTGCTCCAAGGGCAATAGATATAGGCCCTACTCTGGAAATTAGCTTTGAAAAATGAACTTGAGCAACATTAATTAATGATCGGCTGATGGTGATGCCGGTTATTAAATAAAGGATTGTCACCTCTGATTCGGGTTCTTGATTTGCGCTGAAAAGACCGCTTTAAAAGTACAACAATTAAAAGGACAGCTTCCCACAACGATCGTTTTTTTTTTAATAGAATACCAGGAAAACAGGTCCATTCTTATATGGGTCAATAAGGTCGAATCAACATAATAAGTTGATTGTCTCAACATGTCAAAAGATCAAATTTCAAAAGTTTTTGAAGTAGAGCGGGAGGGTGCAGAGGTTGTGATTCCTAGCAACTGGTTCAAGCTTTTTAAGCACCATCACAGAAAACATTACCGGATTTTAACAATTCAAACACTGGATCAGTGCCTCATACATTTAACATTAAATGTCTCGGAGTTGAAATGACTTGAATAAGTAGACTTTTCAATATTCTAAATTCTATTCAAACATGATTTAATTAAGAGATAATAGAAAGGACACATGAATAAATATGAAATTTCTGTAATTACGTTTTACATACACAGGAATACAAGCATGTTTATCAGCACGATCAAGACTTGTACAATCATAATTTTTTGAAAACAGTTTGCCTAAAAATGGAATGTTTTAGCGTATTCAAAAATTGAAACGATTATACAATCACTGACAATTAAAACGTCTTGGTTTATATTTCCAGAACTAGGCACATGGAAGGAAATTCACTCGTGTCAAAAGTGCAGCAATCAATGCGTTTTACAGAATTTTACAGACAGACAGTCAGACAGATAGACCAACAAACAGGTGTACAGACAACGCCCCAAACTACAAGGGACCATGCACGTGACAAGAAAAACTGAGGAAGATTAATGCACTTGGGTTGCAACCTGCTTATGTCACTTTTCGTCGGTGGTTAAAGTCTTTAAAGCGTTAAGAAGATGACTATTCTCAGAATATTGAAATATTTCAAATCACTATCCTACCAGAGGTTTTTTTTTTCTATAATCAACAGAGCTTCTATATTCCAGTGATAAAAATAATAGCAGACCTATGACAGCAATTGCTACCTTTTGTCACTACATTGACAGATTGCTACTTTGTCAGCTGCAATAGTCTTAACCCAATCCCTACGAATATTCTGAATTTCTCACATACTTTGCGAAACAGTCCAACAGATTCCCGAAGGCAAAGGGTAAAATCGCTCTCTTTTAAAGTGGTTTGGTCTACGTTGTGTAGAAGGTTTGTGCGCCTAAGTCAAACAGGGTCTTCTCCGCGGAGGCAGAAGGCGATGTGCTCAGTAACCACGCCGGAGTTACCGGGGCAGCGTACAGTGAGAGTACGATGCTCGTGTCCCGCTCGAACTGCGAACCAGAAGGAGACACGTAACACCAGTCCTTACTTGACGCGAGACGAGAAAGTATTTTGATTCACTCAGTCGTCATTTTGTAAGCTGCAATACTCCTTGACCATAGAGGGGGCGTCCTTTAACCGTCTAATTGAGATGTTGCAGCTGTTGTAGGACCCCAACAACATTCTACGCTTAAGTACTAATTCTCTAATTTTGTTAATACAAAGTTTGCTCTAACTGATGTCAGTATACACGTTCATAATCTCTTCCCGATGGTGATGATAAGTAACTATCACTAATGATATTGCACAACGTAGAGCTTCCTGTTGATTTTAATGTCACTTCATAGGAGTTAAGTCAAACTAATATACACGCCACGAGAGACGCGTGCTGCTTATCAATCTATCTCCATCACTATGCAAATTTTATTCATTGAATGCTTGGGTAACTCTTTTGAATTTAGCAAGAATACAGAATATGGTACCGGCACTAAACATTAATAGCAATGTGGAGGGGTTCCGATAAAACATTTTCGCTGTCATATCTCCATACTCCTATATTTTTAATGAATTATTTTGACAGAGACCAAGACCATTAACGTTTAATAATAATGCTATAGCATTTTACTGCCGCCTAGTAGTATTCAAATAGAAATATTGCCATTACGGCTATACCTCGAAGGACTTTCGATAACGATGAAATTGTGCAAAACTAAAATAAAACATAGATGAAATGTCAAAACACGAGCATCAAAATAGTTTGGAAGATATTAGAAAACACTAGGATCATGAGTGTTTATCTCCACAATGAAAAAAAAAAAAACAACAACAATAAACTCCTGTCGTTCTCTATAAGCTCTAGACCTATACGGGAAACGTAGCAAGCAATACACTTAATAATCTAAAGCTAATCTGAATCTGAGTGTTGCAGATGTTGTTAATTTACTATGTCGTCAGATGTATTTTCACGCTGTAAACGTTGAATATAAAAAGCTTTTTTTTTTCGATGGAAGTATGGGATGCAATGCCTTTTGTTTTTCTATTTACAAATAAAACACTACCCTGCGCTAGTTTTTACACAGCTCCCGCTACACGTAAGGAACACAGACTTAGATATTAATCTCAAATATCCATTGACGGGGATATACGTTTACATTTTTCTTTCTTTTGCACTGCCTGATGGCTGAAAGTCAAATTGTACGATTCGGAAAGTCTTAGTCAGTGTAGGTATAAGAGCTAGAAAATACTCTAGTCTTCATTCTCAAGTTATGGCCATAAGAATTCATATACTGTTTGCCTAAAATAACGCCGCAGACTTGGAATGCATGCGTGAGCTAGAATCAAGAATAGGAGTCCACACATAGGAAGAAAAAAAATGAACATCACAATTACTCGGCCATGCTATTGCAGCGCATACAATATCAAAACGGTACTCTGAATACAAGTTTTGAGTGCACAAGATTCAGGATTTAAACAACAACAACAACAACAACAACAACAATAAAAACCTCCTGTATAATACGACTATCCTGTCTAACCGTCAGAGATTTTTTTTCTGTTTTTTATTTTCTTTTTTTTTTAAAGCAGAATGAGGTTTATGTTTATTGCCTTTGGTCAACGTTGGTTAAGGTAATTGAAGTCATAAGATAGGAAATGACAGGCACAATGTAATTTAAGATTAACATTTTTTTTAAATACTTTTTCTATGTATGATTATCACATTCAAAACAGTTAATAGAAAAAGCAAACTGAAATATATTAGTTCTGAGAGGTAGTATCCCATAATTATTTGCGTGCGAAGTACCGGGCGTTAGCAAGCTCCATAAGGCTTACCATGGCCAGGGAGGTGCAAACTGACATCTTGATTTAAGGTGACATCGGGTAGGAATAAAAATTGAGATTTGCGTACTGAAAGGTGACTAGGTAGTTAATTTACATACCCTGATGAGCTAACGGCTATAGAGCAAAGGTCAGAGCTTGTTTAAACTAATCATGCTAATAGTGTCGTATGACATGCAAGGAAGAGAGAAAGGGGGGGGGGGGGGGACGGGAGAGGGACGGGGGTGGAGCGGAGAGAGAGAATGAACACAGTCTAAAGGAAAGAGAAAAACAAAACCAGGATAAACAGTTCGTTCTAACTGCCGCATAAGGAGGTAGATTTATATACACAAGCCTAAGCAAAGCAAAGCATCGTAATGAAACTTCCATGTTATTCCTTTGAAGATTTTATTCGTTTTTCACATTTTGCCAGCTAACGAGGAACAATGGATACTACCTTTAAAAAGAAAACAACACTGCGCAAAAAACAAAGTTTTATCACGAGCAATTACATCACACGTCAAGTCATTTATCAACACACACAAAAACGTGAAAGTCATCTCATCTGGTTTCATTGGTAAGGCATAAGGCAGCGCTCCCTTCGTGAGCGGAAAAAAAAAAAACATTTGCTCATCATAGTGGTCGAAGGCGAGCTCGTGTCTCGTGTCAATGCACCTTTGGTGAAAACATTTGGCTTTACTCTTCCGAGAATCTCCTACATCACTATGTAAGATTCCGAGTTGGTCCCCACTCATTCACGCTTAAAATGGAATGATTCTTCTATTTTCATATTTCATCCTTGAAATGATATAGTTATTGATGTTTATACCTGCGGTGCTTTTTCGTCTACATGGTCCTCCACGCGCGGGATTTCCGCGAGCTCCGCGCTGACCGTGGTAGGTGCGCTGTCGTCGTTCTTTTCTTCGTCGTCGCTGGGCGGCTTGTAGGTGACGAGGGCAAGGATGATGCAGAGGATGGAGAGGCCCTTGGCGGACTGGAGCATGATGAGGGTGTAGCGGCTGAAGTCGGCGTTGTTGTAGAGCCAGCAGGTCCGGCTGTCATCACACTCTTCCTCCTCCCAGATGAGACAGGTGCGGTCGATCAAGGAGCCGAAAATGATTGGGCCTGGAATGGAGCCTAGTATATAAGTCCCCCCAAGAGTGAAAGAATGACCGGAATAACAAAACATGCCATTAGGGAAATCATGAAAAAAAAACACAGCAAACAACATAAAAACTGTAAAAAATGCAACGATATACATCAACGTCCCACTTATTCAAGTTTATCTGATAAAAACGGGTTTTGCAATGGCTGAGATATACAAAAAGCAATTTGAAAGTAAAAAAGAATGTGGTCTAATAAAAGGTGGGACCCACCTTTTATTAGGACCTCTTCGTTTTTGGATTATCTCAGCCATTTGAAAACCAATTTTCATCAAATAAACTTCGAATTCCTCTTAGGATTGCATACTCTTGAATATGTCATATAAATGGTTTCTAGTTAAAAGTAGAAATAGTTATAAAAAGTTACACTTTAAATCCCAATCTGTCTCAAAACTATGCCATCCCTTTAACGGCACGATCTATTGAATCTTAGTCTCACTGTTTGAAAAGATAGACACCTGTGGGTGACCCACACATAAACTTTGACTTACCTAAACATCTGTAAATGACGGACTGAACACCCAAGGCGAATGTCCTCTGCGAGGGAGCGACACATCTTTGAGAGAAACGCACAAACAGACAAACAAACAGGCAGAAAAAGAAACAAACGGAAGAAAAGAAAACAAGATTGTATCAAATAGCTGTAAAAATTTCACGTCATTTCATCAGAAACAGCCGTCCCAAGAATATATTATTTGTGTTTGATTAATTTGGTGCTTATTTACGTCGAAGTAGGGCAATTTGTCAATCAGTTGCAATAAACACAACTCGCTGAAAGAATTTCACAACTTGCATGAACTTGCATAGTTTATTTGTGTTATTGTTTTGTTTTTGTGTGGGTGCTACGAGTGTTCAAACATTATCATAAGATATACACTGTAAAGTTTTTTGACTGTCAGTTGTAAGGTAGTGATGGAATTGCATTTATGTAATGATTTGGGTTTCTTTTGTCGTTATTCTAAATAATAAAAGCTTTGCGCTTGTCGTCATTTCTCCGCCACGGAACGCGAATCCCCCCCCCCCCCCTCCACACACACACACACACACACACAGTGATTACAGTCAAATATTAAAAAATGTAGCCAAAATTGCTTAGTTTTAGGGACATAGTGGGGAAGAAATATTAAAATGCCACAAATTTCATCCACTCCCCAAAATACAACTATCTTAATTTTGCTCCCAGGCTCAGATTTATGAAGCCATGTCGAGAGTGTTCGTGTACGTTACGTGGGCGACCACTGCATTAGCATAGACTTTGCACGTAAAACGTGCATCTATTATGGACGTGAATTTGAGTCTCGCACGGCAACGCTAACACCAGCACCGAACTTGAAATGACGAAAATGTTAATCCCTAGGGGCTAGTGTTAGTCAATGGCGAAAAAGCACGTAAATCGCTAACACAATCGGCAGAGCTCGGTTCAGCAGACGACATTCAACACCAAGCCCAGCACCAGCAACCGGAAATACGTCATAATTTTGAGGTCAACTCCCAACACCGACGTGATTTCAAGTTCGGTTTTATTGCCGGTGCTAGTGCTGAGATAGCACTACACACAATAAAGATTACATCAGAAATATGGCTTACTGTATGAACAGAAATCGAGTTGCAAATCATTTGAGTAAGATTTTGATGCAAACTACAATCGATCTAAAGTCTCTAATTTATGAGGTGATAGATACATTTAGGGGCAGGGAGGTTTCAGAGGCTTTGCAAACGTCAAGAAATTTTGCATGGTTGACGAGTAATGTCTCCCAAGATCAGAACATAGTGTATGAAATCTTACAATAATAATTATACACTTCAGGGCTTTTTAAGATAGAAATGAAAACTAGTCCTATGTCGTCTGAGATATGCGCTCCCCTTTTGTGCCGAGAATAACGGTTGGATTTTTTTTTTTAGGTCCAAACAAATCCACTGGGATTCCGCAATACTGTTTTCATCATAAAGAAGTTTCCAGTTTTATCAGTTTAACGAAAGGTCTGATGAATTACCTATCTCTACAATATACCGGCTTTTATGGAATCTAATTTTGATAGTTCCAAAAGGGACACACGAACTTTAAAGACATAATTTACCATTTGCAGATGAAACAAAAACCGAGCATTATTGCTTTAAAATAATTCTAAAATGTGAGTTGGGGATAGAAACAACCACTGTAAAAATCTGAATCCGTATAATCGATGTTAAGTGTTGTTAAATAAACAAAATGTGAACAATAGTTATAATAAAAATGTTTCCAGACTAAACCGTCTACAGTTACGGATTATTGAGAAATACACTTTTTACAATTTTTTTTTTGTGTATTATGCAGATAGGTCCCTGGGCTGCCACGTGCTGAAGCTTTTGCTTATAGTGACAGTCCTTCTTCCGCATAATTTCTCAGATGATTATTTGGAAAATTGGTAATACGATTTATATTTTGTTAATGAAATTAATTTACACATCGACTTTTCTTCTTTGAATCATGTACTTGTAATCTGCTTACTGATATTCCATGTGATATTACTGAAAATAATCTTGATTTATGTATGAAATTGTGTTGGAAGAAAAATCAAACAAACAAACAAACAAACAAACAAACACTGATATCATATCATAATATGCACTTATATGGTAGGATGTTTTGTGACGCAACAGACCTACACATATGCATCAAATGTGATATTTTGAACATTTTTTAAATCACTGCTCCATATAAGGTAAACAGGACCTTTGAAGCAACACTTTAGTTGGGTGTGTGTGCTTACCTTAGCGTGGCGGTCAGTTGAGGAACCGCTATCATAGACGTGACCGTGATAAGAAGAAAGGCTATGACGACAAACATCGTTTGTGACTGACAGCTGTATTCACACCGGCCCCCTGTCCCGTGGCCGTACCCGACCGTCTCGTTGGCGGCTGAAGGTATGCAAGCGCAGTCGTAGTATGTCTGCGGGATGTATCAAAAATGACGTGCAACATGGTCAAAGGACGTTACAAACCACCCCTGTCACACACACAAACAAAAATAAAAAAGACCATAACTACCACCACCACCACAACAACAACAAACAAACAAACAACAACAACAACAGTAGTAGTATAGCAGTAGCAGCAGCAGCAACAACAACAACAATAGCAAATCTACGGTAGGCTCGATATAACAATCGAATGTAGGCTAATAGAATAAAATGAAGGTGTTATCAGTCTGTGTGTTTTGGTGTATATAATATAATAAGAAATTTCCTTTACTTTTGCAAAATGACACAATGTTTCCGTGCAGTTTTGGGCCATATGAAGGTATAAGCTTATCATCACGTTGAATAGACCGATCATCGCGGAATACAAATTTATACTTGATTAGGTTTTTATTTGTCGTATGAAACACTAACAGTGAGTGCTCAACATTAAAACAGACACAGTGCCAAAGCACAGTCATGTGGCTATACTTGGACTTATCTGGGATAATTGCACTTATTGTTGTTGTTGTTGTTGTTGTTGTTGTTGTTTTTGTTTTTTTTACTTTTTAAATCATGAAAGTGCTTACCACTGACGAGTCGTCGTCTGAAGAGTTTTTAAACGAGCATCCCGCGTGGCACGGCGAGTAGTACAAAACATCATCATGTCCACATACGGGTTGGAAGTCGTGCGTACATTTACAATCCTCATTGCAGACATTGTCAACCGGGAAATCCTGATCGCCGGACCCGGGGCTGTTATGAGTGGAATTTAGCACGTGAGACACAGACAAGTAAACAGACAGACAGACAGATACATGCATACATATATACAGAACAAAGCATGAAACAAGAGAGAAAGAGAACAAGTTAAACACGTAGGAGGAAAGAAGATAAAAATTAAACAGAAGAAGATATCTTATCATTTATCAAAGTGGAATTAAACAATGTGAAACTTTTACATCCTCCGTTTCAGACCTATAAAGATGCATTTTGCGATAAGAATCAAGGTCTGGCTTTTCCACGGTTATTCAGCATTATTTCTCGTCATCTTTGGACACTAGTGACTGTCCCAGCTTTGAACTTAAGAATAAACCGGAATTTCATCATTATTAATGTCCTTTTTTGTTGCTGTTATAGTGAAAATTTTTAAGGGAGTTGTAATGAGATGGAATGATTATGTAAACTATCACGATTACACGACTCGTCTTCGATTTTCTGTTCATGGGTTTCAGTGTCTGCTGGTTTCTCCATCGAAAATAAACAGACAGAACGGATTATTACAGCCCCCAGGTTGACACAAACTTGTCACTTGTCATCCACCTTGCTTTGATTACTCCTCCAAAGTCCAATGTCCTTAATTTCCTGAAATGTGTCCACCTCTTCTTGCCACTTGTCATGACTGTTTGAATTTGTCCGATATCATCACAATTTAATGAGTTTGACAATATGACAAATTTAAAACGGCTCTGGTTCTGCAGTCGCGATAAAGCCGTCTTTGTTTTTTTTTAAATCTAAAGTCGATAGTTAAGTCCATACTTTATTGGGATCTTCCATCTGTTAGAGACTTCAGAAAGATTGTCTTCTGTTTTTTGAGGGGCCCGGGGTATGCCTTGTCATTCTCAGTAGTGGTTGATTTATTGCTGTTCTTAATCCCCCATATTGTACTTGAAGAATGTTTAATGAAGATAATTGTCCGTTTAGTATTTCAAGTAAGCAGTGGATCCTCTGACTAATCATTAGCACACGATAGTAATTAATACAAGGCAGATAAGAGAACATTTAAAGGAAAATACTTTACATCAATAAGCTTACGAGTATACATGTCGCACAGATACTATACCCCGATGTTTAACGAATGAAAACTTTATGCTGGGATTACAACGAACTAAAATCTCTGCGAGCAACCTCTTGACTAAAAGCAAAAGTACATTGAGCTTTGCCCATCTAACACTATGAAGTGGCATTGATTGCAAGAAAATTGCAAACTAAAGCACAAAAAGGGGTAAAAAGCCTGGATAGAAAATTCTTTCCTTTGATTATGAAGCGATAAGTCTACTTTCAAACAAACAAAAAAGTTAAAAAGCAAGATATTACCATCTCCTCTGACCCACAAAAACTGAATTACGTAGGAGCAAAATCGGGCAAATGCTTACCTAATTTTGTAATCCACCGTAACTCCGGCAAAGTCGATGCTTTCACAGCTCATAAAGAAGACGAATTGAAGACCCAAACTACAGATGAGCACGCCGAGAGTGAACCTCAGCATACCTTTGTATTTTAGGTCAAATCGCTTGACCACCCAGCCACCGAAGAGGGCGCCAATAAAACTTGACGGAGTGACGATGATACCTGAAAGGTAAGTGAAAAGAGATAATGGCTGTGATCCAAAATATTTGCCAGGAGAAAATAGGGACACGGTTAGAGAAGGAGAAGACGAAGAGCAAGAAGTAGGCGACTACTTTATACATCAAGGTTTATCATTCATATTTGTTATTTCAAACACTTACATAATAAGGTAAAGTCTATGACACTTTCTTCAACTGAATTGTCACCTTAGTAGTGATGCTGCGAAAAATGGCTGCGATAGGTAAAAGATGCGAAGATTACTCTCAAAACATTGTGATTAATTCAATTCTCACAGTGCAATAAACGATGTCAGTTTAACTCTCACAGTACAACAGACGACTTTTTTTTTTTTTTTTAATGGGGAATAATCCTAATTTGAACGTTTCAACCTTATGGCCTGCAAAATGCCATTTCCGGGAGGATTTTATCCCCTTTGGAACATGGGAACGATCATTCCAAATATCAAGTCCAGTTCTTTTAAATGATGCAAATCTTTGTTAGGAGATCATATGCTTTTAACGAAGCATACCTTTTGGAGCAAGTTAAATCAAATCAAATCAAATCAAATCAAATCAAAACAAAACAAATCAAATCAAATCGAATCGAATCGAATCGAATCAAATTAAATTGTCAGGAAATATAATAAAAACGAGTCAAATCAATATCAAATAAAGCCATTTACAGACATCGCAACGAGTTGAATCAAGTCGATTCAAATCGCTATCGAATAGTGCCTGTTCAACTCCGGTAAGATCAAATGAAATGATATCAAAATCAATATTACTCTGACCCCTTACCCGCCAAAATGGCTGCCTGGCCCGACGTCAGGTTGAACTGCGACTCCATGTACTTTGGGCCGAAGACGCCCACGGCGACTAGGATGAAGGTCTCGCAGGCCGTGGAGATGTTGTTAAACATAAATGGCAGGTTCTTGATCAGCATCCACAAGGCGCGGGGAAACTGGGCGATCGACCCCCAGCCGGTCTTCGTCTCAAACTCCATCCCACGCTGGGTCTCGTGCTTGCGCTGGGCGAAGACTTTTTTCCCGCCTTGTGGGTATTTAAAAAAAGGTTTTTTTAATATATTAATAAGGTCTTCTTTATCCAGGGTAGCCTCTTCAGTGTTGCCACTGCTCTACCAGAGGGTCCTACCATTATAACCACCCTAACGTTGCCCGGTACCCATTTATACACCGGAGTCGAAAGGGAAATGGTGGGTAAAAACATCTTCAGGTGTGAGTTTCTTCAATTTGTCTCCCTCTACAAATTTAACAATACCGATCTGTACAGATCAGCAGTTGCGATCTTAACAAATTCACATTGTAGAGGGAGACAAATTGAAGAAACTCTCACCTGAACCTTCACCCCTCTGAATAATATCTTTCTTTCATTCAAAAACATCTTGTCCAAGGACGTAAGCGCTGGGAGGGAATCGAACTCGGGTCCTCCGATTGGGGATCGGGAGTCTTATATCCACTGTAATCATAATACCACAGCGCCCCCATAGTTTTTAAGAGTAGCAATAAGGATTTCGTTATGCCTGCAAGCTGAATATTATCAGTCACTTCGAGCTTGTTTCCATATTACGTGAGAACAGGAAGGGGGCAAGGATTGTTATCATTTAATGTGAAGACTAAATACTCTGTAGATCTCGATCTAGACCCTAAATGAATTCGGTATTGGTCAATTTTCGATGAATTTTCTATGTTCAAATCGCTGGCTTTGAGCCATGTTTCTTTCGGGGAACTTATACTCCCACAAGCATCTGCTTCTTTGTAGGTTTATTTTTTTATGATCGATTTATCCGTCATGAATGTAATGTACTTCAGAATGATTTTAGTTGATTTTTTTGCCATGTAAATGCTATTTGTATACACTGAACTTATAACTTATAATTCATGTGTTACTTAAATTGTCATGGATAGATGTTGCAAACACAACACTGTATGATTTGTGTGGAAACGTAATAAATATGATAAATGAAATGAAAATGAAATGTTTGGAAGCTGCATGGGAGTGATTAGCGCATAATTACACTTACGTATACTACATTATGTGTGCATAAGTATGCGAATGTGAATTGCGAAAGACATAATCAGTCAGATCGCAGCACGTATGCTAATGATCCGATCCGGCAAGATTTATTCAGCACTCTCGTTGACGATCTTTGCGTTCGAAAGGTGTCTCGTACGTGCGAGATTTTGCGAGAGTTTGACAGGGCTATGGTTTTCACAGTGTAGCGACTTGTACATAAATTCACCATGGCTACAAGTCACGGTAAATTGTCCTCCAGACTTTGATCTTTATTTTCATACCATATTTGCGTATGATATCGGTTCTTATCATGACGATATAATCAGTTGAATTTGTGTAAATTTTACCTGCTTTTCACGGAAGATTTTGTCGTCTAAAGCTCGTTTTTGATTCCTGACCGGATTAAGAAACCGTTGTTTCTGATTTTGGCTTTTTCGTAGAGAGGAAACTTACATGCTCATCATATATTTGAATCAAGGAGACGCAAGCATGATTTATACTAGTTTTCCGTTTTCAAATGTCTGTAAAATTCACTCTTAAGCCGGAAGTATGCTCCACACAAAGTGTACAGTGGCGCGAAAGAGCTCTCTCATTGGACAGTATTTGCATTCAGCACTTGAACTTGGCTTGAGCTACACGCGTGCCCGTATGCAAGCATGCGCTATGCACGCACGTGGCATGAAACCGTAGCAGCGTAATGACGCCAATGCAAGCGCTGAATGCAAGCGCTGTCCAATGAGAGAGCTTACTCTTGAGATTGCACGGTTTCAAGCTGACCAGCACTGACATCGATGTATATTCTACTGGTTCCTGACCGGATTTAGCAACAAATTGTCAAGATATTTACATGGATACAAAGATTAAGAGATGGACTACCAAATAGTGCATTTTCATCGAGACGCAAGGTGAATGTGGTATTCTTTTGACGTCTTGAACGTGTACTACACGAATTACTTTTTTCATCATTTTTCAAGCTCAAATTACGCTATTACATTTTTCATTTACAATAATTTGAGTAACATGTGACGATAGCTTACATATTTTCCTTGAATTTGATACCAAATTTGTGAATATAAGGTGTATTTTTGTTGCCGAAAGCCCAAGGACAAAATCCCCTACCGCAGCTCATTTCGTATGTAAGAAGCGAGCGGGCTTGCATACGAGTTGAATAAATACGAGCGAATTATCGGGTGCTGCGGTCTGACTGTAATGCGGGATATATTGCACGGTTGATTGACCAATCATATTACAGAATCCACAGTCGCTGCTAATTCAGTATCACCTCAAAGAGACAGACAATAGATCACTGAGCAAAAATACAATAAGAGTATTAAAAACTATTGCCACTAATCAAACACAGATTGCACGTCGCGTTCAGTATAGTTTGGTTTTACTCGTATAATGACGGTGCCTTTGAACTCACCTTTTTTCCTTCTCTCTCTTTCTCTTTCCCTCTCTCAGTGTCGCACACAAAATTCATCAATCTATTCATCTATCCATCCATTAATCTATCTATCTATCTATCTATCTATCTATCTGTCTATCAGTCATTATCTATCTATAAGATATCTATCTGTATAGATCTATCTATTTATCTATCTATCTATCTATCTATCTATCTATCTATCTATCTATAAGATATATTTATCTACCTGTATATATCTATCTATCTATCTATCCCTCTTTCTTGCTATCTAGATGTAGCCATTTTTCTGTCTAACCTATCGAACTACTTTGATAAAGTCATACTATATGTTTGTACATACAGTACACACACACACCGATTGCTTGCTCGTTAACCAGATTGCATGAAATATTCTCTGTCGATTTCGTTTAGTCTAGAATGCACGATAACAATCTCTGGTAGGAACGAAATTGGGTGGGTCGTCGTAGCAACCAACCTGGAAGCGAACGCGGGAAGGCGAGGAATGGGATTACGATTGAGAATGAGATTCCTGCAGCCACGATGAAGCCCAGCCACCACGCTCCGACCCAAGTTGGACTTGAAGGATCAATGTCAAGTCTAACGTCATCACAAGATAAGAGAGAGAAAGAGCATGTGTGTATGTGTGTGTGAGAAAGAGAGAGAGAGAGAGAGACAGACAGACAAAGAAAAAGAATATTCCATATTTCCATTAAACAAAGATTCATGAACATTATAGATCATTGTCATTATCCCCTCCATATTTCATTTATGTTTTCATTTCGTTTTATTTCATTTCCACCACACACATGATTACAACATTTGAATATTCACATAAATAAAACGACAATGCAACTAAACAAACTATGAACAGTGATATATAATATCTTTAACTTCAAGACAAATACCGACAAAATATCATAAACAACTACCATAAGATACTATAAAATCATCAATTATTAACTTCTTTTCTACTTCAATATCATAATTATCATTACCATCTTCAGGTCATGCTATCGCCTTTGCGTTTAACGCTATTTTAATCTCCATTACTTAGTATTCATTTAAGACTTTGATTCGTCACATGTTTTTGAGGTAATAAAGGAAATAACAGACGCACTTACTCGTTGGGATCTTTTCGTATATCCACGTATAAACCTAGCAATATTCCACCGATGATATAACCAGCCGCCGGACCAAGAATGGCCATAGATTTAAATATACCTGGAATGAATCGAAGACAAAAAAGAAATAACATGGAAGCTTACAAACTTAGAAACACTGAAAGTGAATAGAGGAAAAAGCAAATCAGTTAACTATCAACAAGACGAGTGAAGACTATGCAGGATTTATATTTTTCTTCCAACACTTACTCTAACATCAAATAATTACACTTGCATAGCAAATGAGTATTTTAAAAAAATGTAAAACAGCAGCCTCAAAATTTTCTAGCGATAAAAATTTTGCCTTCTAATTGGAACGCGTTTCTGATATTATCTAAAATCTACGCATTACACTGTTGGTAGTTCATATTGACCTACAATGCATTTGGAAGCCAGGATTCATGGTTACACGTGCAATACGAAGACTTTTGTTTTATCTGGTGAACGCCAGAGGTGTACCATAATTTGCCCATGCACAGCGGTGACATTGCTTGGACTTTAGAAATTATTCCTTTATAATCCGGCAACAGTGAAATAACTAAAAACTTCGAAAGGAAAGTTTGCGTTATGGAAATAACTTACCTTCCCACTTACAAGGAATATTACCTCCCCCCCCCCAAAAAAAAAAAGTAGGTAAAATGCTTTATACTTCCATCTTTTTGTTTTCATCACGATTGAGGCAACATCTTAATACACCAATCCTCGAGGGTCTGCTGACATAGTGACAATAGAGGGCCTCCTACCTTAAAGAAAGGAGAAAATTGTCTTACCTATATAGATACCGGAAGCCGCCGAAGACACATTTTCGTCGATGTACGTAATGCCGAGCGTGTAGAGGGGCGAGGCTCCGATCCCGTGAAGCACCTGGGCAAAGATGAAGACTCCGTAGTAGCTCGTGAGACCCTCGTTGAGGGTGGACATATCCTCGCATGGACCGAAGTCTGGCCGGTTTGGGTCGCACATTTCAAAATCGGCGTTCTATACCCAGGTGCAGAGAAGAAGAAGAGGAGGAGGAGGAGGAGGAGGAGGGAGGAGAGAGAGAAGAAGAAGGAGGGAGAGGAGGAGGGCAAGGATTAGGAGGGGGAGGAGGAATAGAGGAGGAGGAGGAGAAGAAGAAGGAGGAGGGGGAGGAGGAAGAGGAGAAGGAGGAGGAGGAGGAGGAGGGAGGAGGAGGGAGGAGGAGGAGGGAGGAGGGGAGAAGGAGGAGGAGGAGAAGGAGGAGGAGGAGAAGGAGGAGGGAGGAGGGGAGAAGGAGGAGGAGAAGAAGGAGGAGGGGGAGGAGGAGGAGGGGAGGAGGAGGAGGAGGGGAGAAGGAGAGGGGAGAAGGAAAGTAGTAGGAGGAATGGAATAAGGAAAATAAAAAGAAGATAATGATAATAAAGAAGAAGAAGACAATGTTGAGACATTTACCGATATCAGATTAATTCCATGTATGAGGATAATACCTATTACCAGATAATTAGATTATACAGTTCGACCTCAATTATCCGCCCATGTCGAGACCGGCGCTCATCCGGATAAGCGAATTGGCCGGACATGGGAGACACGATGTTAATGTACATAGCTGCCGTCCAAGCTGCCGTCCCAGTGCACTGGCAGCTAGGCAGGTAGCGTACCCCGCAAAACTGCGCCATGATTTACTGACAAGTTTTCCATCCATGTTCTTATGGTGACTTTATAGATCAGGGGCCCGTTTCATAAAACTTGTCATTATTAACAAGTTGTCATAGATGTGACAAGCTACTGAAATCCTTGCATCTGATTGGCTGAGAGCAAATTTGTCATAGAATTGTGGCAGTTGTCACTGATGACAAGTTTTATGAAACGGGCCCCCAGGGGGGCGTTTCATCAACGAGTTCGTCGGGGGTTTTCACCGACGAATTTGCTATCAGCCAATCAGACGCAAGGATTTACACTGACAACTGTTAAAAGCTAATGAAATCCTTGGTCTGATTGGCTGATAGCAAATTCGTCGGTGAAAACTCCGACGAACTCGTTGATGAAACGCCCCCCAGGACTACTTACTTTTACGATGAAAATGTGGTGTGAATTTATGTTAGTTCTGTCGGAAATATTGTAGGTAAATCGTGTCAGTTTTGTAGAAATTTTTAATTGAGTCACTGTTTTTTTCTCAATTTTTGGATGAAAAAAAAGTCCTTCACTGTGTGAACGCGTCCGGATAATAGAGGTTTCCGGATAAAAAGGAGGCCGGATAATCGAGGTCGAACTGTAATTGAAACGCTCGGTGTAACGCAAATAAATCACTGGAGTGTCGAATCCATTGTAGTAACTTTTTTATTTTTATGAGCTATAAAGGGGGTTCATAAAATGAGAAATGACAGCTCCAATCGATATTGATCTATGAAAAATGAAAGAAAAATATGTGATTGTGGGTTTATCAACTCAGGTCTTTCAAAATATTTTGTTTAGTTATTTCAGTTATAAAAGCTGTAAGGAATGTTGGTTTGAACACGTATTGACGTATAAATGTCAGTATGATATCTACTGTAGCCGAAGTTTTCTACATATAATGAATATGATTTATATAATATATTCTAAAATATTTGTTTTTTCTTAGTACATTCTGTCTTCGTAGCATATGCTATTCTATCGACGTTCTTTCCCTAAGAGGCCCATATTCTACAAGCTCAGTCTTTTTAGTGGGTCCCTCCATTTTTTCGCAGTTTGCATCTATTGTTATTTCATTATCATCACTTCAGCTTTTCGTGACAATGTATAATTACTTATAAGGTTCCACAATTGTTCTATACTCTTCTCTATACTGCTTTGTTTTGCTTATGAAACCTTGGGCTATTCTTTGTTATTAAAGAAAGTGAAATGTCTATGTTCTCGTCGAAAAAATGAAATGAAATTAAATCAAATTAAAATAAGATTAAATTGAATTAAATTGAATTAAATCAAATTAAAATGAGATTGAATTAAATTAAATTAAATCAAATCAGATTAGATTAAATTGAATTAAATCAAATTGAAATGAATTGAATAGAATTGAATTGAATGCTAATGTCTCTTTGGCTTAGGTCATTCTTGTTAACTTTAGATCTTACCTGGTACTGGTAGTCCCCCGTTATATAATGCGGAAGCGTGAATATGAGAGACCCCACACCGAAGATGAGTGCACCTATGCCCAGCCAGATGGGTTTGTGCGCCTTCTCGCCGAAGTACGTGACGAAGATGATGATGACCATGACGGTGAAATCGTAGCTGCTCGAGATCAGACCGCTTTTGACGCTGGGGAAGCCGAATCGTCGCTCGAGCGTGGTGATGACCACGTAGACGAGCCCGTTGACGGTCATGCCCTGGGCGATGACGAACACGGAGAGGAAGAATGTGTAACCGACGATGTTGTTGCAGCACTGCGAAGAAAAAAAAAGACAGATTCAAAGAATGTGTACTCACTATGAGCTGTACGATTTATTACTGAATAAAAAAATCCCGAATTTCTAATAATTATTATAAACAATACACGAATGAATATTAATATAACAGTTGGGCAATTATGTAACAAAAATTGGTCGAGATGCTCATATCCGGCAGAGAGTATGACATTTTACATCCAAGGATATTTTGGGGTGCTAATTTAAAAAATTGCCGGATCCAAGCGATCTGATCGCTGGGTCGGCTGCCAGTTTGATTTCCAATATGGCCGCCGTTGCGAAATATCTTAAGATCCCTAACTTGGATTCTATAGTGACCTGTAGCACCAAAGTTTGGTGCACAAGAGCGTTTCAACATGTTAATTTCAATGACGGATTAATCTGAAGTGTCTGACAAACATCGAATGGCCGCTATTTTGAATTCCAATATGGCCGCCACGACGAAATGTTTGAAATCCCTATCTCGAGTTCTAAATGACAAGTGACGCTGAAATTTGGTGCAAACAGGCATTTTAACATGTTGGGTTAAAACTAGAATAGTGTGATGTGTCTGACAAACGCTATGTCCGTCATTTTGAATTCCAATACATCTGAAAAGATTAATGTCACGACTAATTTTCACGGGGCATGCCAAAAAGTGCAGCAGAAATAAAGCATAATGCACTCAATAAATTACAAACGCGTGCTCAATCAGGTAGCCTAATTTACAAACCCTAGCTTTAGGGATTTTCAACACTCCGACGTGGCAACTATGTAGGAAAATTCAAATTGGCTGCCGTGCAGCTTGTCAGACATGTCAAATCAATCTGTTAACAGTCAACATATTACATGCTTTTATGTATCAAATTTCAATGGCCTATGTCATTAAAAAGGGAAGATAGGGATCTCTAAATGTTTTGTGATGACGACCATATTGAAATTCAAAATGGCGGCAGACTCAGTGGTCAGATCTCTTGGATCCGGCAATTTTTTTTTTTTTTTAATCAGCGTCTCAAAATGATCCTATATTCAAAATTTCATAGACTCCGCCGGATGTGAGTATCTTTTTTTTCACTTTATCTGCCCCACTATAACAATATATCTATCACAGAATTTCATAAGAAGATCCTGAATTATACGATACATTTATATAAGTGCACGCTCACCCACATACATGTATGCATGAATGCGTATATTAAGTTCATTGCGTTTATCACTAGTGGTTAACTGCATATTGTAATGAATCTGTATCTTCTTTGTGCAATGAGGTTTAAATTATAAAGATCATTTATTCACTATATCTATAAAGAAAAACGCGAAGACCCTTCAGACAATTATTGCATTTTTCGTGCGAAAAAAAAAAACATTTTGGGGTATTCAAGCCAAAGTGAACTATCTTGGTCTTCAAGGCGCAGCATAATCATTTTTTTTTTGCCACAAAATCAGCTCCATGTTAATTTAGCTGGGAAATGTTTCATTTCTACGCATATTTGCCTTGGTATCTATAGTCGATACCATTTCTTGCTGACTATTGCTAGTCCCCCCGAGGAGAACCAAGAAGGATTGGCACCTCAGGCCAGTATTAGGAGTGTGCGTGTACGTCAGGTGAATGACGGAAGGCTGATGTAGACAATCTGAAAGACCATTATTTTTGCACCGGCTTGCACCCTGCCCTTTTGCGAGTGGCGAGGTGGGTTTTTTTTTTAAATTGTGATGATCTTATACAGAACCTTCATTTCATGTCCTGCTTGAAGCACAGACCATTCTATCTCTTGATAGAGAGGATGACACACAACCGTGGTCAGCTATAACTTATTGCAAGTAAAAACCACCTGATTGCAAAGCTTGCGTGCCGCCGAATGAGCCACCTTGCCACCCTTACGATATAAAGTATCAACCCATCTTGAGAACAGTCAAGGACAGTGGAGAAATTTCTCCTGAAGTTACAAAATTAAGCCAGTATTATCAAATCGTGTGAGATTAATAGCGGAGTGTCTCGAAATCTATCGAGCAGTATTTGTAGAGGAGTTTAAATACCTGTACACAGTTTGGTCGCCATTTGTACCAGCCACAGTCTGGGTTGTCATCTTCGTCGTCATTGACGCCATCGGACGGCGTCGAGACGTCGTTCTTGGGAGGTAACTCCTCGTTCGGCGAGGCAGCAGCACCGTTTGTCGTCGACGTCCCATTGGCAACGGCCGTGCCGTTAGCCTCGGGGTGGTGAGCGTTCCCGTTGGTTTCGGTGTGCTTGACGGCTCCGTTGTCGAGCGAGGTCTCGAGCTCGACATGGAGGGGGTTGTCGAAACCCTGTATCTCGTTGTCGAAATTCGTCTGCGTTCCGATGGTCGACGGCGGTCGCAGGAGAATGCGATCGTCGGCGTTATTGCTTTTGTAAACGCCGTTCATAATGTCTCAGTTCTGTCTGGGTTTACGGACGATCTGTGGTCGATCGGTGGGTGACAAGTTCAATCCTACAAATACAACGATTGCTCCAAAAATCATTTCCCTTCCTTCTTGTTAGTATCCATGAGTACTCTTGGCACTGATTGAGGAAGAGATGTTTTTCTGTTGAAGAGAGAAATGTAAAAGGAGAGAAGGGTGAAAATGGTTTAACTGATTAAGTATTGATAACAGCACTATATAAAAAAAGAGAAAAAATGGCATGACATGTCCGAAGATCGAAAAGAACCTTATCGTTTTAATTATCACGCGGGCATGTCGAGGGGGGGGGGAATAACAATCGATGGTTGTCCCCCAAAAAGAGTGCTAAGTAAAGTTTGCAGCGTTATGTAAACAACGGTTTCAGATTGGTTATTGAAATTTTCATTATCATGTATTTGCGGAGCTAGTGTTGTAGGATATAGGGGTATCCATTTCGTAGTGGTTTGAAATTATTGTAAAAGTAGCAGAAAAAAGAGGTTTACAGGGTAGGTGAATTCAAAAGAATGTTGTAAGAATGTTCCTCATGTTACGATTACAAGGACCTGCTTTCTAATAGCTACGACATTGCCATCTCTACGGCTTTTCCTCACACGTTTTACGCCAGAACTCGGGAGAAACATAAAGCCCTCTGCCCATACATGGGTTTTACGAGCAAAATAGAACTCGGATATCACGCTGCTATATAGACATACTGGGCAGTCACAACTTTACCACCGTGCTCCAATGAAAATACTAAGATACAATGTAGTTATAGAATTTCTAGACGCGTTTTGGATTGAGGAGTGCAAAATTCTTATTTCCTGATTCTAAGGTACACGCAAAAGCAGTACGTGAATGTCATGTATGTTTTGGTATAGGTATCTTCGTTCTTGTGAAAGATAGGGAGGTGTGTCATATAGGTTTAATATTTGCTAGGTAGAAGAGCCCAGGTGCCTTCCAGACAAAGGTGCCTTGCAGATAAAGTTGCCTGAGATATTCAGGAACATTGGCCAATATCCATTATTACCTGTCACATTTAGTCAGCCGATTCATAAACCTGTCTATTCGTTCCTTACCCCAACCAAATCAAAGACCCCCAACACCAATCTGTAAAGATAATACAAACAGTGACAAATATATACCAATTGTATGGTAGGAAGGAGGTATACTGAAGTTTACCTGGGAACTGATTGCAGATATCATCTAGACCTTAATCATGGACTGTATCCGTAGTATTTACCTTAACTCCTGAAGAGGGGTACAATAAGATAATTACCAGCATTGGGGGAGGGGGAGTGATGGGAGGGGCGCTGTATCCAGTCCTGGCTGCATATACTCGATATACTCGATATATACAAGTCACTGAACTTAATGCAACCGGGGCTAAGACAACCTGATTGTAACAGATAGAAATGGACCAAAACAGACATTATCTACTCGATTATCATCCTCTTAATACAGCAGTATCTTGTGATAACCGGACGGTTTGATGTTTGTGGACAAAGGTCAATGGTTAAACCGGAGATTACAATCAGAAACAGCAATCAACAACACAACACAAACCTTCAAGCAACACATAACACAAATCGTGTCATGTGTTTTCCTCGCGAAAAACCAACAAAGATCACACCATGGATATCTCATACAGGAGACCTGCTACTGATGGTGCGTACAGTTAGGGTGATGGAAAGAGTAATGCTCCACCTCCCTGGTGTGTGCGAAAATTATGTTGTCTGTCTATTTTAAGATAGGGAAACTTCCACTGACAAAATGATGATATATTGAACATTGACAGGAAATAATAATGAAAACCCTTTCGTTGCAAGTCATCCCGATATCATGCTCTTATTATTACTTTGTATAAGATGGGATCCCATAACCTCATTGTTATCCATCAAATCGAGACAGTTGACATGATTGATGGTCAGATTAAATGTATGAACCACGTATTGATATACAGATCTCAAGGAGGGGGAAAAAATCAGTCGAAGTTATCATAACTTCATTGTACAATGTAGTGTTCCACTGGTTCTCTTCATCCACACATTGCTTTGTGGTCACTGTTTCTTCGTGTGTTCTTGTGCTTCGTTTCATTTCTTTACCCTTTTTTTTGGGGGGGGGGGGGGGGGGGAAGGGGGGAGGAGCCGGGGGTGGTCTAAATTTTACTCAAAAACTGTAAGAGACTCTACATTTACAGTCAATTCATGTTCTTTGGATTCGATAGAAGAGCGAGTACAAGCCGTATTCTTGTATCATATATATATATATATATATATATATATATATATATATATATGTATATATATATACATATATATATATATATACATATATGTATATATATATATATTGTACACACGCACATATATATATATATATATATATATATATATATATATATATTATATATATATATATATTTGTTCAACGTAATCAAACGCATCTCGAACATGAAAAGCGCACTGAATTTCCTTTAAATACGCCTGGAAATAGGTATCACTTCTTTGGTCACGTGATTTGCACATGGCTGAGAGAGAGAGAGAGAGAGAGAGAGAGAGAGAGAGAGTAAGTGAGAATCGATCATTTTCAAGCTAATTTTGTAGATGATAGTTCCTCATAGATGATTTGGGATAAAACTAGGAGATAGAAATTGAACTGTCACAATCTTTGTCATGTGATTAGTACGTTGCTAAGAGACACACAGAGAGAGAGAACGACCGTGCCATTTATCATGATTGCAAGGGAATTTGCAAAAGAACCCAGTGGGGTAGAACCGTTAGTTCAGAAGAGGATATTCATAATATGAACGTCACGCCATATTTGAGAAATTCGCATTGTATGTGTGTACACTGGGTGTTGTAAAATGCGTCAAGGCACAAAGGTCGACTTGGGGCTCACTGAGCATGAAAGCAAACAAAAATGTATGACGATATTGATGACAGAGTCGAAAGCCTGGTCAAATATTGGCTGGCCGCGCATGCGCACACACATTTGGAATTCCAGGCATATGTTAATTCTGCGGCTTGGAAGTGTGTGCTTTCTTCATTTGCAAAACAAACAAGGATGTGTATTACATGTAAAAAAAAAAAAAAAAAAAAATCAATCCCCGTTTACGATAAGATCTACATCGCTGGCGTTGCGGGACGAGGTATATACCACAATGAATCAGCAAGTGCGCATTTTGACACAACGTTACGAAAGAAATGTGTATGCTGAAACGACAATAAAGATCTGAGTAATACTGAATAATTTAATTCCCGTTTTGATTGTTGATTTTCATTATCAGTGATTATGTGATTTATACACACTACCGATGAACAGACACACTAACCTTCTCGCTTTATTTTTACGCATGTGAATGTGTTCATTGTTTTCTTGGTCCGGGAGGATTTGCGCAACAAAATATTTTTGCTTTGGTTTGTTTAATGGAAGGAATAGTAAGGTTGGCGATTTGTTGTTAATGAGTTAAAGGTATATCTATTTTCCATTTGCAGATGAAACAAAAACCCAGCTCTAGTGCTTCAAAATCGTTGTAAAATGTGACTTATGGATAGAAACAACCAATGTAAAAATTTGAATCAGCATAGTGTGAGCGATGGTTATGATAAAAATCTTTCTAGACTAAACCGTCTACAGTTATTGTTTAGTGGGAAAACATAATGACATCTCCTTATATTTCAGGCTTTATTACAAAATTTTTATATGGTAGGATGTTTTGTGATACAACTGACCTATACACATTACATCAAATGTGATATGTCGAACATTTTTGAATCACTGCTCTCAATGGTAAACAATACTTTTAAAAGAAAACAAAGTCTGAAAACAAGCAACAACAAGAATAAATGATCTCTAGAATTCCAAATATGCCGAGAATAGAAATATCACTAACAACGATTTCTAGAATTGTTTATAACCCAACAATTCAGGTCCTTGTATAATTACTGTCATGAATTATTCAATTATTGAAAGTCTTAGAGGCAGCATTTCCATTTTTACTATATTGCACATAAATGAGACCGCATGTCACAAATCACAACTATCTGTTTCCATGTTATTGTGTATATCGTACTGTATTGTATTGCCATGTACAATTTTGTATTAATTGTACTTATATATTCCGTTTTAAGCTTTCGTGCTCTGTAAAATGCAGCCTTACGTTGTGTCTATTATTTATGACCCACACTCTTGAAATATCCATCGTTTGTAAATCACTTTTTTTTTAAACAAATATATCTCAATATCTTTTGTTAGTTCCGAAGTGGTAACTGATCAAACGTGGCTGGCCTTGAAACAATTTGATTTAAAATAAGGCAGTTTACATGTGCGCTCAATGCTGTTAAAAAAAAAAAAAACCAATCAAACAAAAATAAAAACATAGTAAGAGTGTATGAAAAGACCAATCAAAATCACGCTTTTTAACGTCCGCTATTATACCTTAAAATCGAGGTTTCGAGGATTGGCTGTTGAGATTTTTGCCCACGTTGCGTGTGTATAAAATAGGACCTACATTCCAATTTAACCGTTATCACAATACAGCTAAATGGCGAGGACATGGTCTATTGTTGAAGATGGAGAAAATGCCATGTTTCTCAAGATTACGAACTCTTGAGGACTCGTGTATAGTCACACACATTTTGTATATTATTTTACGCATTTTCGTTTCCACCACGTTCATTCACGCAACAATAATCATGTCAACAAAGAAAGAACAAAAGAATACACAAATTTTTGTGCTATCAAACAAGTGACTATAATGCATCAGGGATATTTTTACGACTGTTAATTCACACTTACATGATTGTACAGCTGCAGTAGATGTAATCAGAACTCGTTTCGATTTGCCGTAAGGCTGGTCAAAACCAGTGATGCTCGTGTGTTATTCCACTGTACGACAGACACCAACTTGTGTTAAAATAATCCTTTACACCCGATTACTACGCCACGGCGCGTGTAGATCCGAAGTCGGTTTATCGCGAAATGTCGGTCAGTGAATATACACGCGTGGCGTTCAGTGCTCCATACTGAGCTAGCTGTAGTCTGCCTTTCAGATGAAATGTTCTTTTTTTTTATAGTTCCACTCATATTCCATACCGTGTGTATACCTGTACAAGCGTCAGCTACAGGTATATAGGATGGGGGGGGGGGGGAATGATAACATATTATCTCACGATGTTATCTGTTATTGGTCCGCCATCTGAGTAAAAATCAATGATATACACTGTGTGGCCAAAAAAAAAAAAAAAAAAAAAAAAAGCTTGGAAGGGTCCGGAAGTGACTGAGTGACCAATACGTCACAAAACTCGCTGTCAACATAGGTTATAACAGCAACACGGCTGGAAGACAGGCTAGCTCCAGTATTGACGCAATTAACTGGTAATATATTAAGACGGACATTGCTCCCCGGGTTATCGTGTGTGAGGTGTGGTAGTATCGCTTATGTCAAGCCACCACCAAACTTGTCTACCAAATACCAATGGGCGTGGTCTCTCTAGGAACCAATGGGGGTATCGCTTATCTCCTAAAAGGAAACTGCTATCAGTTACCTTTGAACTCCGAATGATGGGACCATTTCAAAATGTCAGTATTGAATTCCTCACCCTTTTCGAACATTTATGACGTTAAATTTCTTTCATACATTCCAAGAAAAATAATGCAGCATTGGGACATTTGTTTATAGTTATTTTTCCCCTGATTTGTCCCAAGTTTCTTCCATCAATGGCATAAAATTTTAGAATGCAAATGTTGTTTAGTCTCTTCCTGTATGTACAAGAAATGTTCAGCTGAATTATACGTGAGTACAAATTCATGAAATTAACTATATGGTATATACCGTAGTTATGGGTAAAGTCAGCCCCCAGCGCGCACATTGGGTTTAGTTGTACTGTGCGCGCTGGGGGCCGACTTTACCCGCTAGGCCGAGTTTACCCATAAGTACGGTACGTGTTTTACCATAAACACTATGATTACGTTCCAAACGAACGTTCCAAAAGACAAAACAGAACGTTCCAGTAGTGACGAAAATCAGAAAAGAAATTATTAAGATATAACATTTTGAAATGTCACATTTCTTTGAAAAACATTTGTTGACTATAGTCCTTACGAATATTTTGAGCGATTTGATGATGTTAGACCTTCACAATTTTGCATGTATATTACGTAATAAAATTCGAAAAAAAATATTATTTTTAGCTAATACAGGTAAAAGCATATTCCCATATACTGAACTATATTAGAGGTAACATCTGTTCTTTTTATTTTGGATGGTGTTAAGGCAAAAAGAATTTTTGAAGAGTTTTATCGCAAACGAGCTAAATCCATTTTAGTTGTTAGAGTTAAGATATTTGTGATTAAAGCCGCTAAAAACAAAGAAAACGATAAGAAAATACAGGATATGTGTAATCATACCTTCTATAAGATTCCTTGTTATGTTACAAGTGATCGAGGTATTACTGGAAAGGTTAAATTTTGCTCTGATGATGGACTTACTTTGAAGTGTCTAAAAATGGCGCTTTGTCCATTTTGCCATAAAACTCTTTATTATACAGCTGAAATATGAGAGGGTTTTTTGTCATTTCTGTGAAATGAAAAGGAAATTGTAAGAGTTTGACATTATATACTTGCTGATTTGAATATATATTTACAACGACTGGTCAAGAAAAGGTTTAAAAATGAAATTTGAGAATGTCATAACTTCCTTATTTCTTTTCCGATTTTTTTTTTGCACTCGTTTGCAGGGATTTTTCCCTTTTTTTTCTTTCTTCTAAAATTGATAAAATTTTGGAGTGGATTTCTTCTCTCTAAACAGTGATTGGTTAAAATAGGCCGTTAGAAGCAGATGGAGCTGGGTGATGTGCGTTTCCAATCAAAATACAGCTATAGGAAACTAGCGGTGGAAGGAAAGATGTAATACCTAGTGACACTATAGTGGCTGACTATTATCAAGAGTGGCAAATTGGCACTGTGGAAATCAACCAATAGGGCAAAGGGATTATTCAATCAATATGTCGAGCAAAGTATAGTCCTTTATTACCTTTCGAAATTGAATTTGTATAGATACATGTGATGTACTCCCTCATTTTGACTTCTTGGTCCTGTCTCCTGCTTCATTAACACCCTCAACATCCTCATAATTCGGTGATTATTGAAGATAAAATGCGCTGAAGACTAACGGCAACAAATGGAACAAATCACTGGAATCTTTGTGTGCTTGTTTTACTCGAAACTCACATTGATATATACAGCGTGCGAGAAAGCAAATCCACACAGAAATACCTGTAATACTTCTTGATACTTCTTTTGTAATCATGTTATCTAAAATGTTTTTGCCAGAAGGAAGAATTCACTGAATCAGGGTAAGAAGCAAAGAAAAAAAATGTTTGATACCCTGAAGGGCTTTTTACACTTGTGTTTCTTAACCCCGGACTTTCTCTGACCCAGGACTATCGTTAGTCCCGTACCAATTTTTTCAGCTTTTTACACTCGCCAATTAGTCCCGTACTATCTCTTGTCCGGGGCTAAGGAGAAAACTGACCTTTTTACACTCGTATTTCTTAGCCCCGGACTTTCCAAACCACATGAATATTCATAATTACGCTGTGTACTGTACACGTACACGCACGCACCGGCAGCACTTGATTGCCTCGTTTCTGATTGGTCAGTGAGGGTCGGACTTCGTCTCCGTCGCTTAGCCCAGGATTATTTTTTCGTTCTGTTTACACTCACTTGCTTGGCACCGCAATTGCGGTGCTAGCACCGCAATTGCGGTGCTAACCCCTGCTATTTTGCAGGGCCAGATAGTACCGTACTATCGGTGGGGCTAGCCCACTTTGGCAAAAACGAGTGTAAACAGAAAGTGGGCTAAGGATAGTCCCGTACCAACGGTGGGGCTAAGGCCCCCCCTTAGCCCCACCGATAGTCCGGGGCTAAGCAAAAATTTACAAGTGTAAAAAGCCCTTGAGATACTCCTGGTGCAGAAAAACAAACAAACAAACAAACAAATAAACAAACAAAAGTGGCGCAAATTCAAGGAGAGCCTGGAGAGGTATTTATCGAGCTGTTGTTGTTGTTTTTTTCAATCACGGAGCTATCAACACCTAGCAGCTGCATCGATGGTTCTTAAATAAACATTGTGCCAAACTTTGACGAAATAAATGGTAACTATAGAAGTCAAGTGAGATAGTGAGTTCGATAGAACTACACATTTGAGAAAGGACAGACTATATCTGACGGAAATTACTACCTCGAGTTCTTGTCACGCATGTTGTAGTTACATCCATACATGTCCATCTGCATAGATATAGGTCTTGAAACTTGATTTTAATCGTGTATTCTGCACTATCGTGTGGAGTTATCTTAACGCATTATTGACAATAATTATGAGCAGCCAGTAATTACTAGCTGTGGTGCTTTGAAGGGGAAAAAGACAATAACGACTCTGTAATATTTGTTCATCTTCTTCCTGAGTATTTGCTCTCAGAGTTTCTACTCTTTTCTGTATTCTGCAAATACATGTCAAAAGTTTGAAGAATATCAAATTTGTGTGGGGTTTTTTTTCTTCAAAATGGCGCATCACGCGCAAAGTACTGAGTCTAACATGACTTGTTTTATACATAATGCTTGCTCAAAGAGTCTCACTCACAATTACCAGCGGACCCAACCGAATCGACGCACGACATTAGACTGATCACGATGGTAGAGTGTGCCTCGAGATTTGGCATTTTCCCTCTCAGCCGATTGATATTGACACTTGTCATCAAAAGCAAGCAGAGTCCCGCCAAAATATGTGTGTGTGGGGTTCTTTTATCCCTACTAGACATGAATCAAAATGAAAGAGCGAAATGCAAGCATAAAAGAGGAGAAAATGCGTGAACAAACTCAACGCCGAACGCCAGTATTAAATGTTATTCAATATTGATAGCGCGTCATTTGAAAGAGAGGGAGAAGGACGAAAAAAAAAAAGAGAAGAAGATTTGTTTGTCTTTCAGTTTCTTTATAGCTCTCCATATGCAGACATCTGCGTACAGTGCAAACGAGCATTTCATTGAGCTATACATAACACTGCACCGTAAAGAATTTACTTCATGTGACGTAATGGTCCAAATCCACGATGGTAGGTACACCGACTGTACAAATTTAAACCATGGTCATGCTGATGGTTTATGCAAATTTCTACTGCGTAAATACGATTGACGGATCGCGTACGACAACATACGTCCAATAACAGACGCGCATATTGTACTATACGCGCATGTCAAAGATAGCCTGATTTCACTCTAATTTTAGACCATGTATTATAATCGTCAAAACTTTGTACCATGGTCTAGGTTTAAACCACCTTCGTAAATTCGGGCCATTATGTTTATCGGTATCTCACATATCATTATTATTATAATGGCACATATTTTTGTGCTTGGGAGTGTGCATTTATTACAGTCACACAAAGAAAAGAGAAAAATGGTGAGTCACTGTTTTGTCATGTAGGCCTAAATTATCTAAATTACTTTCTTGAGGTGGTTGATAAATTGTGATTATTACAACATACTTATTAAGATGCTTTCTGTAAAGATTTAGAAAACAATTATATTAAAGGGGCATTCCAGACGATTTTCATAATTTCACATCATGTAGTACATAAATCAACAGCTCCATGTATAGATTTGTGGAATTTATTGTGGTTCTTGAGCAGAGAAACAATACTTTGAAAAATCTGAAACAAATTACACTGAACAAGGCTGACACATTGGGGGCTCACATATTTCAGATATGTAGCAGTGTAATTCTATTACAATACCGCTTGCTTGAGAGTTCACCTGCGCATAATCTATGCATGCCTTCTTGGTTTGTTCTGCTTAATTGAGACCCAACTCATGCATTCTTATGGTGACCCTGCCATGCCATCATCCTTGTTCATTGCAATTTGTTATAAATTTCGAAAATATTTTTAATCTTCATCACAATTATCATAAATTCTGAAAATCTATCCTCAGTACAATTAATTTATGGTTGTTCAACTGTAAAAATCTGAAAATCATCCGGAGGTCTCCTTTCAAGATAAAAGTACACACACGCGCGCGCGCGCGCACACACACACACACACACACACACACACACACGCTTTTAGCATCACAAGACCCATGATATTATGTTCACACACACCCACACACAAGTAAATATACACAAAGGTCCATGCTATATCCATCGTTGTGCGCAACAGATGTTTTACATGTTATTTATGATCATGTTGCATTGACATGCATGTCAACAGCACCGTCCGCAACACGAATTGATTTGTCGGGCAGCACACAATGAGTAACCTTCGCGAGCGTAATAGTTTGAAAGGTGCACCACTGTCGTCTTGTAATGAGAACAACCGGAACGCATCACGTGATACGAATGGACTGTATTGCAATGTATATGGCGCCCTTCTTTTGCGATAGTGACATTCAGCTAAGACAAACACTGTATCGATTGACCTAGAGGAAGCTGCCAAAATTGATTCCACGATCTGCGCGCTTACGCCTACTCCCGGATCCCTGCATGCTCCAAAATGTTTCAGTCGAAATATACAGGAGGCACGAATTTGTTTTTGTTTTTTGTTTTTGTTTTTGTTATTGTATTGTTCGTTCCAAAGCACGTATTTAAAGCTATATGATTGTATTTTGTTATTGTATTGTTAGTTCCATAGCATTAAGATAAGCGTGACAAGAACGTCAGGTGAAATTTACTTTTCAATTTTCCACTTTGATGTTTATAACTCGAGGGAAAAGGTTTACACAGTAGGGCTAAGACGCTGTCACACATGTAGATGTCGTACTGACTTGTATTTCATAATTGTGGAAAGTGCGTGTGCTTGCCTGTGCGTGAAACAGAATTTGTTTAAACATTGCTATAAGTTGCGAACTACACACTATACCCGAATTTCATCAATATTTCAGGGCGTGCCTTTCATATCGACACTTCTCTAAATAAGAAATAAGTTATGACACGTTAAATTCTTCATCGCAGTATAATGCACCACGTACATAGTTGGGTGGGGATCCTTTTTTTCTTTATGATGTTAATGTCTGCGGCAACCATAACTGGGGGGGGGGGGGGGGGTGGGCTTCAATACACCTAACGATAATTCATTTATGCACTGATCATGGAAGTAGAGGTACATTTTATTCTACATCCCTACGCTGATAGAGCAACGCACCTGACTCAGTTCAGTTTAATTCGATTGAGATTTCTGCTGCTTGAAAGAACACAGTGTCTCACAGTGTGTAACACAATTTGAACATAGTGTGAACACATTGTAAACACACTGTGAAATCTCTTCACACTGTTAAATTCGAGCGTTTTAACAGTGGGAATCCATTGAGAACAAAGGTGAATCACCAATTTACAGTGGGAGTCATGAATTCACAGTATGAAACAGAATATTACTATAAGTGAAAAACCAAATCACATACACTGACATAGTGAGATAGTCTTCACATTGATAAATTGAAGCGTTTTCACATAGTCGACTATGTGAACACACTGTGAACACAGTGTGATCACACTGTAATCACACTGTGGGTCACTGTGCTCTTTCCAGCAGGGTAATTTCCATTCGTTCACGAAAACAGTTTTATAGCAAAATATAATTATAAAGTATACATTACACAATTATTATTTCATTATTATTTTCGAGAAAATACATAATAAGTGTTGATTGATTGATTGATTGATTGATTGATTGATTGACTGACTGAGCTGTGGGATTTGAATTTGTACAGAGGAATCAAATGCCAATATTTCATGGCAATTTCAAAGCTCCATACCACAAGAAAGAAACTTCGAAAGTCAAGTAATAACACGAGCAGATTTCTAAAGTGATTTGGGATGCCCGCTATTTTTTGTTTGTGAGGGGATGGGGGTGGGGTGGAGCTTGGAATGAGAGGGTTACCATGACAACAGTACCGAGTTTGCCAAGCCGCATGAAAAGAATTTTGTGTGTTGACTTCCATGGAAATGGAAAGGGAGAAGATGAGCATATCCCATACATGACTGCTGTTCGTCGCCATGACAACGAATCCTCCTCGCTTTTGCCAATCTTCCCTCCCTTTCACAATGAACATCACAATTATTCTCTCTCCCTTTCTCTCCGTCTCTCTCTCTCTCCACCCACTCAAACACACACACACACACACACACACACACACACACACCTAACACACTCTATATTGCTCTCCATTCTAAAGTCGATTAACCCAATATTATCTAGAGTAACAGCAAAGAAATCAAAGGATCAACATTGTATTGCATTCCTTTTTTCTTTCCTTTTTTTTTATTTCTCTCGACCTGTACTAAAATGAAATGAGGATCCTGTCATATATGATGATAGTCGAACATTATAGAACATAAATGTGTCAATGCAACCTGAGATAGATAGAGAATATAAAGTGGATAGGAGAAAGGATTGTGGGATAATTTCGATTGGTGAGAATGTTGACTTTGTTTTCTTATTTCACATCATTCTGTTTTCAACAGCACTCGTACAACATTGCACACACTGAACACATGCAAATTGGGGCATATAGTCAGACAGTGCATAACGCATGTCAATACTCTCGTATACAAATCAATTAGTAAAGTGTACGGTCTGACAGTCATCAATATTAACGAGTTTTCAAACTCATGCGTACAGTATGACTTTCAAGCGAAGGGAAAATAGTGCCTTTGCATGGTGCACAGAACCTGCTATTATTTTTGGTTTTAAGGAACCTGCTGTATAGAGGTAGTAGATTATGATGATTGAGTAGGTTATGGCAGGAAAGATTTATACTTATGGGAGAAAATCAACTTTTATCACATATTCGCTTTACATTATAGCCCGTTCCACAGTTGCTATGAAACTAATAACAGAGTCATTCGTGGAGGTGAATGGTTAAATGGATATGTACCCCACAAAAAACACAGTGTCTCACATTTTGAGAAACACAGTGTGAACACACTGTGAACAAGGTGTGATATCTCTCCACAGCTGTTAAATTCGAGCGTTTTAAAAATGTGAACACGATGTGAGTCATCAATTCACAGTGTAGAACAAAGCAGTACTATGTGAACACTCGGTGAAAACTACAACACAGTGTGAAATCATCTTCACACTGTTAGATTTGAGCGTTTTCACATAGTCGACTGTGTGAACACACTGTGGGACACTGTGTTCATTCTAGTAGGGAAGTGAATGCAGATAAACACATCAGCGAAGTTTGAGGAAAATTGGACAAGTTACGATTTGTACAGTTTAGTTACCGTCCATACCTGGATAAGAGGACTCACAACGAGTCATGCTGTCACAGTATACAAAGATGTAAGAAAAACATAAAGAGAATTCAACATATTTTCGCTTTTCTAGCATTATGAAAGGGCACTTAGCTTACCTCTTTGAGAAGGCAAATGGAATAATATATTACCCTGAAGCCTAAATAAGTTTGCAATCAACTTTGGAGAAAAGAATGTATCCACTTGTCATATAACACAACCAAATCTTGTGGAATCCTCCGGCGTGTTCTGGAATATCATCGCTAACTCCACATATTTGAGATTCATTTGTGGTTAAACATCATTAGAAAAGATATTCATGGCTATAGCGAAGAAGTAGAATATAAGGGAGAAGGTAGAAAACAAAAAATTCTCAAAATTTTGGAGATTCTTAATCCTTTGTGTTTGAGAGAAGCGAATGGCACAGAAAACCCCATAGCGATGTATACAATGTCAAAGGTCGCTGGCACACACACAGGGTTAATAGCCACAGCAGCCTTCTCACAGGGCAGATTAGACTCCTTGAGAGATACAATTTTATACTCGTATATAGGCACTTACTTTATCGACATCTTACATACAGAAAACCCAGCGAAATACGAAATTTTCCAAATCTAAATGACATATCGCATCCTTTTTTTCTGTTCTTTTTTGTTGCAATCGGAGCATATCCACTTAAACCTAGTATAGGCCTCGATATCATATTTATATTTTGAACGCTCCACTGTTCATTTTTGCGCATGTTATATATAAAACAGTCGTCGAAGTATCATCATCGAGATAGTATAAATTTCCATGATTACAGTCTACTGTCGCAAGAGCCGTGGGAGCGCTGGGCTCACAGTCCCTGTTAAAATAATAGATTCACTCTCTAGATATAACTGTATTACTGTGAGCGTTGTTATTTTCGCGTAATTTGTCGCGCTTGGCCGAGTATGAAGAACTTCACTTGTTTGTAATTCCGCGGAATCGGGGGGGGGGGGGGGGGGGAGGGGGGATGGGGGGAGGGGGGGAGGAGGGCTATTTCATGAAGCGTTTTGTCCAGTAGATTTGTCGAAGAAATTTGCCCTCAGCCAATCAGATGCAACGATTTCGGTAGCTTATAACAGTTTGTCACAAAAATATCCGACCAAAATGCTTCATGAAATGCCCTCCAGGACAGTCATTACTGGAACATAATAATTGCATGCAAAAATATTTGAGTGCTTTTATTTTCGCGCCAGTCTCTTGCTGCGTGAAATTCGCAAAAATTTGTACAGGAATACTACAGTGATAAACAAAAATATTTAAGTATGTCCACATAGAATTACATGCATACCTGTATATAGGCCTATGACACCCCCCCCCCCCCACACACACACAAATATATATATATAATATATATATTATGTATGTGTATATACATATATGTATGTGTATATGTATATGTATAATATATATATATATATATATATATATATATATATATATATGTACACACACACACACACACACACACACACACAATGAACACTTTCATACACATAAGTATAAATACACTGACTGAGTGTGCGTGATTACTTGTGAGTGGAGCATAAATTATATGCCACATATTTTAGGCGTGTATGAAGGGACGAAGTCTTGCAGGCATTTTGATCGATAGCCATAGATATAAGATGGACAGAATGGAAAGAGCGTCTGCGAAAGATGATCGGCATTTTGTTTGCCCGGCGTTCGCGGGTTTCCCGCCACGTGCCAAATAACAAACGCTGGTTGCCATGGCGACACCATCGATGTCCGAATAGAATCCGTACAATCAACCGCCGCTGCGTTAGTATCCACCACGCAGGACTTCACTAGCGCGTGGCGCTACATACGGGGGCTGTTAGACTGGTGATGGGGATTTCTGCTTTGGTTTCGCTTAGTCATTGCGACAATTGGTGTTCTCTCTCCCACGTCCCCCCCCCCCCCCCCCCCCCCCCCTTTAACAAACATACACAGGCTCACATAATTACATACCCTCACTCCCTCCCTACCCCACCCCCTCCATTATTTTCTTTTCTTCGCTCTCTCCGTCGTACAAACACTGCCAACTGAAGCCTTTGCATTGCACGAAAACATGGAAACAGTGAGTTACTGTTGCCTCCAATGAAATACATGTACCTACTTTAATATATTTGGACCGCGATACAGCGTGCATATGGATACTATTACTTCAAATTTCGTCATACCAGTAGTCACGATATTTATCAGCGCCATTATCCAAGATATTTTGTCATCAACAGTTTTGTCACTGTTACTATTACCACGTGCATTTATGTTTTACAGAAACGTAACTGATGTCCTCGCCAACCACTCTGGTAGTAGTACTCGCTAAAGTCGATGCCAATATAGTAATTAGGGCTTATCATTTTGGGAAACTATCCTAATCAGCTTATAGGAGACAGTCGGATTTATTTCATGGTTGAGCTAAGGCAACGAAACAACGTGACTTTACTTTCTACAAAAACCCATTTCATTGAGCATTTTGTTCAGTCCATTTCATATCCACAACAAGCCATACAGTAATCTGAACCACACAACACCTTTACCACTTAACATCTTGTAACATACATAGTGTAGTCTTGCTTCAAGAGTTCTGTGAGTTCTCGCAACAAATTTATAATGTTAACATCATCTTATCCATCATCACATTACACTGTACTATGAAAAGAAGTTGCGGAGTCTTTAACTGTAGAGACAGCAAAGCGTGGGTAAACTGAAAAAAAAAATACTTTTAGATTGATTCAAATCGAAATTGTCATATCTAATTATTATCGAAAAGTCTGGAAATGATTTGAAATATCAAACACGCCAAGTTCTATCTCCAAAACACGCTGAAATTATCTTCTATGATCTTTCTGGAGGATAGTGTGTTCTAACTCCATATCAGAGAATACCTCACACACAAAAAAAAAACCCAATGGCCATAACGTCAATTGCTCATTTGCCCAATGGTTAATATGTATCGTCCAAATAATGATAAAGGCCTACGTAACTATCTACATGATCTATCTGTTAATGCATGATTTCCGTATTTTCACCATCCCAAATTCGGTGTTCATCGTCATTGGGCCGGATGCATAAACGCTAGCAATTGCTTGTGCTAGCCTTTTACTCGAATCCGTACGCATAAAAACAAGCAGTTGCTTACAAGCAGAAACTTTTGCTAGCAAGCACAAGCAATTGCTTAGAGACCAAGCGTTTGCTTAAAAACGTATGCATAAAACATACCTTTTGCTTGTTCTTGCTAGCAATTGCTTACGATTTTCCAAGCTCTGGAAAATGAACTTGAGCTTTTGCTTAACTTGGACGTTCCCTTTGAAGTATCATTTTCACATTCATCAAAGAAAGACCACACTTGTGCAGGAGTGGTATAAATCTACAAGAAATTACTCTTTAGCAGTGTTAGAAACTTTTTCATTTCAACAACGGGAAAGTCCAGTGGTCAGCACGCAAAATGTGATGAAAAACAGGTAGATGTCTGACTTCGGTGGAGAGCAAGGAGACCTCTCTCCACGTGATATCTGGCAGATCCTGGCTATCTCTATAAGCAGTGATGGAAATCAGCCAGTACGTGTGTGTGTGTATAGTCTGATGTGTGTGTGCGTCTGTGTGCGCATTTATGAGTGCCATTTGATAGCTCTATTGCTATGTCAGGAAATGTTTCGCACACACACGCCCTTTCAAATACATGCTGTCACACTCGCCTTTGTTCTTGTGTTCGCACAGGGGTGACGTTCCTTTTGTTGAAAACGCAAGCAATTGCTTGTGTGCTTATGCGGGACAAGCAAAAGGTATGGGCACAAGCAAAAGGTTATGCATATGGATTTAAGCAATTGCTTGAGCTAGACCTTTTGCTAGACGAGCTTGTGCTTTTGCTTGAAGCAATTGCTTACAAGCAATTGCTTGTTTTATGCATTCGGCCAAATACCTATGGCAACAACCTGAAGCTGTTTCTTTTTTTTCTTGCCCCTTTCTTCTACAGCGACTACACGCCAGAAGGGTAAAATTTAGCACAGTTTCAAGTAATGTACAGCAAGGACGCCTCATAGCATAAAAAGTGGAAAATATATAGTCGAATTAGGCAAACAATACACTAATATGGGGGAGCTTTCTTTCTAACCAAAAATACACTGCTTTCACGCAGCAACATCGTTAAAAAGATTCGTAAACTCGTAAGCCACCCACGTCGATAAAAATGGGGCTTGAATTAAACAAACAATTATAATAAAAGCTTTCAGAGGGGGTTGTAAATTGAAGCTATTACCTGTACTGAGCATCTCTCGTTTTGTTTGATAAAAAAAAAGACACGCACTCGAACTTAATTGGCGGCAAAAGGATCAACACACAGCTGTCATGTAAAGATCCTACCCGTTCTGCCATACTTTGTAGTATTTAGGGCATTTTATTTTTGTCAGGGTGACACACTTAGGAAAGACTACAGCAACAGCAGCAACAACAACAACATCAACAGCAACAACACAATACACAATATCTGGCTTTATAGACTTAACGAATCTTTCTAACGATGTTGCTGCGTTCAACCGGAGTAATTTGGTTTGACAAAAATTTCATGAATTTGAAACAACAGCATCATCAACAAAGAAAAATAATCTTGGTAAAAAAAAATCTATAAATGGTGGATCGAGACAATGGAGTGCACATTTTTTGCACCTGTTGCTTTTATCGATTTACTGTATACAAAGTCAGCTGATACGCTGGCAGCCCGAAGACGAGTAGTAAACAACCAAAGCCCCTCGGGATTGTTTCACAAAGAATTTATGTCGAACTTAAAATTTAAGATTGACTAAAAATTATGGTATGCTGCGTGTGTCTTTAATATTGCTCAACTGAAATTCTGATGAAAATGAATATTTTGGAGACCGAGCCCTTTTTTATGTAGCCATTGATAATACAAGACTAAAAAAAAATAACAATGGAATTATTGTAATCATTCTGTAAACATTGAAGATAATTTGAAGTGCATGGGAGGTGATTGGGCTAATGAAATTGAACAGGGAAACCAGTGGCATACCATGATTTTTAGTCAATCTTGAATTAAGTTCGACTTCATGAAACACTCCCCAGATAACACTGAGTTATCAGTGAGAAGAAACCGTACGGCACAATCCAGAGAGAATAAGGCAGGGAATGGGCCGAATGCATAAAACAAGCAAATGCTTGTAAGCAATTGCTTCAAGCAAAAGCACAAGCTCGTCTAGCAAAAGGTCTAGCTCAAGCAATTGCTTAAATCCATATGCATAATCTTTTGCTTATGCCAATACCTTTTGCTTGCCCCGCACAAGCAATTGCTTGCGTTTTCAACAAAAGGGATGTCACGCCTGTGCGAACACAAGAACAAAGGCGAGTGTGGCAGCATGTATTTGAAAGGGCATGTGTGTGTGGAAACATTTCCTGACATAGCAGAAGAGCTATGAAATGCACACACAGACACATACACACACATCTATACACACACACGTATTACTGGCTGATTCCCATCACTGCAGCTTACAGCAGCCCGGATCTGCCAGATCGCACGTGGAGAGAGGTCTCCTCGCTCTCCACCGAAGTCAGACATCCTACCTGTTTTTCATCACATTTTGCGTGCTAACCACTGGACATTCCCGTTGTTGAAATGAAAAAGTTTCTTACACTACTTATGAGTAATTTCTAGTAGATTTATACCACTCCTTCACAAGTGTGGTATTTCTTTCATAAATATGAAAATGATACTTAAAAGGGAACGTTCCGGTTAAGCAAAAGCTCAAGCTCATATTTACAGAGCTTGGAAAATCGTAAAATTGCTAGCAAGAACTAGCAAATGGTATGTTTTATGCATACGTTTTTCATCAAATGCTTGGTCTCTAAACAATTGCTTGCGGGCAGCAAGCAATAGCTTGTGCTTGCTAGCAAAAGCTTCTGCTTGCAAGCAATTGCTTGTTTTTATGCATACGGATTCGGGTAAAAGGCTAGCACAAGCAATTGCTAGCGTTTATGCATTCGGCCCAATGATCACATACATTACAACAGCAATAAGACCATAGAAAGTATCAATGGATGCATTGGAAACACCTGCCACACTGAAGACACGATGTTGGAACAGATTGTAATTGTATTGCATCAAAGACTAAGTATTACATAGGCAGTGTGAGGTACGTATTCTCTCTTTTTTTCCCCGTAATTCAGCGAATTCTCTGAATGTAATGTGACAAAAATGTGATACAGATGGAAGCTAAGGAGGGTGAAGTATATATCTTTATTTCAAATACAAACTGTCGTGCCGTAACCTAAAAGGCAACAGTAGTAAGACAGAAACAGTTAACAAAAATTTAGCATATTATTAATGTAAAATTCAGGGTTTAGTCCTTTGACTATATTAAAAACACCATCACTTCCGCCTTTTCTCATGCAGTAAAGAAATTATTGTATACGAAATGGTGACTACACACAAATACATTGTAATTAATGTGAGCTTTCCTTTTCCACCTCATTTAGTGGGTGCTCTGATGCTTGCGGCTACCAATCATCTAAACCAATTATTTCATGGCGCGGCTTGAAACTGCTTCTGATTGGTTTGATGAAGCTACACCATACTGTACACTTCTACGAACTTGATTATCCTGTGTGGTGACTGAACCTTATAGTATCCCTTCTTTTGTTGGTTTGTTTTTTCTTTATATCAAAGTGGTATGACTAATACATGTTGTGCCCTATATCCTTGACTCAAGTACAGACGGACCACTCTGTTCATTTACGCGCAATCGTTGTACATGAAGAAATAATGTACCTGAGCAATTTAGGTGCGTCACTCAAGAACAGAACCAATAAATCAACAAAACAAGTCACCTACTCACACACAAACGCACACACACACACACACACACACACACACACACACACACACATGTATACGCATAGACTTCTGCAGAGTATACACGCCTAAAACCTACCTATAAACTATAGCGTTCTAGATACATTATTTTATCTAAATTTGCTCCATTAACTGGCTCATTAATTCACAAGTTTGGATGATGCATGTAGGAAATGAGGCGCAGATTTCGAGGTGGATTCAGCCCGCAATCAGGTGATCAAATGATTCATCATCCAGCCAACAGATTTTATCTCAGAATAAAGATTTTGACCCTTTTGATGCGTTGTGAATTGAAGGGTAGCCTTCTCACAATCATACTTTAATTCAACAACATAATGAGGAAGAGAAAACGGAAAGCTGGTTTGAAGAGACTCACGAAATCTACACAAGAATTAGAAATAGAATCAGAAATGATAATGCAAATTTCATTAAAAAAAATAGAACCATTATATGCAGCAAATAATCTTAGCCCATTCAAAAAGAACTCACCCTAAAATGGCCCTCTTTTAAAGTTACGTCACGTTGACGTCACTCTTCATCTTACTCATGCGAATCTTACCAAAAAGAATGTTTACCAAAATACAATTCTGCATAAACTTATGTGTGCAGAAGGACAAATTTCGCTCTCGTGGACAGCAAGCAAGAACTCATATTCGTCGATATCGCTGGAAAATAGTAATGAAGACCTACAAAAAAGAGGAATGTTCCTTTGTAGAAAGAGCATGATATCTTCGTACTATAGGATGACGAGTATGCCTACCGCTCCAGCGAAATTACCTACAATACATTGACCACATTATATATACGTAATTCACTTATGTTCACCAAGTGAAGATGCATAATGCCCCCACGATAGGTGACGCACTTTTATTTGGGCGGAGATGACACACTTGTCATATATTATTGACCTCATTCTTCATTGTCATGCAAAATTTCTATTCATATTCTGATGAATCCTTCTTTTGAGTCAATATATTCATATCGCCTGGTTGCTTCTTTCAAATCAAGGCTGTCGGTATAGTGATATTTGGCTGTGACGAAGTGACTCATCACAGCTAAAAACGGATCGAGAATGGCTTGCATTTGCTCATCTGTTCACCATGCATACGAAAAAAAAAAACTTTTATTCGTATTACTTATTTGTCTTACGTTGGTTTGTGTGTCTTGTCAAAGCCAGACGGAAATGTCTTTTCACAGAATATTCGTCGGAGATTCTAAAGCGGTAATTGATTGCATCGCGTAATGTTCGCATTATGTCGGCTATTGTAGATGACCTCCTTTGAACATAGAGAAGAGAACGTCATGCGAGAGGCGCTGCGGCTGTTTGAGCGGTTCCTCGGTGAAAACAGAACTTTTGCTTTGCTGACGTCAGTCTTACAAGTGCAACTATCATACTCATTTCGGTGTATGTTATACCAGCACCTCTCTTTACGGAGGTAATAAAATTCCTTGCGAGCGCATAACCATTATAGGATGAACAAATTCATACAAATTATTCATATATTATTATCATCTCAAGACCAATTACATGCAAACTTTACAGTTGCTGCTTTCTACATGTTCTAGGCAGGAGGTTGCTTTTCTTGTCAAGAGACTAATTAAGATTATAAAGAAACCTCCTGTAGGGTCTAAACCTTTTCACTTGCACACCAATGGTTAAAATTGTATAGATACAAACTCTACAGTGTTGAATGGATCTATACTGCCATACGGTATATGCCAGATTGGCATATATGCCAGATTCCCATCCCAGATTGGGATGGGAAGCGCTGCTTCAGGGACTTTCTCATCAAGGTTCAAGGATAATTAATGCGATACAATATTCCTATCACTTTTTAGTAAGCGAGTTTTTGTGAAAGGTGTACCGGGATAAATGTTCGCCTCACTCAGGTGATACACGAGGTGTGGTTGGATATCTTTTGCTCAATAACATCATTGTATTTTCATTTATTTTCATGCCATTTTTGCTTTAAAAAAATAAAGCAATTGAATCCGACAGTCAGTTATGATTTAGTATGTCCTTATGCATTTCATGTGCGTGTATCAAGTCAACCCGATTCAATAAATTGCATTTCCAATCCACAAAATAAAATATTACGTTTACATAAAACTCACAAGGAAGTGAGAACATAGCAAAGCTATAACAACAAATAAAGAATGAAAACAAAATGAAAATGCAATATAGATCTATTATTGTAACCATCTTTGCAGTGCAGCGCTCTCATGTATTTGTATTTATTTTTTCTACACACTACAGTTCATGTAACTTAGCACACGACCTGACTATAACCTGTATAATGGTCAAACTAGTCTTTTACGGTCCTAAATTTCTCTCATGCTCTGTGATATATAGCTAATTCCTGTAGGTAAATAAAACTTGTGATGTCGATGCACAGTATACGTTTTTATTTTAAATTTTGATAGCTTCCAAGCTTCCTTGGCCTCGTTTTCCGAAAGCACCTTGCAAACGATTGCATCTTCACTATAGTCTCAAATCTCTTACCAGATTGATAACAACCATGAATCAGATTTCTTATAAGTATTTTTATCATTGCCATGGGAACAGCAGTTATTGCAACTTAAACTTATTGCAGACCTCTTGATGGAACGGGATCCCGGGTGTAGAGAAAATGTGTTCCCCGCTTTTTCTTTTTTTCTTTTTAGGGCTACAGTAACTGTTAGTTCATTCCCTTTCCAACCGCGTGACCTCATTTTATGCTTGACCGTTTCCTCACCAAGTACAGCAAGAAAAAAAAAATAAGTAGGAGCCTACAATAGGTGAAGCAGACGTTCCCTTTCAAATAAAAAGAAATGCATCCTTGCAGGTGGATAGATTAGCAGATGTCACACAAACTTAATTGATATAAAGCACAGCCAACAAAACGGTCGTTTCTACGGTTACATAGTATACACGCGTATATGCTAACAAGGTTAATGAGCACACGAGTCAATGCCTCGTGAACACAGCAAGGCCAAGTTTATGTGGGACACGAAAATACGCCTTTTAGGCAGCCTGCGACATATATTTTTCCCCTTCCCTCCTTTTTCATGATGGTAGGCCTACACAATAGCAAGCTGACGACTTTGCATATGAAACACCGAAACGCTGTGGTAATATTATACGTCGATCATTACACATTGATTGTCATTAGCCTGTCTTGCATAAGATACAATTCTTTATCTGTTTCGACCTCTATACCCTCTCTTGTACTACAGTACACATGATACATGGTCTCCCTCTTTTGTTTGTGTGTGTGTGTTTTTTTTTTTAATCAGCAGCTCGTACTATTTTCGTTGAGCTATCGCAGTTCAGGTTTAATATTAAGCGATCACTTCAAAGATTACAATTCCCGGGTCAACCCTCGACTCATTTAGAGTGACTGACCTATAAATGATGCAGTTCAACTCATATTTTGTTTCATAATTCAATCTATTGAATGTGTAATGACTGAGGGTATGAAACATGTCGTAAATAACTTATCTTCATTGGCAGCGCAAAGTCATTCATTTATATCGATCGACAGAGAGAGAGAGAGAGAGAGAGAGAGAGAGATTTCTAGCAACTTTTGAATAATTCTAAAAGTTTTGATACACAATTGCACTTTTCTGATATCATAATGTTGCATTGATATTGTATAGCTAAGTATACTTAAAATCTATACTATGGTTGTGTTTCTCCTGGACATGAACCAAATTAATGAAATTTGTCTAGAACTATACATCAACCGCATTCTTACTTTTGTTTACACAGAAATCGATGTCTTCATTTAAGTAGTTTAAATGTAATATCCACTATATCAATTCTCTTGAACAAACATGTACAAAAGCGTAAACAAAAAAATACACAGTACAATACAAAGCATAAACAAAAAATACACAGAGACAATACACAATACAATACAATACAATACAATACAATACAATACAATACAATTCAATACAATGAATGCTTTTCTCAAGAGGCTCAGAGCGCTTACAAAGTTACATCAATAAAACAAAGACATTATCGATATATTTTGATAAACCTTATCATATCCATCCTTTGCGCGCCAAACAATAGATAAACACCATGAACACAGTAAACCATAACTGTATTTCTAGAAGCAATCTAATCATAACTGTTGATCAAATTTTGTATATTAAACAATACTAAACATTCGTTATATATATTTAAATTTTTACACTGGTTGTTTCTATTCCTACCTCACGTTGTAGAACTATTTCGAAACACTTAAGGTTTTTGTTTCATCTGTAAAGTGGTAAATTATACCTTTAACAGTTCCTATTCTCCTTGAAGATTGTTTGACGTTGTGTTGTCAGACCCAGATAACCACCAAGGTCTCTAGACCAGGGACTCTCTAGACTCCTTCGTCAAGATTAAGAGAAAATAATCATTGAAGACGGTGCTCAAGGCAGTGATAACCATCCAGGTTATCGCGTAATGCCTATTTCCACTTCAGACCTTAAGATTATCTTGCAAAATGTCAATTGTTCAAAGGGGCGTGAAATTCTGTCAGTATCAAAGGTTGGAGGACCCCCCTCCCCCCAAAAAGGCAAAACAACAACAACAACAAGTGTGCACTTGTTCCTCAACTTTTCAGAAGACATGCTGAAACGTTGATTTGTCGGTAATGGTCTATGTTTACAAACTTTCTTACGGTATAAAGCGGTTCACTTAGACTCCGAGATATCCCAACACACATACACTCTCTCAAAAAACCTCACAAATAATAATCTTGAAGTCTTCAACCACTGAGTATTGTGCGCATTATTAGCACCAGTCTGCGCAATATTACTCGAGGCCTTTGTACAGGTAGACCAGCAGAGCAAATAGCCAATTGCGAACGCAGAGGATTTCATAATATGGAAGCAGATTAAATAAAAGCCCCTCGTTATGAGAAACAATTAAGCTATTGTTGTTATTATTATAATTGTTATTACTATTATTATCATTATTATTGTTACTATTATTATTGTTACAATTATTGTCATTCTTATCAATATTCATTCCACGTGTTGTTGTGATAATGATGATTATAACGATGATGATGATAATAATAATAACGATAACAATAACAATAGGGTGCTTACAATAGCTTGTGTCACTACCATAGTGTTTCATTGCGTTTCAAGGGAGTGGGTTGAAAATTGAAAATGAGCCGTACTGTGTGTACCTTAAACGTGTTAGATGGTGCAGTTTGCAAGACCAAAACTCATAGTCATTTAAAATACTTTCAAACAGAAATGTCTTGAGAAGGGTTCTGAATTTTAACACTGTGGAAACTTCCTTTCATATAACATGAAATAGTGTTCCACAGTGTAGGAGCAGCATGAGCAAAAGATCGCTCACCATAAAACTTAGTTGTATGACAGTACATTGGAGGAGATTTAAAAGATCGGTAGTTCGTTGTTTACGACCCGTGCGCTGCATATAAGAGCTCTTGAACTTTGGAAATCTCAAACTCAAACCGTGATGGAGATACAGCAAAGCGCCGAGCTCAAACAGTTTTTTTTTTCTCTGCCTGTGTGTGTGTGTGTGTTGTTTGAAAGTTTAGATGGTGATGTAAATGACAAGGAGAGGTTTGCGGTAACACTATGTGTATGTAATCCTTGAAAGGACTGTTGGTTGCCATAAGAAGACCATACAAAAAGGGAAGGGAGGAGGGAGTTCCATGACATTTGGTCCTGCAGCAATTGCTCCCATGAAATTTCTGCACGCTAAGCCAATCATAAATTCTACCCACAAACATAACCCTAACCCTAATCCTAATCCTCAAAATCAAACTAAACCTAAAACCCTAGCACGACCCTAACCCTAAGTCCTAGGAGACAAAAAGACCGGAACATTTTCGCGGGAGCATAATTTCGTGTCACCGGAGGAGGGATGCGACATTATAGAGAGAGTGTAAAGAAATAGTGACAGTCGAATGGCAGCGGTGAACTGGAAGACACCCACTTGCTTCTATGTCTCTTTCTTCCTCCACTCTCTTCTTTCAAGGGTCTTCTTTTACCAGCCAATAGTCCTTCAAAGGACTACACGCCCGTATACCCCAAACCTCTCTAACTTGATTGCGTGTGTTCACCGCTCAAGATGAGGTTAAGAGATCGTAAATCAAAGACGCTGCAGAAGATTGTGGAATAAACCATGAACCGAATTCTCCGACGAGAGTAAAATTCACTTAATTTTCAAGATTCGAAGGCAAAAAGATGCACCTTACATGAATCATGTCTGCACATTATTACATTACATTATCCACACGAAGAACGTCTCTATTGCTATTCCTGTCAAGGAACACACACTGATTCTGTCAAGGAAGACACATTGATTCTGTAAAGAAAACACATTGATTGTGCCAAGGAACACACATTGATTCTGTCAAGGAACACACACTGTTTTTGTCAAGGAAAACGCATTGATTCTGTCAAGGTGCACAGACTGATTTTGTCAAGGAACACAGACTGATTCTGTCAAAGAACACACTCTGATTCTGCCGAGGAACCCACACTGATTCTGTCAAGGAATACACATTGATTCTGTCAAGGAACACACACTGATTCTGTCAAGGAACACACACTGTTTTTGTCTAGGAAAACGCATTGATTCTGTCAAGGTACACAGACTGATTTTGTCAAGGTACACAGACTGATTCTGTCAAGGAACACACACTGATTCTGTCAAGGAACACACACTGATTCTGTCAAGGAACACAGACTGATTCTGTCAAGGAACACACACTGATTCTGTCAAGGAACACACACTGATTCATTCTGTCAAGGAACACATACTGATTCTGTCAAGGAACACAGACTGATTCTGTCAACGAACACACAATGATTCTGTCAAGGAACACAGACTGATTCTATCAAGGAACACAGACTGATTCTGTCAAGGAACACACACTGATTCTGTCAAGGAACACACACTGATTCTGTCAAGGAACACACACTGATTCTGTCAAGGAACACACACTGATTCTGTCAAGGAACACACACTGATTCATTCTGTCAAGGAACACAGACTGATTCTGTCAAGGAACACAGACTGATTCTGTCAAGGAACACACACTGATTCTGTCAACGAACACACAATGATTCTGTCAAGGAGCACACACTGATTCTGTCAAGGAACACAGACTGATTCTGTCAAGGAACACACACTGATTCTGTCAAGGAACACACTCTGATTCTGTCAAGGAGCACACACTGATTCTGTCAAGGAACACACACTGATTCTGTCAAAGAACACACACTGATTCTGTCAAGGAACACACACTTATTCTGTCAAGGATCACACACTGATTCTGTCAAGGAACACACACTGATTCTGTCAAGGAACACACACTGATTCTGTCAAGGAACACACACTGATTCTGTCAAGGAACACACTCTGATTCTGTCAAGGAACACACTCTGATTCTGTCAAGGAACACACACTGATTCTGTCAAGGAACACACTCTGATTCTGTCAAGGATCACACACTGATTCTATCAAGGAGCACACACTGATTCTGTCAAGGATCACACACTGATTCTGTCAAGGAACACACACTGATTCTGTCAAGGATCACACACTGATTCTGTCAAGGAACACACACTGATTCTGTCAAGGAACACACACTGATTCTGTCAAGGAACACACACTGATTCTGTCAAGGAACACACTCTGATTCTGTCAAGGATCACACACTGATTCTATCAAGGAGCACACACTGATTCTGTCAAGGATCACACACTGATTCTGTCAAGGAACACACACTGATTCTGTCAAGGATCACACACTGATTCTGTCAAGGAACACACTCTGATTCTGTCAAGGATCACACACTGATTCTGTCAAGGAACACACACTGATTCTGTCAAGGAACACACACTGATTCTGTCAAGGAACACACACTGATTCTGTCAAGGAACACACACTGATTCTGTCAAGGAACACACTCTGATTCTGTCAAGGAACACACACTGATTCTGTCAAGGAACACACACTGATTCTGTCAAGAAACACACACTGATTCTGTCAAGGAACACCCAATGATTCTATCAAGGTACAATGATTCTATCAACGTATACGAACTGATTCTGTCAAGGATTACAAACTGATTCTGTCAAGAAACACACAATGATTCTGTCAAGGAACACATACTGATTCCGTCAAGGAACACACACTGATTCTGTCAAGGAACACACACTGATTCTGTCAAGGAACACACACTGATTCTGTCAAGGAACACACTCTGATTCTGTCAAGGAACACACACTGATTCTGTCAAGAAACACACACTGATTCTGTCAAGGAACACACACTGATTCTGTCAAGGAACACCCAATGATTCTATCAAGGTACAATGATTCTATCAACGTACACGAACTGATTCTGTCAAGGATTACAAACTGATTCTGTCAAGAAACACACAATGATTCTGTCAAGGAACACATACTGATTCTGTCAAAAAAAACATACACTGATTCTCCGAAGGACAGGAAACGAAATTATGCTTACCCATGCTATTCCTCCTTGTGTCTGAAATTTCCGTACACTCTCCATGGACCGAAATGTATCATAAGTTTGCTGATATAATAATTCAACCCTCCCAAATTTTTCTTACCTTCATAGCAACAACAACAAAACATGTCATAAATACATTAAGAGTAAAAACCACAACAACAAGTTTATCGATAATCTTAACTCGGAACAAAACAGCAGCAGTACAATCAACGCGTCTGAAGATCGAGTAGAACATCATGTCTTTGAGATGCCGTGCCAGATATTGAGGGTGATGACAGTTGATGATAATTTTGCTGACGCAAAACATGTAATAATTATCATTACTGTGACAAAACATGATTGATGATCAAGTTTAAAGCAACACTAAAAAGAAAGTAATTTAGCTGATTTACAATAGGATTGTTTCATTAAAACATTGCTATAATACAGAATGGCCTGGGTCTAAGCAATCATTGTAAGAGGATGGACATTAATTTGTGAACACATTTAATCGCCAAGACGCACCCGCTGAGGCTCCCAGTGCATATACGTACAACAGGTTGATATCAGTTTCTGAGTGGATTCTTCCACCGAGTCAAGAACAAATTGATCATACGTTCACGCACCTGCTCAGTTTCCTGGTAATGGCATACTTGGCCTATTACGAAGTATTGTACCACTGTAAAAAGATTGGATGGCCTTGGTTCATTTATAAACCCACTGATCGTGGGAGCGAGATATATGCCAGCATTAACTGCAAAAAGGAAACTGTGGTCGTTTTATAGCGGTAAATGGGTTAAGGATTACGCCTGGATTGTATCTCCCAATATAGTAATTGCAGATACAAGGTTGAGTGTTTACTGGGCACTGGTAGCAGCTCGCTCTGTCCTGCGAGATCTTCTTCATTGTGCATTACGCCACTGACTCCCGATCAAAACATAATGAGTGCGTGTGATGCACGTATGGGGTTTCCTGCATGACCGGACTGCTTTTTGCCACACACCTCTGCGCATGGAGTTGATCTAATACAGGAATATACTCTAAATGATGATAGTACTGTTGGTAATATTAGTATTAATCGAATAATGATAACGATAATGATAATGATAATGCGATTATTATCATTTTATCATTATCTTTTACTATCATCATTGTTATTGTTATTACTATTATCATTATCATTATTACTATAAATTATTATCATTATTATTATTACACTGTAAAAACATCGGTGTTAGATTTAACACCACGGGTTTTAAATCTAACACCGATCAAACTTCAATAAAGGACCACACCCACAGGTGTTAAAAATGCACTGTGATGGTGTTGAAAAGTGTTCACCTGACACTTCGTGGTGTTAATTTGACACTGTACCTGGTGTTATTTTGACACTGTACTGGTGTTAATTCAAAAATGACACCACATGGTGTTGATTTGATATTTGCTGGTGTTAATATCAATGGTTTAACACCCGTCCAGCTTCAATAAGGGACCACACCAGCTGGTGTTACTTTGGTGTAAATTTATTTTCACATTTTTTCAAAAATCTAGTATTTTAATGTAAAATTCTTGATCGTCTTGTTTAAATTAAAAATCAACAAGAAGTGCAGTTACTAAGAAACTCTTCAAAAAACAGTTTAAAATTTGGAAATGACACCCGTAGGTGTTAATTTAACACCATAAATGAGCACCGAAAATTTAACACCAGCTCGGTGTTCACTATTCAACACCGGACTTTTTGCAGTGTACTATAAATTATTATCATTATTATCATTATCATCATCATCATCATTATCATTATTATTATCTTTATTACTGTTATTATTACCATCATTGATAATAGCAGCAGTATACTACAGTAGCACTGTGTAGTAAGTAGTAGTAGCATCAGGCCTAGTCGTACTGTACCAACGTCGTCATTAATAGTAATGGTAAAAATGAACGAAGTAATCATGTCATACTTTTGTGGGCTAATGTATTGTGGGTATTGTCCTCAGTGTAAACATATTCTCTTCGACAGGTTTAGGCACTCAACCTCTACAGGTTGTTGTCCCAACAACTCATTTGCTATCAAAGTTGGACATTATATCTGTCAGTCTGTTTCGCTAATCGTGGTAGCAAAACAGTGCATTGTCATATGAGTGTGATGTTTATGAATCATGCAGCCATTGCAATGCCGCAGCAAATAACCCGTTTGGTGTTACAAAACAAAACGCCAAAGTGCAGCTTTCACACTGGTTTCGAAAAAAAAAAATCAATACCAGATTGAGACAGCAACGGATTCGGTCACTGTTGACTGAATAGGATAATGTTCTGTAGCCTTGTACGTCTTCGCTACACACCGCCACCTATTTTTTAGAAATTCACAGCAAACAGGGTGTAACGATTCTTGCCGAAGCCTTGGACACACGAAAGCAGATATCCATCACGTGATGCTACCTTTAAAACTACATGCAATTTACCACGTTGCTGAAGCTTTTTACACATGAAAAACAGCAGATCGCCAGAAAACAAGCCATGCACTTAGCCACTTAGCAGCCATTCCATGTTGCGTTTCGGCTAATCGTGATATTACGGAGAGATCATTTATAAAGCCCCTTTGGCGAATAGACTGTAAAGTAGATCGCTGTTCTATTTGAATGAAGTATCCTTGTATACTGCAGGTCGAATGTGAGGTACCTGACAATCATGAACACTGAATAGAAGGCCACTGCATTGGTCGAAATCTAGTCTCGTGTCTTTATTATATGGATCGTATTTATGGCACAGGGTTATGGTCGCGAAGTCCTGCAGTGTGTTAACAATTTTTCATCGTGGAAATCATAATAATATACAACAGATCATGATAGCAAAGAGACCCATGTCAGTAATATATGCATATTCTATAGTAGTAGTAGTAGTAGTAGTAGTAGTAGTAGAAGTAGTAGTAGAAGTAGTAGTAGTAGAAGTAGTAGTAGAAGTAGTAGTAGTAGAAGTAGTAGTAGTATAGTAGTAGTAGTAGAAGTAGGAGTACGAGTAGTAGTATAAATAGCAGTAATAGTAGCAGCAGTATAGTAGTAGTAGCAAAAGTAGTAATAGTAGTAGAAATAGGAGTAGTAGTAGTAGTAGCAGTAGTAGTAGTAGTAGTAGCAGTATGTAGTAGTAGTAGTAGTAGTAGTAGTAGTATAGTAGTAGTAGTAGTAGTAGTAGTAGTAGTAAGAGTAAGAGTAGGCGTATTAGTAGCAGTAATAGTAGGACGTAAGCACTGGACGGGAATCGAACTCGGGTCCTCTAAGTATCCACTATGCCACAACACCCCACATGTGTGTATGTAAGTATGACTGTGTGTATGAGTGCAAGTGCGTATATGTACATGTAACTGCATTCTGTGTGTAACAAACAAGATGACAAAGCATTGCGTTCCACCTGTCTCACTGTTTAACATGCATAAAAATCTATCACGATAGATAATTATTTATTACTGTATTCATGTATGATTGCTGTAAGCCAGTCACACACACAAACACACATAGAAACAGACACACACACACATACATACTTATGTATAGTTAATCAGCTGTTGGTTGATCGTGTTCCCGGTAGAGGTGAGTGTGGCATTTATTGTGAGTGTCCGGATGGTATGGGAGAGGTGGACCTGGTGTTCATTTGTAGGAAAAAACTAGAAATGTCGCTACGGCGACTGGTGTATGCCTCCGCCATAATGCATGGTTCTCCTAATAGGTCTATAGTACAATGTCTTGACAATGTGTGATGACAGTTTCACACAATTGGCAAAATATTAAAATGACAGGTTTGCCACAAATGTGCTGAATGTTCACTTTCCTAGAACTAGGTTCAATTGGATGAATGATTAAAACGTCAGAGTGCAGGTATTTGGGGGAACTGATGATTTTTACTTGACTTTTGACCCTTTTATAAGTTTATGCATTGAGTAATTTTCAAGATATTGAGAAAAAGTATAATTTCAGTATCAAATGGTAAAATAGTATTATCTAAACCTGGCCTTTGACCTTTGACCTCACAGTTCCAAAGAGAATCACTGTTAGATAGAACATGCATAAATATGTAAGTTTCATGATAATACCTTGAGTTACTTTTGAGATATGGAGGAAGAGCTGCAATTTAGCACTTTTACTTGACCTTTGACCTTTTGACCTTTGACCTTTGGGCAAGCAACTTCCAACAGAATATATATTGGGTTATACATGCATACATCAAGTTCGATATAAGGAAAGTAGTGATATTTTGAGGAGTTGACCTTGACCTTTGACCCCCTGACCTTTGACCCATGACCCCAACTTCCCTAGATAATCACTGCCCATCGGTACATGCATATATACTAAGTTCCATGAAGATACCTTGAACCATTTGCGAGATATGGAGAAAAACATGAAATTTCAACCTTTTTTCACAAAATAACCTGTGACCTTTGACCTTTGACCCCGTGACCCTAAAATCCAAACAAAGTATCATCCCCCCAGGATATACCCTCATACCAAGTTTGATGCAAAACCACCTCACGGTTCTTGAGATATCGACAAAAACAAAACGGGACGGACGTACGGACGGACGGACGGACGGACGACCCGAAAACATAATGCCTCCGGCCAGCGTGTTTTTTTTAGACGGCACAGATTGGGGAAACTAAAAATCTATCGGGGACCCTATCCCTAAACCTAACCCTAATCCTAACCCTAACCATCAAACCCTAACCCTAACCCTAACCCTAACCCTAACCCCAACCCTAACCCTAACCCTAACCATAACCATAACCAAAAACCCTAACCCAACGTTTTTCCCATAGGTTTAACACGCGCCATGCCCCAATCTGTGCCGTCTTAAAAAAAAAAACGCCTCCGGCCACTTCGTTGGCGGAGGCATAAAAAAGGTGGGGCAGGGGATAATATTCGACGTATTGACCATCCCGTAAATCGCTCATTCCATTTAACATGCTGTTTTATACATTAAAAAAAAAAACCAAAAAAAAAAAAAACATTTATCTTATGATTACGATGTCTTTGAAAAAAAAAGCATTTTAATGTAGTGTCATCATAAAGTTCTGGCTATGTCGTTGCATAATCATAATCAGTATAATCTCGTTTACTGTCTAGCTGAAAGCTATATCAAAGCAGCATCGAAATTGCTGCCTATTGCCAGTTGATTGCTGTCAGTTTTAACCACTGACCAAGGTTGTGTTCTGGACCAAAAGCTGTGATATGAATAGACTCTGTGAGCTCAAATCTCTGTCAATCTCTGTCAATCTCTGTCACTCACTTCATATCACGCTAATTGTGCATATGTTTGTTTGTGTGTATGTATGTGTGTGTGTTCATAATATGTTTATATTTAAAGTTTCCCATGTTATGTGTGTCACGACTATGTAAATGGTATGTTTTGTTTCCAAGTCACTGCCGCCATTGCCCACATTCTATACCTTTAATACCCAGATTCCTTACAACTGTCGAGTTGAAAAAGTGTTTGCGTGCTGGTGCTTAGCTATGAATACGAGCTCTTTTGTGTAGGCATAGTGATCGACGTTTCGCAACGCTTGCGAATCCTTTTTGCTACAAATGACTTGGTGGTCTTGTTGGCCTTGAAATGGCACGGATGGCCTGACAGCGTATATTGCAGTTCTGCATACACTAAAGTTTGTTTTTGTCGTTTTCTCATAATAAAATATGACGAATGCTATCTAGTCGTTCTGGTATAACTTCACACTTTTCCCGTTCCTTCTAAATGCTGGTTATAGATTGTAAAGTCGATCAGGATTTCTTAATTGTTGTGTAACTTTCCAAACACATGACATTCGACAGGATCACTCACTCTTTGGGTTGGTCAAACTTGACTCAAACATGGCATATTAAACTTTGTATCTCTCTTCAAATACTTGATGAAAGACAAAGATTGGTACAATGCGTAAATAATGTCCAATATCCAAATGGTTGCACCAAATTTTCGTCGCTGTCATGAGTGGAAAATGTGGTGCTAATAATGCATTATTATCCCTTCTCTTCAACTTTTGTATACTGAAACGAACCGTGGAACATCCCTCCCCCCCCCCCTTTCTCCCTCTCTCTCTCTCGAGGGAGAGAGACAGACGCTGTTACATATTACATAACTCAATAGGATACGAATGAGATGAATAAGGAAAACCCCTTTCCATGGAACACTCTTCGTGTTTTTCAGATGGTAATTATCTCCACTAGCTGTTGTGTTTAAGAAAAAATCAAATCAATCGTGTTCCTTTTTTTCATCGTTTAATAAAAAAATGTTCTTCATTGTTCATGCGATACATTTTCTCATTTTGAATGCTTTATCAAAAGAAGAATATCAAGTTGGTTATTGTGAAAGTCCCTTCAGGGTATTGCATACACACACACACACAAAATAGAATCTCACAAGAAATGCGAACTTCAAATGAACCACCGCACTATATGCGCGAGGTAATGGCGGGTGAATAGTGCAAACTTGTGGAGAGTTTGTACCTATCAAAATTTATGATTTCACGTAACTGCGGTTCAAGAAACTAATTAAGCAAATCTAAGTGAAATTTAATGCAGGAGACTATTTTCATAATAAGCAAATGCTTGAAGACGATAATGGCCTCAGAAATGCACATTTATAATTATGCACTGCGGCAAAATATAATGATAATCCAGTCACCACTCACAGAGTAGGGGGGAAATACTGCATTCAGCGAAAGTGTGGAGAGTCTATGTAGCGATGAGTTGTGCGTATATTTATGAGATAATGAATGCATGTTTTATGGTCATGTTTGGTCTATGCGCAAAGATCGGCAGCATCTACTGTATGGACGCGTAAAAACTTTAAGATGTACAGAACGCAGCATCAACCATAAGGACACTCTTACATTATTGAGAATGTTGACTTACTTTCGAACGATGCTGAGTAATAATGATTCTATAGCAGCCTGAATTTCATCTGCACCAAACCTCACGTTTTGTTATCGATTTCATTTTACTTTGGTTGTCTTGCTCACACTTACTTCACATGATCGCTATCTTCTTTTATAGTCGATTTTTACCTGAAATGTGATGCTTTGTACTGAACAAACAACACTCATCGACTATCTTCCAACACACACACACAGAGTCACAGACAGACAGACGGACAGACAGACACACAGACGCACGCACACACACACACACACACACACACACGCACACGCATCTAATGTCAGCTCTGCTTTCGAACTACATTCACGCTGGTGACATTGAATGACCTAAAAAAGGTGTTGAAATTAACTCCCCCATAGGTGGATGAATGCAGCATTTCATGGCCATGTTGAAAGAGGGGCGACAATACGGATCAACAGACACTTTTTTTTGATACAACATTATTCTGCGTTATTGGACCGTGACTGCTTTGCATTGTCGTAATCATAACTACAAGCACCACAGTTTTGATCCGAATCAGTGATGATAACATTCATACATCAAAGACCATGTAATCAATTTTAAGTTAATATTGCTGAGAGGGAAGCGGTCAAAATACAACGATCGAATAAGCCCGCAAAATTATATTCTCTCTCCCAGAGGTATAGGGGGATTGTAAAAGTTCAGTTATCTGTTATTAGTGGTCATGTAATCTCATGATTGCAAAAGAATATCTGGTTTCATTATAAGGATACATGTCGTTCATAACACAAGGGCACGTGAAACTCCATTCCCCTTATACTCCAACACGTCGACAAAGCTGGCGACAAAATAATCATCGCTTAATAAGAGATCCGGAGAAAAGAAAAACATGTTTCTGCGTGCATTAATACCAATGTCGCGACATAAATTTTCCTGGAATGAAATTAGCCCCTTGTATTTCCCATCACGTTGGATGATGTGTCCGCTATTCATCTGCATAATTAGCTCGATAAAACGAATCGATTGCGGAGCGACAAATTACCCCACCACTATACGGGGATACGTCCGGGGATGCGTGTGACGAAAAGTGTTACCAACCCGTACGTACAGTGTGTATAATGTTGCCTCGTCCGGATGCACCCAGTTATGTAACGCTATGTCAACATCTCCCCCAAAGACAATTGAGTCAGCAAATGTCAGGACAGTTGGGACAAATATATACTGGAGGGCATCTTAGGGGGATCCTTTTTTTTAGATTCGAGATTCACGTCCATGCCCTCATGTGTGTGTGTGTGTGTGTGTGTGTGTGTGTGTGTGTGTGTGTGTTTCCCTCAGAAATGTTCAGCTGAGAAGTACTGTTAGTGATTATTGATTATTGTTTTCTTAGATTAAAACACATACAATCATGAAATAGTATGCGATGCGTTAAGCTTAAATCACGGTTTGCCTAAAACATTATAGATTCAAAAATACTCTGAAAAATTCTGTCAATCTTTAAGAGAAAATATAAACGCTTAAGTATATCACTTGATATAAAAGAACCAAGTGGAAGTGGTAGATACAAAAATAGTGCACCATTAATTATGTTTCTGTTCTTTTGTATCTTGTCTTGAGATAACATTTTAGTCCTTTATTATACAACATACAATTAATCAAGGCTCCTATGCTGACTTGATGCACATTACATTGAGGGCTGATACCCGTATCCTTTTCCAAAATAAACAAACAAGCAGGCAAACACGAAAACAGAACAGAACATAACCCATACAATTATAATTATGAAAGTTAGCACATACCAGCGAGGTTGTATATATCCGGGTTTAAGTTTCACGATCAGCCTTCGTACGATGTGCCTGCATGTGTTATGACGTGATGCTGACGCTTCGTTTGATGTGTGGTAATCCAGCCCTCCCGAGTTATATTCAACTGTCCCCCGTCGACAGCGGCGGAGGCTGAGCTCGATGTGGCGTACCGTGCTTGGCTTGGCGCCTCTTTTAATGTCCTCTGTGTTGTATTCACCGACGTGCGTGCGTGTGGACTTGATTCTGTTCGTATAGGCGCCGTTTGTTTTATTTGGCGTGTATGTATAGTCCCACCTGCGTGTGGATCCTTCGTGCGTTCGTTTTTATCGGTTTTGTTTTCCCATTGCCTTGCCTTACGGTCGGTTGCTGGAGTGATAACGCCAATAAAAAGCGACGAGGGAAGCTCGCTAAAAGCTCATTGGTATATGCAGGGTGCTGTACTAAATGAAATCCTCTGTTGATGAGCACTCATAAAAAGAGAGAGAGGGGAGAGATAGATAGATATAAATATGTAGATAGAGAGATATAGATAGACAGACAAATAGAAAGATAGATAGATAGATAGATAGATAGATAGATAGATAGATAGATAGATAGATATCGATAGATAGGTAGATAGATAGATAGATAGATATAGATATAGATAGAAATAGATAGATAGATAGATAGATAGACAGATAGATAGATAGAGATAGAAAGATAGATTAGATAGATAGATAGATAGATAAATAGATTGATAGATAGATAGATATAGATAGATAGATAGAAACTAGTAGATAGATAGATAGATAGATAGATAGATACTAGTAGATAGATAGATTGATAGATACTAGTAGATAGATAGATAGATAGATAGATAGATTAGATAGATTGATAGATACTAGTAGATAGATAAATAGATAGATAGATAGATAGATAGATAGATAGATAGATAGATAGATAGATAGATAGAGGGGGAGGAGAACATGGGATGAAATGAAAAGAAATTGACAGTCGATCTGCTCACCATTTTGTAGCAGCTGCAAACACCTGTAATTATATTCTGCTCCTATACTTCGCAGCGACGCGTGTATAAAATATAGACTCTCAGTGATACAAAGTGGATAACGGTAGTTGTCATTACTTTCTGATGTTTTGCACAGGGAAGTGTAATCCATGTAAAGGAAAGTCTGGTCGAACTGCTCACATAACAGCGGCCAGAAATATTTCATTTCTCATAGTCAGGTTGAACAGTTTCCAACTGTTTAGTAGGTTTGCGATATGGGCGCGCTTCCTTTTGTCATGTTTGTCCCGTGAGCTATTCTGCATATCATTGTATCAGATGCCGGGGATCAGATGCCACGACAACTGGACAAGTACAACAGCTAGCGGTACTTTGTAAGCACGTATTATGATAAGTTACAATCTGAAGTGAAAATGTGATGAACAATTTCATATTCAGATATTCGTTTATGGCTTATACTAATAGTAAAAATCACTCATCGTTGTTCACATTTCGGGCGATTTCGTGCATCAAGTGATAAGCTCGGTGAAAGAAAGTAAAGAAGTCAATACTGATCGGATGAATGAAATGAAATGAAATGAAATGAAATGAAATGAAATGAAATCTATTTATATTCCACATCGTCATCATCATATACACAACATATCGTGACATTTTTTTCACATAATTACAAATGTGGAGGGGACTACTACAAAGCAAAGCTCGTAAAATGTAGATCCCCTACACAGAATGTAGACAAATATAGTTTAACAATTTTAAAACAAAAGCAAAGTGCTATTACGAAAACACTATATAAAGGAGCTCGGAGCCCTATGTATGAATATAAGATTACATAGTATAGGATTATGTACGATGAAAAAAAAATGCAATGTGTCTTCAGGTCACGTGCTATTCATTTCGGCGATTAGTTTTCAAAGCTGTCTTTATGATGTTAACTGAAAACGACTGGCCTTTTAGTCAGACGTTGATGAAAGTGTTCAGAGCTTTCATAGATGATGATTAATTTTACTTTTATTCAATAAAGAAGATTACGACGAGACTACGCGTATTATCCTTGGTCCTCATTGATTAAGCTAATTAATTATCTAATATTTTTTTCTCATTTTATATTTGATTGAAAGAAAACGTTCCGTCATATTAAGAGAATGGATAATTGATTTTCTCCTCCTGAAGAAAATACTCCATGAAGAAGAAGAAAATAACAAGAAATAATGGAATATTTCAAAAGTCATAAAAAGAAATAAGAAGTCTAGGCCTGCAATTTACTACTCTGGGCTCACGATATTGAATTAGAACTTGAAGCTACCTGAGGCACTTTGCGTGGCTGACTTTTAGAAACTCGCTAGAATTATGCATGCCCTGATTTTATCGCCAGGATGATTAAAAATGAAAATGAACTATGATTGATAGATACTACTTACTTTATGACTTTCTAGTAGACGTTTACTTCGTTATTATCCAGGAGATGATCATAAATCACATAGTTACTGCATTTTCCCCCAAAATGGATTACATAAAGCCCCTGTCTACCGGTCATTTACATTGTCTGGGGAATTTAAAAATTTAGAGAACGGTTTATGAGACAGACCATTTTTCACATGGCATTTTTAAATGCGCTTCGCAGTGCATATTGCTTTTAAGGTATACCCAATTTATCAAAAAATTGCTTACCAGAACATAATGCCTGTATGGAGGCTTCTCTTTATGGTTTCCATTATGTCTGTGAGACAACATATAACCTAATATAAAACTGTTGTTATGAAAATGGAGATAATGATCATGATAATGATCATGATCATGATAATAATAGTAATAATAATAATGATAATAATAATAATAACAATGATGAGAAGAAGAAGAAGAAGAAGAAGAAGAAGAATGATGATAAAGATATATCATGATTTCTGAGCATAACGATAATTATTTTCGTCATATCAATTCATTTCTATCATTTGATGGCATATCGAGTGTGATTAATTTGATTATATCGAGATAAACAGAAATAAAAGCCTTCATACACCTAATGAATTTGTTAGGTTCCAGTCCAATGATTCCCAGGAATAGTTGGAAAAGAAATGATTTGGCGTAAAAATCTTAATGAACCATCCACTATACAATTCAATTCAGTTTTTATTTTTTCCATCCAGCCAAGAGTGAAATATAGTAACATAATGTTATAATGCAATATGATATAATATACTATAATGTAATATAATATGATATGATATAATATATTATGATATAATATAATATAATATAATATAATATAATATAATATAATACAATATAATATAATATAATATAATATAATATAATATAATATAATATTATATCATATTATATGATATAATATAATATAATATGATATAATATACTACAATATAACATAATATAATATAATATGATATAAAGCATGCGTAAAAGAATCACATTGTTTGAATAGTTTCAATCACTTCATTATCAACAGTTCATTGATAATCAACCTTAACCATATTCTTTGATTACACAATTTTTTGCAGGTCAAATTTAGTGTTTCTAAGTGGCAATTTACTGAATTTAAGCAGCTCCATCTAATCTTCTATTTGTGTAGGATATATAGCGATATGCACTCAGTCAATTTAACGAGGACAAGACATGTTTAATACGACGTTGATTCAATTAGTATATTACATACTCTAGACTTATTTCAATCCATTCTGTATCATAACGATAATAGGTTCTAATACACTGAAATTGCAACTATGTTTTTTTTTAACACTATTGATTGATCGTGGGATGCATGTTGAAAAATGTAATTCCTGTGGAAACCTTAATAAATTAATGAATGAATAATGCCTGTATGACTCGGGTTTGAATTCTGCCATTATACATGATGGCATAACAATTCAAGTTGAGATGTCAGTGTTTGAAAGACTTTGTATTCAGATAATCATGTTGTACTTTCGTTTGTGTATAATAATTATGCTTTTTTTTTCTGGAAAATGAAAAAATGTATAATGAAATGAAATGAAATGGAATGAAATGAGAGGAAATGAAATGGAAAAAAAACCTGCCTCAGATCTGATCTCATGATTTGAAGATTTAACCATGTTGAAGAGATTCTTACGGAAGAATGGAGAGAGGGAGGGAGAGAGAGAGAGAGAGAGAGAGAGTAAAAGAGGTAGAGGGATAGAGAGAGAGTGGGAGAGAAGGAGAGTTGCGTCCTGCTAGAAGAAGAGCCGAAGCGGCAGACGTGTCATCACAAATCAATGTGATTGATAGGACAGAGACAGTTCCAGTTCATTAGCGACCTACTGACAGTCCCCTTTAATCATGGTAATAACATGACATCGGTTCAACACCTGAGCACAGAATAATCTCCTCATCTCACGACACTCGTCCCGATCCGGTGGAATAGCACGGAGCTTTAGATTTGCGACGCGGACGTTCAGGGCGACGACTGCGTTGGCCGTTCTCCTCTCAGAGTCTCTCTCTCTCTCTCTCTCTCTCTCTCTCTCTCTCTCTCTCTCTCTCTCTACGTCGTGCTGCAAAGTTGCTTTACATTACGTGAGAACGCAATTGATGGAAAGTAAATTGGCGCCCCCCCCCCCCATGTGATCAGTGCATCAAGTCATGAAGTAGCTTTCTGCGTCGTGAATTGAGCGGACGCAAAACTAGCCCAGAACGCGTGGTGAAAACTCAGACGACGTGAGATATAATATAGATCGATTTTGATTAGCAATTTTGCGCATGCGCAGAACATTTTCTTTCTTTTCTTTTTTTTCCGAACGTTTACGTCGCCAAAATGGAGATCTAAAGCTCCCTAGTGATGAAATGGCGCGGCACTGATTTCGACTGTGATCTTTCCCCAACAAAACAACAACAACAACAACAACAACAACAACAACAAATCAAAACAAAACGAAATAAAACAAAATCTTAGCAACGTCAGCATCCAAGTAGAAAAGAAAAAAAAATAAAAGAACCATCCACGAATGTCAATGTCAACAGATGTATAAAATTTTAATGACGGTTAGACAATCTGAGATATTTCCAAACACATATCAAGTTTCGATTTCAAACAAACTTAACACCATTCGTTGTCCAAACATGTCTAGTCTTTGAACTCTGCAGCCTGTAAAAGCAGACTCCAGAGGGGCATTTCATGAAGCATTTTGTCCGACAACTTGTCGCGCAAAATTTGCTTTCAGCCAATCAGAAGCAAGGATTTCAGTAGCTTTTAACAGTTTGTCAGACGAAATATCTGACAAATTGCTTCATGAAATGCCCCCCAGGTCTATAAAGAAGTTAGCTTGACATTCTTTGTCATTATCGTCGTTGATTTTAATGTTTCTGTGACTGTGATTACACCTATACCCACCATATTCACTCTTTTCCAAAGGGTAGATTACTATGGTAGACTTTGGACGTCATTCTCTGTCACGTGTCCTTTTATTGATGCAATGAACATACAGAGTAACATGAGAAATATGTAAAGCTTGCAAACTGTCATGGGGGGGGGGGGGGGTGGGGGAGTAGGGTATACAGGCCCAGAAACACAATGTACAATGCAGGGCCGGCATTTTGTTCCTTTGATTTTGTTTTACATATCCGTTATTTCATTAAGTCAATATTTATTTTCTTATGTATTTTCTGAGGGTCCCATATCGTACAAGCTTTGCTTGTTAGTAGGACCCTCCATTTCCATTCCCATCCTTATCTAGTGTGTACTATGCTTATGTATAATTATACTTTAAAAAATACAATTATGTTATTACTCATTATCACATGTATTTTGAGAATTTACGTCTTTGAAATTATTACAAGCATGTTCTGCTTATGCATTATATATAATTTTCCCTATTCATTTGATGGAAATGAAAATAAATTTGAACCTTTGAACTTTTGAAGACAGAGACGGAGAGGACACGCATTTAAAGTAATTTTACCAGGACAATGTCTCCTTCTCACACCTCTGCAGCTCCATGGTGTGAAACCCGATCCAATAGGGAGGAATCATATTGAGTGCGCTGCGGGTATTCCACCTGCTGCCCAATCATTTTTTTTTTCTCTATGATCCAGCCTAATCGATCGGTTGGGGGGCAGGGTGACCATTGTAGCGTCTTGACCTGACAAGATGGGAATGGGAAAACGACTTCGATCATCAACCATGTCCACAAAAGTCGGCAAGGTTAATCATCTTGGTATTTGAATACTCTGATAACAAATCGAAGGGAATATCTGAAACTAAGGCTACAATCTTAAAGCTTTGAAATGATACCAAGAAAAGTACCATCGGATGTACTCCGATACTATATTCGTTACCTCATAATGAGGGTCTTTCTCTTTTCCCTTTAACAACAGGGATCAAGTTCGAAGCGTCCGTGATCTTGTGTTGTTGTTTGCCGTGAATGCTGAATTTGTTAGGTCGGCCTGCCTGCTGTTTGCCTGTGCTGCATAGTCAAAAGAGCCTCATCGGTACATGCGTGCAATATATCATAGTGAAGATTACAAATCCAATTTCCATCTCGCACATGCGCACATGCTCAGACAGGTGGCGGAGTCACGGGCGCCAATTTTAGTGTTTTGTGTTTATCACTGGTAAGTAAACATAACATTAGTTTTGCCATTAAATTATTATCACTGAACCTACCTCACACTATGACATAATAAGATCTCATCTCAAGGGTAGCAGTAAAGCTTGAAAAACAAACAAAAAAGTGTTTTATCATGCAATTATTTACATGAGATAACAATGATAACGGCAATAACGATAAGACAACTATTTAGGACGGTTCTTCTTTTACATTTCCTTCTATATCATGTTGTGTACAACGTTGGTTTGACGCAACTTGTTGTTCTTCTAAACAGGCAGGGAAGTAAAAAAAAAAAAATAAAGATAGTGAATATTCCTTAAATCCCAGCTAACGTGATCTGACTAATCAGCTCGACTGAACGACAACAACAACAACAGCAACAAGAACAAAAACAATGATGATAGTAATAATAATGATAAAACAACAACAACAACAACAATGAGGAGGAGAGAAAGGCAAATACAAGCATAATCAGTCAAAAATGATAGCAGAAAATAAAATATATCAACCATCTTGATGTAAGGATGGTACATTTTCGATTGAGATGGGGCTTCAGGTTTCCAACTTTTTAATGATGATTTTTTGAGATAATGAGAAACCTGTTAGGGAATATGAAAGTACATAGAATTCTAAAAAGAGTTCAAAGTTTACTTGAAGAAAGTTGGCTTTGAAATGGCTGAGATATCCCAAACAAAAAGATACTAATAAAAGGTGGGATCCACCTTTTGATAAGGATCACTTTGTTTTACTTTGTTTTTGGATGTCTCAGCTTTTTCAAAACCGATTTTCATCAAATAAAGTTCGAATTCCTTTTAGAATGATTTGTATGCTCTTTAACATTTCAGAAAGTGGTTTCGAAGTATCTGTCTAGAAATTAAAAGCTGAATACTCACCTCAACCAATACTATACTATCCCTAAAATTAATAATAAGATTTTCTTTTAATATCCAGGGCAGCCTCTTCCGTGTTACCACTGCTCTACCAGAGGGCCCTGTCATTATGATTATCACTGCACAGCCCAACACTGCCAGGTACGCATTTACATCAGAGTCAAGAGGGACATGGTGGGTAAAAACATCGGTTGTCCAAGGACGTAAATACTTGACGGGATTCGAACTCGGGACCTCCGACTGAAAGTCAAGAGTATTGTGCACTATATGCCGCTGCACCCCATCAAAACACTTTGACAATTCTGTTCTGCTGATATCGTCATAATGGTTAGTAATCTATTATCATTGCCATCGTAATCACTACGAGGACTTCGGTGTAGAATCAAGAGCATTTGCAGTGGTGTCACAATGATGGCGAGAATAATGATAATATCGATGAGCGAATACTTGTTCTTTCTCATGTTTGATTCGACTTGATTTCATTTGATTTGATTTAATGTATTGGTTTCTGCATTATCATTGCAAATGCAGATACATACACATGTACATACATTGTTGGTGCCATAGCATTAGTCGTTAACAAAGTAAGTTTCTTCATTGCCTTCACAATATACAGCACAATGTACAGCAAAACATTGTGAATGTTACTTTTTTGTTTCGTATTATATTGAGTTGTTTTTTTTTTTGTTAATGCTGCACGTAATCTCATAATATACGGACTCACTGAAAATAACCCTGAGCCTGATAGTGCTTTTTACCTTGTTGAGATAAAACAAACAAACAAATAAGCATACATACACACAGACAAACACACCCACACACACACACACACACACACACACACAAATAAAAAATATTTTAAAAAATCCCACACAAGTTTGCTCGTTCAACTGACAGCATTATACCAGATGTGTATTTACCATCACCATCGGGATGCATCAGTAAATATGAATACTATATAACACTCAACTTTTCAATGGTAAACCTTGACAGAGCTTGGCGAATTGCGTTTGTTGTGAGATCCCTCCTCTGATAAGATTAGCCTTCGTTCAAGTCTGCTGGTGCATCAGATTTTAGATTTTTAAAGGGCAGCTGGTTACGTGTCTTGCGATCATGGAACACCGTGTGCGAAGGAGACTATTACATAAGAATTGTCTTGGTACATCTATGATACACGTTGAGAATACATACGGAAATGAATCAATGTGAAATCCAATGCAATTAGTTTCGTTTTCTATCCCATTTTTCTTTCATATATATGGTTAAACTGCTTCAGTGAAGATATTTGCATCCGATGTCATCTCACTGTCGGGTTTTTGTTTTATAGCACGCAATTTCTCCCTCCTTTTACGCTGCATGGGGAGTCTTAATTTTGTAATAACAGTGTATACTTCCACAAAAAATCCATCCTTTTTTCTTCTTCAATTCATTCAAACTTTGTTTTCATGTTGTTGTTGGTTTTTTCCCACAGAACTTGTATATACAGTAATGACTGGAATTGGACAGGCATTTGGAATAATACACAGGTAGCAAATATAAACGTATGGTCATAAAATTATACAGGCACAAATAAACATACTCTGCGATTAAAAAAAAATGGAGCTACTCACTCAAACGATTATGCTTGTACATACGCTAGTTTGTACGTCGGAAAGAAAGATTAGCTTACAACTTCAAAGATTGTGGTAAAAAGTTAGGAAAGAGGGAACAAGTGCGAAAGAAAGTGCAAACAATGGCAAAAGCGAGAAGAAAAGATGAGGGAACAAAAAAAAAGTGAAGGGAGGAAATACATTAGCATTCATGTCGTTATCAAAAAAGAAGCAACAAACTAATTGCCGCACTCCGTAACACACTGTTCTGACAAGCGGTGAATCCTGGATGAAGATAATGCGTATTGATGCAAGGCTAACCTTTGCGTGTTGTCAGAGCAAATATGTCGCTTTCTGTTGGAACTATAGGCAACGGTAAACAAACCGTGCAAATGATAGGTCGTAATAAATGTATTTTGTTGGTTTGTGTGAGGTGGTGAGTGTGTGCATGCGTGTAAATGTGTGTGCATGTATGTACGTACAGTATGTATGTATGTGTGTTTGTTTATATTGTGTGATGATGTGGGTATATTGTGGTGTGCTAGTATGATAAGGTGTGCACTTTGTATGTACGTAAGAGACACAGAGATATAGATAGAGCGATAGATAATTATAGATAAAAAGATGGATAGATAGATTATAGATAGATATATAGATACATACATACATACATACATACATACATACATACATACATAGATGCATACATGCACGCATACAACATACATTACAAACATAAAGACAGCCGGGCAGACATAGATGGAGAGAGAGGGGGGGGGGGATTAAATGAAGATGTAAGTGATGGTGGTGATGATGAAGGAATTGGGAATGTAATGAAATGGTTATCTTGGTCATTTGAAGACGCCGGATTTTGTTTCAAATGTTGTTGTTCTTGTTGTTGTTGCACTTTTTTATACTTTTGTGAATGTGCACGCATCTATTTGTATGGATATCTGAACTTCCTATGGACCATTGTGTACTATAATGACATACTCGTCTCAAGTTTCATAGAGACATGGACAAAATGTTTTTTCCTATGCTTGCAGTGGCGGATCCAGGGGGGAGCATACCGGGCGCGCGCCCAATTATTATCATTTTTTTTTGTTAAAACAAAAGGATAAAAAAGAAAACATTGAGGGGTGCGTACGCCCCCCTTTAATTTTGTTAAAGGCGCCCCCTCTTTACGGAATTCCTGGATCCGCCCCTATATGCATGGATATAAATTCTGTGACGGTTGATGCATAAAAGGGAAAATGCATTTCTGTCTGACATGACCATAATGGTTGGTACTTCACTGAACAAACAGCGGTCGGTTGTCTCAGACAAACAAACAAATTAACAAACAACACAACAACAGCATAGTACTTTCATGTCTAATGTGTTTAATGTAAAAAAAAGAACTTTCTCTGCAATGTGAAAAGCAATTTATTTTTGCAGCTATTACGATCACCATTACAATTTGCGGTCTTTTATTCGTTGTTGCCAAGAAAATGATATTGTCATGAGCTTTATATTCTAATTTAATGTGCTGGTGGGATAGAAATAACTGAAATTGAATCCATTAGCCAAAGCGAATTGAATTCATATTTTCCATTTTTGTACGAAATTTTCACTTGTCTGAGTCGTGAGAAGCGGAATGTGTGATGTGTTTCCCTTGGAGAGAGAATTCCACGTCGATATTGGCTGGTAAAGGCCTTGACCCAATTAATATCCCGATTCTCAGGCGCTCTGTTGAATGCGATAATAGTAATGAACTGCATGTCTATAACACAGAGCACCTGATCTGCGAATGAGGACACACATGGGCACACGCGCACACAAACGCTTATCTCACACAAACACACGCACACACACACGCACACACACACACACACGCACACACACACACACGCATACACACACACACGTACACACACACCCTCTCTTTCTCCCTCTCTCTCCTTCTCCCTTTTCTGTGGAAGTATCAATTGCATGTATGTCTTCTGTGTAAAAAAAAAATAAATGTATAAAACGGTACGGACTGACGGATACAAGAATAAACGTCTGCACTTTCTTAACTCTGATATTTGGTGGAATAATGAAGGGCTAGAACGGAAGGAAGAAGTAGATTCCACTGCATACAGCATGCTTTGTGCACATGTATGAGTAAAATGAATGCATAATTATGTCAGTATGATAAAATTCACACATAAAATAATGTTTAATCTACTTTTGTGGGTAAACACTTTTTTTTTTGATTTCTGAATCTCTAATATTTAGCTATATACGTCCTCAGAATACCGATTTTGCCCATGATTAAGGGCCTATTAACTTCACGACTTAATCACGAAGTTAATTACAGACTTAATTACGACCTCAGAATACCACCCCAGGGGCCGTATTCTGAGAGCTAATTAAGTGTCTGATTAGCACTTAATTACCGAATTGGTATTCTGAGAGCATGATTAAGTAGGGGGTATATTAACTACCATAGCAACAAGCGTTTTGGCGGGAAGGACCTACGCGTTTGCGCGTATCAATGCGCGTGCACCTCTGAGAGGACTTAATCACAGAGTTAATTACGAATCGGTATTCTGAGGGTGTAATTAAGTATGAAAGTTAATGGAAAACTTAATGATACCAAAGAGTGACATTAACTACTCCGACATCACGCATTACATCGTGTTTTCTCTGCCACAATAATGCTTACCGTCTTCGGTAACCGAGGAGCGGTTGAATCTTGTTATCATGGTATCCGTAGAATTCAGAGAAAAAAAGAAATACAGCCGATCTTCGAGGAATTTTGTCATTTTATGTGAGCAAAGAGGTTGAGATCTTCGCGTGCGTAGGTGAGGGGTTGTAACCAAATACCGGAGTGTGCGCACGGAGCTCTTGGGTTGTAAGTACAGGGGGCGTGCAGGAGCGCGCATTCAGGGCATATTTGCGCGTGTAATCATCATTTTGGCTTCTAACAACGCATCTGATTGGATGGAATAACAATTAGATGGGAGGGACCTAAGATAATTACAGGGGACTTAATCATACCTTAATTACGTCCTCAGAATACCGATTTTGCCCATGATTAAGGGCCTATTAACTTCACGACTTAATCACGAAGTTAATTACAGACTTAATTACGACCTCAGAATACCACCCTAGAAGGCATAAGACCTGGAGATACAAGACTGGCCAGTATTTTTAAAGAACCTAAATAGATGTGAGTGTTTCTGTACGTGCTTGTACGTGTGTGTGTGTGTGTGTGTGTGTGTGTGATTTGTGAACTCATTATGCAGATTAGTTCCTGAAGGACAGATTAGACATAGGTTGTCTTGAGTATAAATAGCATCTTACAGTTAACTCACATCCAACTTTTCATGGTTATCACATCAGAAGTGGATAGTATATTATGAGATATTATGTATGTGTATACTGGATAAATGTTAACATGACCTATTGTGTTTATTAACATATTCATGTCTATATATACGGATATATTATATATTCATATCATACACTATACCTGTAAGATATACACTGCAAAAAGTCCGGTGTTAAATATGAAACACCGAGCTGGTGTTAAATTTTCGGTGCTCATTTGTGGTGCTAGATCAACATCTCCGGGTGTCAAAATATAAAATTCAAAATATAAAAATTGTTTTTGAATAGTTTCTTAGTTACTGTTTTTCTTGTTGATTTTTTTGAACTTAAACAAGACGATCAAGAATTTTCCGATAAAGTACTTGACTTTTGAAAAAAAAAAAAGGTGTGAACACATTTACACCACAGTAACACCAGTTGGTGTGGTCTCCTATTGAAGCTGGGCGGGTGTTATGCCATTGACATTAACACCAGCAATATCAAACCAACACCATGCGGTGTCATAGTTGAATTAACACCAGCGCAGTGTCAATAATATCACCAGCTGCAGTGTCAAATTAACACTATGTAGTGCCAGGTGAACACTTTTCAACACAATCACAGCATACTTTCTACACCTGTGGGTGTGGTCCTCTATTGGCACTTGATCGGCGTTAGATTTAACACCCGTGGTGTTAATCTAACACTGATGTTTTTGCAGTGTACACATTTTTACATTTTGACATTACATTTCCAATCCTTCAAGCACCTATTACTGAGTTATGTAGTTGGTCCTTTGTACTGACATGCTTTCATGATTATTTATGCCTGTCGACTTAACACATTAAAATCATTAGTACGCATGCGCCATGACTTCTTTCTGAACTACCGAACGACTGAAAAAACAAAACCCAACTCATTTTCTATTCATTCATCCTTTCATATACTGTTCAATTAAACAATGTTATGCTTCGCACAATGAGTACACAAGCATTAGCACCACGAGTCTCGTAAGGTGTAGAAAACCATACGTAGGTGTGATGACAAAGTTAGCTAATGCACGAGTGATACAGAGATCAAAATGTTGACTTTCTAATGACAGCTTTAAAAAATACATGTTAAAAATCATGTGTAATAATGATAACAACTTACACGGCAGGTTTTTCTTTTTGTTGTTGTTGTTGTTTTTGCGCCAAGTTATCCATGTGACCAGATATTTCCAAGCAAATGAACTATCGACTCTCAATCAATATTTTCCTATCTTATCCCTTACTGCAGAATATAAAAGATAAGGAAAAGCAGGAAGTTCGGCAAACGATGGATCAGTACTGTATACAGTCTTGCCACGAAGCTGTTGATAATGTTCTTGGATTAGACACGTACATTTGTACTATTAGCTTACAAATGACAATTAGGGGGCCTAGTTGCAAAGGAACAGACGCATCATAAGTCATTATTGTTACTTAACGTGATACCATGACTGTTGCTACAATTACATTGGGCGTGGTGTCTTCATACCACGATACATGTTGGCATACACTGTATGCTTACGATAATGTTGTCGATGAACACACATACTTTTCTACGTACATTTATTAAATACACAACACACACACACACACACACACACACACACACACACACACACACACACATGAACGCATATTATATAAATATGTAATATGTATGTAGGCCTATGTATTTTATATATTTTAGTCGAAAATTTTTATTGATGCCTATTCTTCCCTCATCACAAATACTCTGTGTGCCACGTTCATTTCCAGTCCATACGTACCTGTATAATGATATGTGCGTGAAATTTTGTGCACGATATTTTGACTCATTGGCTCAGAAAGTTCAAAAGAATGTCGCTAATTCCATTGCATTCTTCCCCACACACGGACACTCGGGGGAGTACCTAATCATCTGTTTCGTATCTCACACCCAGAGTCCCTCTAGTACTAGTAGTAGTAGTAGTAGTAAGTAGTAGTAGTAGTAGTAGTAGTAGTAGTAGTAGTAGTAGTAGTAGTAGTAGTAGTAGTAGTAAGTAGTAAGTAGTAGTAGTAGTAGTTTATAGTATAGTACAAAGTGTAGTAGTATAGTAGTAGAAGTAGTAGTAGTAGTAATAGTAGTATAGTAGTAGTAGGCCCTAGTAGTAGTAGTAGTAGTATTAGTTGTTGTTGTCGCTGTTGTTCTCGTCGTCGTCGGTGCTGTTGTTGTTGTTGTTGCTGCTGTTGTTGTTTTGAGTCAGTCAGGTTGTAGCGTTTTTGTTTTTTGTTTTGTTCGTTTGCTTTTTACATTGTATCTGGACTGCCACTGATTGTCTATTTCATATTATGCGTGCTTCAGGTGGCATAACTTGAAGATAATGCATGCTATAAAGTCAGTAGAACAAAGGCACACACATACACAGATAAAACACACCTACAGTATACACACAACCACACACATAAACGAACGTATCTTTGGGGTAAAAACAAACAAACAAACAATAATAATCAAATTTGTGGATAACACATCTTCTTTTTCTCGTATACGGACCAAGTCAGTATTGTGTATTTGTCGTGTTTGTCGTAACATTTATTGAGAATAATCTGTATGTGCACTTTATTTATGACATAACAAAACAAGAGAATCGTACCATAATGACGACACTACTTTCCGAATTGAAAAAAAAAACAACAACAATCACATGGTAATGAAATACACGATTATATTCTCAGAAATGAATTCGTCATTGAACATATTTGGACCACGTGACACGGCGTTTAAGGACAGACGTCCACGTTCTCCTATGGGAAGGAAAATGCTGTCTATAACATGGTAAAAACGGAACTGAACAAAATATGCAGCTGTGTGTGAACTCCTACTCACTGTCAACAAACTTTTTTTTTTTGTTCTGATATTTTCATGTGCAACCAGACGGTCATAAATCAAGATAAATACATAATAATTATTATGATATAATACACTATTATCATGAAAATGACACCTATGCAGAAGACAATACACGATTGACAAATGCAAAGAACATTCGGGAGAACAAACAGACGACAATGTCAGCAAATTGAACATGTGTGTACCAGCTAGATTGAAATGTGTAAACAATAAGCATTGGCGCGTGATAAAATAAATACAATCAACCTTTTTATAGCGTTCTTATTCATATATATCTTTAACATATTAATTGAAGGAGACGCGCGGTTTGAATTATCTCCTATAATTATCATATCTCGAAAGCTAAAAAGCAAGAATATCATTATGAAATGAATTAATAGCGCGGAGTAAAGTAAATATAGTCAACGACTTTATAGCTCTCTTATTTATGTATATCTTTAACATAATATTGAAGGAGACGTGTGGTTTGAATTATCTCTTATAATCATCATATCCCTAAAGCTAAAAATCAAGAATATCATTATGAAATGAATTCATGCTTTAGAAGCACACTTGACAACGCACGTAGAGGACATCGAGGTTCAAGTAACAAACGTCCTTTGGAAGAAAAACTATCAATCTGCAACACTTCAGTCGCGCATACGACGTGCTGATGAATAAAGGGTTCAGCCTATGGATACAGACACAAAAAAATCTTTAAAAGTAACCGATGTCACTTCTCAAACGTAACTTTAACCAATTTCAGCAGTCCTTTCCCCTGTCATCCCCTTAATATTACAAGGGAGACACTGTTCGGCATTACCGCAGCTCAATAAGCTAGTTCGGGGTTCCACTTTGAGCATGAGCAGAAAAAGGTCATTTGTACCAGGAGAGCATGTTGGTTTTATATTCACCAAGATAAGCATCCGTGATGTAATGATTATTTCAAGTAATCCTTGTAAGTGGTGCTTGCCATCACATCCACCTGAGAGCAAAAGTGGTATTTGGCAATATCAATAGAAAATTATTGTCATTTCATTCAATGCAAAATAATGAAATGGATGCTTTCCAAAGTGCCAATTGATGGATCATTCTGGTCACCTAGTCTGCGCGCAATGACGCGAGTTCATCCCTTGCTTGAACATGACTGATGAATTCTATAAATTGCTACGTCGGGCAAGCTAATGCATTCTGTTGCTTGAAGACTAGTGGAGTGCCTAATCAACTGAGAAAGAAGAAAGGTCATTTGTACCCACCTGTACATGAGCTAACCCCGAACTGGCTTATTTAACAGTTGTTCAGAGTTTTGCTGATTGAACAGTGCGATGTTGTTCCACATGAACGAGGAAGGGGGAAAATACTCTAGTATGATGTGACTGAATTCAGAGATCTACGCCAAAATACCATCCTCATGTTTTTCTAAAACAATTACAGTATGGCCTATGCTAACATTACTCTCCAAGGAAAATGTTATACATGAAATTCAGGCGCTATCACATTTTTATTGTCTTGGAAATACGCAACCCATTATTACGTCATTGTGCAAATTGTACATATGAACATAATATCTAAATTGATAAGCTACCAGGATAACGCTAAAATAGCAAAGTAATTTTAACCCAAAATTTTGTGCCCCACATGAAATAAAAAGATCTCGTGTTACCCGTTTTCCGAAATCGCATATAACTTTACATCGAAACTGATATAAAAGCGAGATCCATCAATGAAAAGCAAAGGACTCCCTTCTTAAAGCTTTATTTCTAAGGACAGAATGTAGCATTAAGTACGCGGCGTCTCAGTTATGCATGCCGTCGTGGATTTTTCTTTTGTACGATGTGTTTGCTATAGGTGAGTAACTTCAGATTATACTGTACTCATTACTGTGTTTTAGCAATGTTTTAGCAAATAATTACATACCATTATATGCTATAAAATCATTCAACAGCGAGTTGAACATGTACAAATCCTTTTAATGTGACATCGTGTTGGTGCCATCAATGAGTATCAGAACCCACATGATATCAACAGCGATTAACCTTCAGACCCTCAGCGACAATGTGAACGCGATCATTCGAACGCGATCATTATTGAACGCGATCACTGTCACAGGACTGCAGGATAAAATGGGTTACAGCAGAGTTTCAGTCAAGAGGTGTTCGCGAATGTTACGGCGACACATTCTATCGCTTTAGCCGGTGTGAACGTGATCGTGAAAAAATGCCATCCATCCGTGTGTAGCAAGACGGCGGCATGATGATAGCGTGCATTCAGCCTCCCAGACACAGGATGTACAAAGAGAATGGACGGTTTGCTAATATTGACTCTAGCCTCCGGTGGAGTGCCAACACATACATGCTGTGCAGACTCTATAGAGTATACGATGTTCGGACAAGTTAATTCCTTTTATAATCAGTGACAACTCTTCCCCAACCCCTCCCTCCGTCTATTATTAAAGTCTCCCTTCTTGTTCTCTTTCATTACAACGCTGATCACGTTGGAATTAGCAAAACCTTGCGAGAAAGCCCTCTAGAAATACGCCTGGTAAGAGCAAGGAGGTAAAGAGCCATTGCCTTCTTCCATTTTTTCCCGCACCCCTCTGCCATCCAAATTTATGACGTCATGACAAACTTGATAACGCAAATATACGACATATACTGAGTCTATAAAGATTAAAAAGAGAGGCGGAAATAGTCCGTTCACTCCAAAGCATTATGGCTGGATCGACAAACACTGCATATTTATTTTTGTGTACGAAGGATCGCAAACTCTCTCCGTAACATTCCGTTGTTTGCACTTTGCATTTCGCATGCGAATTTATTGACATATTGAGTGAAATCACTGCTATAAATAGGATTGCTGTACACTCTAACCCATAGAGCGTCCCTCGTATACTAGTAGATGCTCTTTCGTTTCAACACAATTGTGTCGTTATCTTGCAACACAGGAATAAAAAGTTATGTATCCTTCTAACATTTAGCTGTTTTACTTTAATAATTATAGCAACAACAACAGTAATGATTACAATAATAATGATTATAGTAATAACAACATTAGTCGTTGTAGTGATAAGAATAACGACACTGACAATAATGGTAATAATAACAATAATAATAATAATAATAATAATAATAATAATAATATAATTCATCAATAATAATATTAATTGTAACTGTATCAGAACTTGACACGTGTCATGTGTAACTTCAACGCTTAGTTTAATGTAGGTTGGATTATATACGTGAGTCACCTGTGCATGGTTTTTATGATCATGTATCGACTTCTTGAACATGCACAGCATTCCATTGAAACTAAATTTAAAGCGGTAATGAAGGCATGAGAATATTTTATTCGACCAGTCCCCCTCAAGAACTTTCCAACTGACATCATCTTTCTCCGAAAATCATCTCTCGAATATCATTAGCCACAAAACAGCAGTGTCAACATCATTAGCTCCAAAACAGCAGTGTCAATAAAGGCTAGTGACAAACATACAACGAATAAACACGCTCTGTATAGTTTGAATAATGCACGCGTGAAGGTTTAGTAGGAGCAATAAACGTCGTGTTATCCGTAAACCAACATCAGAGCAGTTTACATATTTCTATCGAGAAACAAAGTCATAAATAACTCGAGGCGAATTGCATACAAATATGAGATAACGTTATAAGATGACGACTACATACACGTATACCGTCCACATCATGACATGACAGAAAAAAAATCGTCATAATACATAGCGACTTTGGTCCTCAGAATTACACGTAGAAAAATTGAACATCGCATACCAAAAGGAGGTTCAAGGCGTAACTGCCTATCATTACGTCATAATCGTGTCCCTCATATAACCAAGAGAGGGCGCTGTTTAACACAAAGTTTACATCAGTACGACGCCGCGCCACACGACCTGCCTTCTTCACCGCTTTACAGTTAGTCAGTTCTGCGTAACTGATAAGTAATCCACTCGTGGAACTGTATCCACTCTTTGCATGAGCTGCTACACAAATCGTGGACAGCATGGAGTACAATTCAAAACCTTTTTGTATAATTATCTGCGGATGTCATAATGGTGTACCAGACGCTCACATAGAACGAAACATGGCTGATACACGTACTATCAACAGGAATTCTCTTCGCCTCCCAATGTCTGCTCCCGTGTGCATAAAATAATGGAACGGATTCGAGTATCAATACAGCAAATTGTCTTTACGATCATGCACATACTCATTCACAGAAAGTACGACATTTTGTAAATCAAAATTCTACCATCGTGTGACACTATATAAAAGAGTTTCGTAAGCCTTGACAGTAAATACCCACATACATATCAACAAACAAAATAACTGGCACCTTCATGCATAATCGGTCAAAAAACATTGTCATCGTTTGAAAATATATCAAGTCATATGACAAAAATCCAATCACTTTTCCGCCACAGCAAACAATCTTGCAATATCCATAAACCTTCGAGCTATACAAACGGTATCACACAACTGCCCCATGCACCCCTCCCTCCCCCCCCCCCAAAAAAAAAAAACACCACGCGTAGAAACACAAGACCAATACATTGCACAAGTACATCATAATGTGCTCGACACGTAATTGCAGCAGTGTTGTGATTGTCTTTTATCTTCTTCTTTTTTTTCCTTCATTTTTTTTTTGTTTTTTGTCTAAGACACACTTGTTCCCTTGGCTTGGATCTGAGTCTTTCTCACAGACGCAATCAATTAATTGGGAGCACCTTTCGAAAGGACATATGGACAAGAAATATATACCGTAACAACTCAGAAACGGAAAACTAGATCAAAATGTCGGAAGAATAAGACACACTATTGCACTCATCTAAACCTTTCCTGGCAACGTGGCGAGTATCGTCACAGATAAAGGGATAAATTCCCTTCGAGGAAAAAAAGACAGAAATAGTCATAATGGAAATACATTTTTTATGCCTGGAAAAGGAAAAAGACAGAAATAGTCATAATGGAAATACATTTTTTATGTCCGGAAAAGGAAAATCATGGCAAAAGCATAAAATGAAAAAAATGGTCACATCTGATTTTACGACCATTATCAAGAGATACAGAAACAACTACGATCAATAGTATTAGTACGACATTCCGGGGACAAAAGCTAAAGTAGATGAATCATTCTTACGTGACATCAAATACAAGTATTACATCGATTGCCCAAACTTAAGTTCCCACACCAATGATTATATAGCGGCGAGTTTCAAACGTTCATTTTAAGACCTACAAGAAGTACTACAGACTGTCAGAAAAAAAAAACCCAGTTCAAAACAAACTGCAATTCCCGTTGGAATATGGTTTTAAACAATATGAAATTCCGAAAGAGCGATTGTAAAAAAACGCTACCAAAAAGGGAAAAAAATCTATTTCACTGTGCTGCCTACGCATAGACGAGTGAAGAAAAGGTCAACACTCGTTAAGATCAACTCAATATGCACCATACCCAAATGAGCACGACAGTATAAATGTGATATCGCAATGATCGTGTGTTTGGCAGTTAAGATCCACTGCATTTAATCAGGCTACGTATAGACAAACGCGATCGCATAGACATTTCATCTCACAATAAAGCAATCATTATTATACACTTCCCTTTCCTTGAATGCACGGCTCACCGGGCGTCATTCACAACTAACATGTACTTGGTTGTGTTTGATTTTTCGACTGAAGGATTATTTCAGCAGATGGGATTATATCCAGCTTGCATCATTCTATTCAGTCACAATAATAAGCTAATACTACTTCACTTTTTTTAGGGGGGTGTTTTTGTTCCTTTTTTCATTGCAGTAACTAAATAGAGGGCAATGGAATATAGTATTCTGAAATTTTGTCATCTCCCGAAAGTTACATGTGGATTAATTGTGGAAACGTTTTCAAAGACATTTTTAAACTGGTCCAAGGCTAATCAGAGAACATGACATAAATATGATAATTATAAGAAATGGATATGATGCATGGGCTTGCATGGGCTCAATGTTAAACATGAGGAGCCATCACGGAAGCTTATCGGGTTTGCTAAACACAGATATCAAAAGCAACTACACATAATCCGATTGACAACTGCGTACATGTTAGTCGATCAGCCACAGTGAGCAAGCAGTAAGGTAGCTACAGTAGGTGAAATATCACCATTGGTTTCCTGTCGGGATGACGAAAGCTTTTAGGCGTTTTTTTTTTTTCTTTTACATTTTTCAGAAGAGCATACAATCCGACAACGCTATGACCCCATGTCTACACAAACACCTCAAGCATCTGCGATTTCGTTGACACTATATTATGATCGTACGGTATGCACACAAGCATACACGAAAAATCTATTCAGAAAATTCACGCTGCAGACAAGCAGGACGCTGCATTCGTTGTTATGTACATAAGCAATCTTGTGTACTAATTTCTTGCGTTCTTGTGTCACACACATTAAATGGGCAGGCATCCCTTCCTCAGTATAGACGAAGAGGGCGCCATTCGTTGTCGGTTTCGCCGCAACACCGTTGCAGCATAACCATTATTAAATTGACAAAGCTGTTTATGGTGGCACGAACGTCTACACAAGAAAGATCTGATCGAATTGGCCATATAAATGTTGCCATGGAAATAAAGAAGAGATATGGCCAAAACTTTGGTATGTAATGCATGTCCACAGGATTGAAATGCAGAAATGTCTTACTCTTTTTTAAGTGTGGCACGACTATTTACACTAATTCCGAAAATAGTGTCCTATACAAAATACGGTAATTATGTACATTCTATCAACTACCATTAACATAGAATTTACACAGATAGTTTTCACTTACAACATCTTGTCTTTGTCAAACATTGTTATTAACTGAGACAAGCATATGAGCGCTGTTCGACCTAAAAAAAAAAATCGCTCAGGACATGGCGATATGAAGAGAACATGTGGTGAACAATAACGAGCACTATGTGAAATAGAAAAATCTACCTAATATTAGCCCCTGTATAAAGACTTCACCGTCACGAAGTTGGCGAGACGTTTTCGTAATTGAAATTGGAGGTACATACGTGAGCATCGTCTGCTCGCTGTTACCATGGCAATGAAGTGGCCGAGAAATGGCAATGAACACGGCATTGCGTCTACAAGACCCGAATTCGCGAAGGTGGTTTTAAACTTAAGACTATCGTATTTTAAGCGTGAAATAGGCGTACCTTTGACATGCGCGTATCAATGCGCGTTTGTTACTGGACGTCTGTTGGCGTACGCAATCCGTCAATCGTATTCACGCAGAAGAAATTTACAAAAATTATGGCTTGAATTTCAGCCACCCTCGTTATTTCGGGCCAATGAGTCTACACAAGAACATTATAATTCACAACAAAAAGACGATAGATTTAATATGAGGTACATTAATAAGCACACATCAAACGGGAAGGAGTGGCAATAAACATTAGACAAGTGGGATGTATACAACACATGATTATCACCATACGACGCATGAAAATGACGGCGGACATTTTAAAATCGTGGAAAATTATTTCAACTTCGCCAAAGTGAACAAAAAATAATAATCACAGTAATTGGCGCCAAAATTGAGGAAAATCCACTCCCACGGTACGCCAGAATTGTGCTCTGCACACCGTTTGTACCATCCCCGTTTTCACGACAAAAATAAGTTTGAGAGTTTAACAGCATACTGTCAACGACGGCGCTGCTGCGTTTGATCAGCTGTGCGCCCTGTTGTTGAGGCAGCATTCGGCACAACAACAGTAATAATCCTCGCCTACGATTTCTGTGCACCATGAACTCTTTTTTCAAAGCCCTCGTACGTCAACATTTTGATAAGAACGATGTGTTTTCACTGGTCCCAAAAATCCACCACAAACGATAATAAATCTGCTTTAATTTGATGCACTAATCAAGAAAAGGTGGAGTGATAGAGCGATTGACAAACCAGGGTCCTCCTGTAACCACTGATTACGTCACTCTTCAGATGTTATCCACGAGGATCCCGTGGAAACGTAGACTTTGGCAAAGGCAGCTCGCTATTATTTCAGCACACGCACACACAGAGTAGTTGACTCGCACACACAGCGCGCGAGCAGCGAGCTGCGAGCAGAGCGACCGATTCCATCGCTGTGTGCGTGCGAGTCCACTGCCAGCTGCCTTTGCAAAAGGCCAGTACTAGCCGAGCTTAGTACCTCCTTGATGTTACCATGGTATGTTGTCATCAAACACACATACAAAACTGGAAATTTCGCTATGGCGACTGGTATACCTCTGCCATAATGCATGGTTCTCCGAATAGGTCTATAGCACAATGTCTTGACTATGTGTGATGACAGTTTCACATAACTGGCAAAATATTAAAATGACAGGTTTGTCACAAAGGCATCGAGTGTTCACTTTCCTTGAACTAGGTTTATTTGGATGAATGGCTATACTGTCTAAGAGTGCAGGTATTTGGAGATTTGAGGATTTTTTCCTCAACTTTTGACCCTTTTATAAGTTTAAAGAAGAAGTGAAATTTAGCACTTTCACTTGACCTTTGACCTTTTGGCAAGAAACTTCCAAGAGAATCTGTATTGGATAATACATGCATACACTTAGTGTCAAGAGAAAAAATCCTGCAGGCATTGCATAGATAAGAGAGAAATAATGACATTTTGATGAGTTGACCTTGACCTTTGACCCCTGACCTTTGACCCATGACCCCTAAATTCCCTACATGATCACTGCCAGTCAGTACAAGCATATATACTAAGTTCCATGAATATACCTTGAAATAATAATCATTTGCGAGATATGGAGAAAAAGTGAAATTTTAATATTTTCACTTGACCTTTGACCCTTGACCTTTGACCACATGACCCAAAGCTCTCTCTGGAGAATCTTTATTTGGTAGTTCATATATACACCAAGTTTCAAGAAAATACCTCCAGGCATTGCATAGATATAGGGGAAATAGTGAAATTTTGAGCATTTGACCTTGACCTTTTGACCTTTGACCTTGTGCATGTGCGCCCAAAAGTTGATAGGCACAACTTCGCCTACTCACACATACACATGTCAAGTTTCATTAGGATGCCTCAAACAGTTTTTTAGATACGCTGTCCACAAAATTGATTACGGACGGAAGGACGGACGGACGGACGGACAATCCGAAAACATAATGCCTCCGGCGACACTTCGTGGCGGAGGCATAAAAACAGCGCACGCCCGATGCCAGAACTATGCTATACACGCGTGTGTATGCACTGGTGTTTCAATTTCATATGTTTGTTTTGCTTCTCCAGTGCAGTTTTACGCCTTACGTCGGTATGTTACAATACTATTTAAAGAAAAAAAAAATCCGTTTGATTTGGCAAATTCATTCTCTTTCAGTTTGTTTCTTTTTTTCTCTCTCTCTTCTACATGGAGAGGAGGCAAGTTCTGTTTCTCAAGCAGAGAGAAAAATGAGAAAGAAAGAAGCGTTCTTGGTAAGATGGTAGAAATGTTGGCAAGTTATCGATAATTCTCAACAAAATCTGATTGCTTTATTATTATGGAAGTCATACCATATGCCTAAGCTTATTCCAACAATAAGGCAACTTATACAAGTAAACTTATTTCATAATATGTGCATGTATAACATGAATATAAATATATTATCTTTGGATGGAATATACTAATTTGCTACATGGGAAAACAGAATAATAAATTATCCATACAATAATACTATAAGCAGTGATCTGATAACGCAAAGCGATTTCTTAGTTTGCACATTAATTGGTTTTGTCGACAAAACGACACACACACACACCTGGGGCCCGTTGCATAACAGTTACAATTATGGTAACTTTGCCATCTAATGGTAACTACCATGGCAACAACACTCAACAGCCAATCAAAATCAAGAATTCCATGGAAGTTACCATTGGATGGCAAAGTTACCATAATTGTAACTTTTATGCAACGGGCCCCTCGGATCAACCCATTGAGGACGAGCTGATCTTGCTTAAGCATGCATTTCCCATAGACACCTGCCCGAGTATACTCTGGACTAGTCTTCAACGGGTTAAGCCATCAACTGTTACAGCGTTACAATAACATCATTATCGCCAGCTCCGACAAACTCAATATTTTTTCTTTCTTTTTACCATGTGGTAAATAGTGTTCAACATGCCAGACAACGAACAAAATTGCAATATTGATATATTGAAATATTTATAGATTTAGTTTCGCTGCGTGCCAGTAAACAACAACATACAATCAACAACAAAAAATATCAAAACATAAATTTGTTCTACAAATCGAATCATTTGGCGCGCAAATGAAAGTAGTAAAGAGCAGTCTGCAATAACAATTGCCAAAATTGATAGTAATAACACCAAATCCATTAAACTATACACTGATTGCCACAGATGATTAAAATACATCGTATACCCTAATGCACCCTCACATTGTACTACAACGATTGTATAATGTGCATGATAATTGAACGACAATCACAAAACCTCAACAAAATGATATCATTGGTGTTGCAAAAAGTCGACAAACAGTACGAAAATCACTCCCGGACGAAACAAATGCAATTAAAGACAAATCCGTAAATCATTGTCGTCGTTGCAAGAAAGATCATACATCATACTTGGCAGGTTGATTCGCCGGGCCTGATCTGTTGTTACCCCATTAGAGTGGAACACGAAGCTCCCATCCGGTGTTTTTTTTTTTTTTTTTTTTTTTTTTTTTTTTTTTTTTTTTTTTTTTTTTTTTTTTTTTTTCAGAATCGCAGCTTTTTTACGCTTTCCATACTCACGGAATCCCCCCTGACAGTTTGACACATGTTACTATTCGGGTCCTGTTTCTGTAAAATGCCGTGCACTACATCAGATACACAGAATATTCTAAAACCCATTGCATTCTACCAGATACATATTAGAGTATTCTTTAAAGTTAAAGGGGATGATCATTCCACAACGTCACGTCTATTCTTTTTTTATTCACTTTTGATGAATTCTTGAATGATTCCTGAGCCTCATATGAAAATGGCCCCTAAATAATTTTCTTTTCGAACATAGGATACAGTTTTAATGCAATGCACAATTTGGTTTAGCGCAACCCATGAGAACAAAACAACAACAAAACCTCCAAGAAACAAACAAACACACAATATAAACCTGCCTGCATATCCGATCCTCCTCGTTTGCATATACTTTTTTTTTCTTCATACTCATACTAGATAGGGAACTGCTTGATATTGCTAGCGCTCTTTTATGAAAACCCGCAACATTCCAAACATACAAACACCAGCCACAATCAACATGAACAAAGAATGGAGGACTTAAGTCAACGAGTCATATCAACAAATAAAACACCAAAGGAAATCACATCCTGTCGCCAATAAGATAAAACTTTGATCTGATCAGCATACATCACCAGGCGTGGCGCACTGCGCTCGTTTTAAATCCAGAAAACACCTCTCCAAGTCATTAATCCTTTGTGAACTTTGAGTGCTAAACTCCATATCGTTGTACGCTCTGTCCAACGGTCCCTGCCAAAGATAGAGTTCACAGAGAGATTTTACTGATTGGGCTGTAGTTTGCCTCTCGGCTTGTAGGTGAGAGAAACGTTGCTGCCCGCCACAGCTACCGTGTTGAACACCATGAAAATTGGGGGAGGGGTTGGGAGAGAAAAGCCGCTATGTTGTAGCGGAAGCCCTAACCCTCACGGAGCCCTCAACTCGCGGGGCGCTTCTAGACGATGGTGCCGGTGTCTTGGGAGGAGATAGAGAGCTCGCTCTGGCTGGCTTTACTCCTAATGCCGTCCTGGGAGTCGACCTTCTTGATTAGCGGCTTGCTGGGCTTGTAAAGGACGTGGGCGAGGATGACGAAGACGACGGAGAGGAGCTTGAGCACGACGAGGAGAGTCAGCGTGTAGCGGCTAAAGAGCTCGTTGTTGTACGTCCAGCACTTCCGGCTGCCGTCCTGACCGTACTGCCACAGGAGACACGACTTGTCGATGAGGGCACCAAATACCACTGGCCCCGGCACGCTCCCTGCGAAGAGAAGCAGAACGTCCAAGGTCAAACTACTGTAACAGTGGAATGATGATAATGATGATAATAGGGAGCTTTTAATAGATCTGCGACGTACACGTTAAGACGACGGTTGCGTTGGCCGTTTTTCTCTCTCTCCCTGGGTCGTGTTGCCAAGTAGCTTTAGATTACGCGAGGACCAGCCTATACAGAGTAAAATGGTGCCCCCATAATGATCATCAAGTACTCCTATCTTTCTGCGTCGTGAAAAGAGCGGACGCAGAAATGTCCCAGAACGGACCGTGAAAACTCAAGACGACGCGAGGATGATTATATAGTTTTGTACAAGCAAATGTGCGCATGCGCAAAACACTTTTTTTTTCTGTGAACGTCGGCGGCGCAAAAATCTAAAAGCTCCCGAAAGATTTTTTTTTTTCTACAAATAAATTACCTGATGAGTCTAAATTATTATTTTTTTTTTTTGTCCTGAAAACATTGTTTGGTTAATGGAACCTGCATTTTTTTCTCTCTCTTTCCTATTCTTAATCTTTTACTCATTCTCAACATTGAATAATAATATCTTGTAAACAAGGTGTCATATAAGTGGTATGTTTTCGAAAGTGGTTACAATTACATTGTTTGGTTAATGGCATAAGCTAAAACTATATCGTTTTGTCCAACGGAGGTACATAAAGACGCTTGAAACTTCGTATGTTTTCTAGCAACTCTTATGTCATGGTATTGTTACTGCGATTTGTTTAATTTCATCGCACAAAAACAATATCGCAAAAATAAGGAAAAAAAAGTCCCTGTCTCAGTGACATGTGACGAGACAAAAAATTAAGAGAATTTCCTTAGCTTTTCACCAGTGAAAAACACTACTATAAAAACTCCAATATTGAATAATCATACGAAATGCTAGATTTGTAGACAGAATTATCAGTCATTATATTGAAAACACAATCCATCCTATGTTTGAAACTGGGCCTCATTTCATGGTTGATATGATAGAATGGAATTACAATTGTCATGGTAACGACAAGAATCCAGCTTCCTGATTGGCTGTCGCTATGGGAAGTTGCCATTCAAGCATGAGCTACTATCCTTACATCTTTTAGGAAATGGGGCACTGGAGTAGTCATTTTCATGAGACGTTCGCCAGCGACATCACATTCAATTGATGTGCTAATGAATTGTAAAACTTACCGAGCATTCGAAACATTAATGACTGGACACCGAGGGCGTATGTACGCTGAGATCTTGAGACCACTCTGAAATATAAATGAATACAAATAATAAATGAATGCATGAAAATGCAGAGTTAGGAGGATTATACCAATACATGTAGCATACTGCTGTCAGATAGATCGATGTTAAAAGTTGAGAAAAGCCACTTCTTTCAAGAAATGCAGAGTATTTTTTTTTTCATGTTAATGTGGCTCATTTTAGTGGGGTTCTCAAGTCTACTTTCCATTGGAAAGTAAACTTTCCAGATGGGAACAGCAAAATTATCATCGCTGATGACAAACAGTTCACAGAAATAGAGTTTACATATAAATGCATGCACATATGGGAATTATTCGATAGGGTCTACAACACAATGGGGTATAACGCGTCTACTAATCCAGAGCAGATAGAAATCAGACCTTCATTAATTTGAAAAAAAAATCAGAGAGGGATACTATGAAAATAATACACATCAGGGAGGGCAATAGTAAGAATCACCCACACAAGGCACCTTAGGCACAGTCTAACACGCCCGGGGCGATAGTCGACTATGGCGGGTTTTGGACTGTTTGGACAATTGTTGGAAGGTACCCTGAGTAAGGGTAACAATACTAATGCCCGAACAAAATGATTTGCGTCATTAATTTTGCTTTATAGGATGATAAAGTGGATCCTCTTCAACTGAAAAATCACCCTCATCGCGAGTAGGTAGAACGATGAAATCTTGCCCATTCACCATCACAACCACCGACAACGCGACAGTGAATGGGCTAATTAATGACCGGTCACTATACTTTATTATATACCTCATATATAGATTCCTCTCATCTGATTGGTTAAAAGTGGAGTCATGAAAATAGCTGTGCCCCAGTTTTGATCAAAATGACGTCATGATTTACTGTGCCCGGGGCATAGAATCAACTGTGCCTTGTAAATAGGTTTGGAGACAGTTGCAACCCCGTACACATAGATCACTCATATGTACGCACCAATGATACGACCGCCGCGCTGTCGATCAGCGTTGATTACGAGTGCTGTAAAAGAGCTAGACTAGAATCTATATTTTCGGTATCTATATTTCGGACTCTATATTTTCGGTATATAAAACAAATAATGACAGCTTGATATTCGGGGCACAGTTAAAATTATGTAGGCCCTCGGTGATGTGAAAACCATAATTTTAACTGTGCCCCTCATAGCAGTCATTATTTGTATACTAATGACTGGTCATAAGCAAAATGTCATGTTAGGCAAAATAAATGCCTGGTCACATGTACGCCCTCAACCAATCATTTTGATTAGCATCTGCTCCATCATTTCATAACACATATCTGTACCCCTAAAGATCCGAAACCATCCAAACGCGCGCTTACCTGAGCGTCGCCGTAATCATGGGAACCGTTGCTAGGAATGTGAAGGTGATCATGAGAAAAAGGAGAGCAAAGAACGGCGCCCTCAGGGGGCAATCTGTCGCACAGCGTCCCGACACGCCACGGCCGAATCTTGGCGACTGCGAAGTGGAATTGCCGCCAGCTATACAGTGACACTTCTCGTACGTCTGTATGGAACGAAAACAAAATCACCAACATAATACGTTAGTGAAGGACTCCCCCAAATCGCTCAAATTCAAGACTTATCTTTGCTGCTCATTTGGATGAGAGATAAATCTGTAATCTGAATGATCTGGAAGAGACCATAACAATAAGTTGCATGGCAACTGCATGATAACAGATTATATAATGCGGCGATGGAGACTGGGACAAAATGTAGTCGAAAGCTACTGCGGATGTCATTCTCATCGTTACAAAAACAAACAAACAAATAATTAATACATTGATGAGACGACTACGATTCTGACTTTCGTATATGATATCAGTTGTGATCACGAGCAAAGCGATGAGTAGAAGTTGCTTGTCAGTCTACCTTATACATACATTATACAAGACAATTTATTTGAACTTTGTTTTTCTTCATGTAGATTAAAAAGGTATTATAAACAAATGGAGCAAAAATATTACATGAAAAAAAAAATTACCACGTGCGCATCTTCGCTCTGCACGGTTTCGCAGCCAGCACGGCAGGCGGAGTAATACATGACGTCATCCTCCCCGCACACCGGCTGAAAGTTATCCGTGCAGTGGCAGTGGGCGTTGCACTCCGCCGAGAGGTTGGACAATCCGCCGCCGTAGGCAAGGGACCTGGGGAGAGTGGCAAAGATGTTTCAAAAATATCTAACATCAAGTTCATGCCTTCTCATATCCTCGAGAAACGTTTGGTACACTGCTATCTGCTCCAACAATTGACCGGTTTTTATTGCAACTGATTAACAAATTGTCCTACATCGACGTATAGCAGCTACGACAAAAGAAATTGTAGGCATACATACAGCAGGATTCGAACCTACGACCTCCTGTCTTATCCACTAGACCACCGAGCTTCCGCCCGCCAGCCAGTGCTGGTTCTAATCCTTATAGCATGCAGCGGGTACTGCATAATTATCCAACTGATGAAAGTCTTGCGTCGAGTTACCTTTATTGCAACTCTTTTTACATCCTTCATTTTCAACTCCTAATAACTTTTCAGAGAATGATGAAGCTACTGCTTTGAAAGTTGGTGTAAGTCTTGAATGAAATGTGTTACTTAATCTAACAATCCCTTCATTGATGTGCTTGGAGTTTGACACCCTGTTTTTTGTCCCATTCACTGCACAAAGCACGGCTTGGTAAAGATTTAGCGCTTGAATAGTCTTCAGCGCCTCTTTTCTCTGTACACACTTTTCCAGAGTGCATGCTTTCTTTCCAATATCTAGACAGGTAAGGAGATTTGATTTGCATCACACTGTGGACTCCCGTTATATCAAAGTCCTCGGGACCGGCAGTTTTCTTTCGTTATATCGAAATTTCGTTATAACCGAACAAATAAATAAAGAACAAAGAGCGGGTAATGTTGCGGCCTGAATATTTATTTCGTTGTGACCGGAATTCGTTATAACCTTGTTCGTTATAACGGGGGTACGCTGTACATCATTTTAAAGCGTAAAGTCTGCGCTTTCAGAATCTGCTCTCAATTAAAAATCCATGTCTGGCGTTTTTCGGTTGGTTTTGTGATGCAGGGTCACATTGATACACTCACTGATGACCTTAAGTTTGAACTCACCCATTACTGTACTCGACCGTGACCCCAGCGAACGGGGCGTTGGGACAGCTGATCATGAAGGTAAATGTCAGGAGGAAAGAGGCGCAGAGGCTGGCCAGGATGAATTTCATCATGCCGCGAAACTTGAGGTCGAAGCGCTTGACCGTGTAGCCACCGACGAGCGCGCCCAACACACTGGACGGAGTGACCAGCAGGCCTTATTAGAAGAACGAAAGCAAACGACAAACAAAAAGAAATCAATATGCAGTTAGATAACTTCAGTGTTAAGCATTACTTGGATTTTACACTTGTGGACTAACAGATCTCTTTTTGCATTGGTGACGTCAAAGATGAAACATTGGCAGTGATATGAATCGTATTGTTCTGCTATTACTTTGGCAGCGTAGGAGAATATAATATGTACACGGGTTTTGCGCTCGAGAAATTGATATCATTATTATACTGATCATTAATGGTGTAGTTGCAACAGCAGCAGCAGCAGCAGTAGTTGCAGTAGTTGTAGTAGTACTAGTAGTAGTAGTAGTAGTAGTAGTAGTAGTAGTAGTTGTAGTAGTAGTAGTAGTAGTATAGTAGCAGCAGCAGCAGTAGCAGTAGTAGTAGTATCATTATTACTTTTACATGAAAATATTAAAAGGAAGGTAAACCCCAAGCGCAATGTGGATTGAGTGAAAGCAGCAACATTAGTAGAACACATCAGTAAAAATTTGAGGAAAATCGGACAATCGATGCAAAAGTTATGAATTTTTAAAGTTTTGATGTTGGAACCGCTGGATGAGGAGACTACTAGAGGATATGACGTATGAGTGGACAACAATACAAAGAAAATATAAAGGAAATTTAACAAAAATTCACTTTTCTAGAATTATGAAAGAGCAATGGACCAACCGCTTTCAGAAAGCAGGGGGAATAATTGCTGCCCTTAACATATCTCAATATCAAGTTGGTGGAATTTGTAATTTTCATGAAAAATGGATTTTTGTAGTATTTTCTTTATATTTTCTTGGTATTGTTGTCCACTCATACGTCATAACCTCTAGTAGTCTCCTCATCCAGCGGTTCCAACACCAAAACTTCAAAAATTCATAACTTTTGCATCGATTGTCTGATTTTCTTCAAACTTTCACTGATGTGTTCTACTAATGTTGCCGCTTTCACTCAATCCACATTGCCCTTGGGGTTTATCTTCCCTTTAAAGAACCATTACCCTGACAGGTCATATGTATAGGACCAGACAAAACTGCATTTGTAACAGAATGATTTGACTGGCAAAATTGGCGTTTATTGACGATCTTCATCAACCTCATGCCGAACTTGTTTAATGAAGCATGTTATCATGGCGTTCTAGATCGACCTATTCTGCTCAAATTCTGTATCGTCTGTTCGCGAAACTGCCCGTAAACTTCTAGACCAATTTTCTCAATAATGCGTTTATATGGTTGCTGGCTTTACTTTCGTTTCTGCCTCGGGTGTGTGGAAATGATGGGAAATAACTCAAAACGTGGTTGGAAAGCTTTAAAGTACTTTATAAAATAGGTTCAAGAATGTAGCCAATTGGAAGCGCTGAAATGAGTCACGTGTGCGTGCATTATTTTCTTCAGGTAAGCACTAATTAATAAGAAGAGTCTCTCTTCCACCTCCCTGGCCTGACGTACGTCACAATGTTTTACACTAGCAGTGCGCACTCAATCAGTTGTTACAAGTGCGTCACGCGCTACTATACGCGCTGTCAATCCTGTAAACAACTTCTAGTTCGGGCCGCGGGCTGCCACAACAGCCGGCGGCCTTTCTTGTGCATAACAGTACGTGGCGTACGTATACTCTTATGCGTACGTACAGTACTTATCAGTGTGCGGGATTTCCGAGTGCGACGTGCGTAAATGTTTGGGACGAACATCTTCGGACATCTTGACTTTTGAGCGAGTGCTACATGTAGCTGACTGGTATTGACTCACAAAGGTACGTGAATAATGCTGTTAGTTTTCGACCCATTTTATAAAACTAATGATGCACAGGATTATTTCGTGGCGTTAGTGAAGGTGCGGCTCACTCTCGAGTATTGACAACGGTTGCAAACATGCACTCGGCTGCGCCTCGTGCATGTCCCACCATTGTCAATACTCTCGAGCGCGCCGCACCTTCACTAACACACTCTATCCTGTGCATCATTAGTATATTGACAGCAGCTACCTGCGGTGATGGCGGCAGAACCCGATGTCATATTGAACTGGGACTCGAGGTACTTCGGGCCGAAGACGGCGATAGATGCCAGCGTGAACGTCTCGGTGACCGACACCATGCTGACGCACATGAAGGCGGGGTTGCGGATCAGCATCCACGTGGCGCGGGGGAAGTCGATGAGGCCGCCGCTGAAGCCGGCCCGCACCTCGAACTCGTGGCCGTTGTGCGCTTCGTTACGACGCTGCTCGCGAATCTTCTCCGCACCTGTGATGTGGAATTAGGAGAATCGATATGCGAAGATGGAAGAGGAGGAAGACGAGGGGGAGGAAAGGCATGATAAGGAGACGAGAAAGAGGAGGATGAAGATCAGAAGGATAAAGGTGAGGAGCAGAAGAATTGAGATGATGAGGCGGAGGGAGGCGGAGGGAGAAGAAGAGGAGGAGGAGGAAGAGAAGGGGGACCATGAGCAGGAAGAGGAGTTAGAGGAAGAGGAAGAGGAAGAGGAGGAAGATAAGGAGAGGAACAGAAGAATTGAGAGGAGGAGGAGGAGGAAGGTGGAGGGAGAGGAAGACAAGTACGAAGAGAAGGAGGAGCATAGGAGCAGGAGGAGCAAGAGAAGGAGCAGGAGGGAGATGAGGAGGAGGAAGAAGAAGGAAGAGGTGGAGGAAGAGGAGGAAGAGGAGGAGGAGGAGGAAGAGGAGGGAAGAAAGGAGAAGAAAGAGAGCAGGGGAAGGAGTAAAAGGTAGAGGAGGACGATGAGGAAGAGAAGCATGAGAAAACGAGAAAGAGGAGGAGGAAGAAGATAAGGAGCAGGAGAATTGAGAGCAGGAGGAGGAGGGAGGCGAAGAAGAGTCGGAAGAGGAGGAGCAGGAAGAGCAGGAGGAGGGAGATGAGGAGGAGGAGGAGGAGGAGGCGTAGGGAGAGAAAGAAGAGGGGGAAGAGGATGAGCAGCAGGAGGAGCAGGAAGAGGAAGAGAAGTTAGAGGAGGAGGAGGAGGAGGAGGGAGATGAGGAGCAGGAGAAAACGAATGGAGAGGAGGAGGAAGAAGAAGATAGTGATGAGGAAGAGGGGAGGAGAGAAGATGGAGAGAAGATTGTAGTGAAGGTGATGACGATTGAAGAAAAAGACAGAAAGAAAAGGAATGTAAAAGAAGATAGATAAAGATATTGAGATTCAGAAGATAGTTGAAGGGTAACAGAAAGGCACAAGTCAAGGAGAAAGAAGGACAAAAACGTAAAGTTCATTTGAAAAGATAGGATGATTTCTCAGATGAGCGAAAATACACATTCAAAATTCAACCGGTTGCCATAAAACACAAAAGGCTAGGATGATTAACAAGTAGCAAATATTGAAGCACTGTCTATCATCTTGTTGACAAATTAGAGTTCTCTCTCGACAGTTTGATATTCATGATGAAGCTGCCCAGGCATTTTCTATTCGTGTGGGGGGGGGGGGGGGGGGCAACTTTCAGGACAAACTAAAGCAGTATTTCTCCGTCATTCCCCTCCCCCTCCCCACTTCCCCCCTCTCTCTACCAATCTATCTATCTATCTATTTATCTATTTATTTATTCATCTATCAATCAATCTATCTATCTGTCTATTTATCTATATAGCTCTCTATCTATTCATCTATCTATCCGTCTATCTATCTCTCCATCACGCCTCAAACCTGCATCCTACTGTCATGACTTATAAATTCAGCTTTCACATGTTTATTTATTGCGCTCGATGTAGGCACGAAACGTGTTTTAACACCTGCGTTAACCACGGAACAGGTGAAGGATGATCGTAAACGTGCCTCTACACCAACCCCTCCGTGAGTAATTTCCGCTGGTATTCAGCAACTGTGTGTAGTGTTTGATACATGTATATCGAAAGAAAAATAAAATTGGAGTGCATCCGCAGAATGCAACAAATTTGTGAACTCTCATAACACAGATTCATTACACTGCATTGCGGAAACGTACTTATGGTGGTTTATTCTATTTTTTTCTTGGTTGGTTTTGTGTTTCTATTTTGATTCTGCATGATTAAAAATGTGCACATTATAGCGTCACATGCAAAAGACAAAATATGTGCACATTGCATGTGCCATGTGTAAGTAGCATAATAATTATCACAAATTATCAAATTTCAGTGCCGGAGGCTTCACATTTAACTCTTTCGTGAACCTGAGTAAATTATTTGTACACAATGTCGATGGCCTTTAAGTTCGTGGTCCTGAGATGGCTAATTCGGACTTTGTAGAGGTGGAAGAAAGTAGGCCGCTTTAATGGAATTACCCTGTACAAGGAAATGAAAGCTACTTGTTCTCGATTGTGCAATGTATTAAAGACATTATCAACCACTGCATTGTTAAAGCATGGTTACAGAGACTAGTAGAGTAAAAATGATCCTAGCTTACATACACTTTATCATTTACACCACATATCCAAAAAGCGGCCATGTTGCAAACTGGGTTTTATCAGACACAGCGCGTTGGGTTACATTCTACGTTTACCTCATTCTGTTTTTAATTCGTAGGCATAGCTTCTTGCTTCTTCTTTTTTTAACCACCATCTACAAAAGAACTGTGTCCCCATTTGCTTGTTCGTTCCTTATTTTCAGGATCATCATCCATAAGGTATAAAATATTTCTACGGATCTACATTGTTCTACCTTGTCAAATATCAAGAGAAAGAGAGAGAGAGAGGGGGAAGGGGAGGGGCGACTAATAAGTTATAGGGGAAGAAAGCAGAGAGAGTTTGGACCGTTTATCTGCCTCGTGTGTTTAAATATTTGACAAATGAGACACGATTATAGAGATTGCCCCGGAAGGAATTGTGTAAAGACTGGCATAAACACAGAGACCAAGGGAATCATACTGACCCGGAAGTGACCTTGGGAATCCACAGAGCGGGAATGCAACAATGAGGGCGAGGATTCCGGTCACCAAGAAACCCATCCACCAGGCTCCGACCCATACGGGACTATGCGGGTCAATATCCAGTCTATCGGGAATAAAACATACCGGGACAGAAATAGCCCCGGGAAAAAATGGGAAATGGTTACAGAAGAAGGCCAAAAATCAGGGGAAAACGAGAGAGTTGATAACGGCGAAAAATGAGGATGGAAGGAAAGTACAGAATCGAAAGATGAATGGTGAGGTGGACAGAAAGAAGAACAGGGTACGAAAATAATGACAGAGAGATAGATAGATAGGGAGATAGATAGATAGATAGATAGATAGATAGAAAGATAGAGATAGATAGATAGATAGATAGATACATACATACATACATACATGTAGATAGATAGATAGATAGATAGTATAGATAGATGGATAGATGGATAGAGATAGATAGATACATACATACATACATACATACATACATGTAGATAGATAGATACAGTAGATAGATAGATGGATAGATGGATAGAGGTAGATAGATAGATAGATACATACATACATACATACATACATTGTACATACATGTAGATAGATAGATAGATAGACAGATAGATAGATAGATAGATAGATAGATGAATGGATAGATGGATAGAGATAGATAGATAGATACATACATACATACATACATACATATGTATGTAGATAGATAGGTAGATAGACAGATAAAGGGAGGGGGAGAGAGATAATGTACGAGCATATCAAAAGGGCGAGATACAGGAGAACGTTACATGGATCAATCACTTTTTTTTCTTGTTTTAATTTCTGATAGAATTAAAGAGACCTTGTACGGAGCATAAAGAAAAACGTAAATATTCTACTAGTAGTAGAATTTTGATACAATAAAGAGACCTTGTAAGGAGTATAGAGCAAAACCTAAATATTCTACTAGTAGTAGATTTTTGATACAATTAAAGAGACATTGTACGGTGCATAAAGAAAAACCTAGATATTCTACTAGTAGTAGATTTTTTATACAATTAAAGAGACCTTGTACGGAGCATGAAGAAAAACGTAAATATTCTACTTGGAGTAGATTTTTGTTATCACGCTTTCATCGCATTTATTGGTTGACTTTTAGCATGGAGATAAGTAGGTCTACATTCGAGAACAATCAGAAAGATTGGCGCTTATTATATGACTTACAGCCCTTGATGAGAAAATAAACTCATTTTCAAATAATTATGGCTATTTCTGTCGATGGGTTCGATTACTCACACCTTAGACCACCTAATATTTGAACAATCACTCGTTATCTGCATGCAATCAATGCTATCTAAATTTGTCCACGGACGATTTAATGCTATATTTCACTAGACTCATTACTGTAACGAGCATTTGATTGCTACGTGATAGGTTATAGGACACGATCGAGTCTCTAGTTACTGGTGACACCAACTCTATAATATGCTGTTTTTATGACTATTTCCCAGAAATGTATTGTAAAAGAAGGAGGTTGAGGGGGAAAATGTGAAAAGACGCGCAGACAATGTACAAAATGAATGCACACAATGCATAAATAAACTCTGTAGTCCGTACCAATGTATAGAAGCCAGCGAAACAGCGAGCTCGTGAGGGTGGAATACACTCAGCAATAACGCGAACAAGTCAGTTTGGGGTTCAACTTTGCGCATGAGCAGAAAAAGGTCATTTGTACCAGCAGGAGATGTTGGTTATTAAATTCACTGAGATACCATATATGCATCTGTGATGTAATGATTATTCAAGTCATCCTTACAAATGGCGCTTGCCAGCACATCCATTAAGCAACAACAGTGGTATTTGGGAATATCATCACAAAAGCATTATGCATACGTTCAATGCAAAATAATGAAATTGAGGCTCTCCCAAAGTGATGACTGATGGACCACTCTGTTCACCTGGTCCACTCAAGGTTATCCTTTGTTTGAACATGATTGATGAATTTAATAAATTCTCACGTCAAGCAAGCCTTTGCATTATGTTGCATTGAAAACGAGAGCAGTATCTAACCAACTGAGAAAAAAAGAAAAAAAAAAAAAGAAAGAAAGGTGATTTGTACCCATGCAGCCCACACATTGTCATGATCTAATTCCGAATTGGCTATCTAAGTGAAAAGCCTATAGACATCAAGAAGTGATATATTTTGGTTTCCTTGTCGCCGGCGTTCGTTTCATAAACCTATCTTTAGAGCACTCACTCGTTGCGGTCTATTAAAGGGTCGATGTAGAAACCAAGGAACACGCCTCCCAGTAAATATCCTAGCGCTGGTCCCAAAATGGCGAACGCTTTGAAGACGCCTGCGTGAGCAAGAAAGGAAAGAAAAAAAAAACACGTTAATTTCATCATATCTGACTGGTATAAAGAATTCTTTCACTTCATTTATCTTACTCAATTACTTGAATTACATTGCAGGTCACTATATTCTTGTGTTTGCTTTGTTTCGTTTTGGATTGTTGTTGTTTTTACAGAGATAACTCAATAAAGCCTTCGATCTTCACACACAGACACCTGGATAAGATGTCGAGCGTAATGAAGAGTTATTAAGGACACCATTGTTTGACTAAGCGCTCCGCTAAATATCACATGAATAATGCAAGAAAGTAACCTTTGTGAATATTATGATATGCTCCATCTAAAATGCAGACTTGACCAGTATAATCTGCCCATATTTTCTTGTTTAATACTCTGACTAATGCAAGCACAACGGGCTGCCTTTAATCTGGCCAACTTCGCCACACTGTACTGCTTGCAAAAACAATTCCTTAACCCTTGACCTGCCACATCGATTAAATGACCATAAGTTTGTGTGTGAAATCTGTGCACATTCTACTTATTGGAATAGAAAGGGTTAAAGCGCCAATCGATTTTATGAGCAACATAAAAATACTGTATTAACAACAAATACAACAGAAACGCATTATAAGTCATGTTAAATCCATTGTTATTTCTAACATAACCACATCAATCATGCATAATTGTATTTTTTTAATTTGAATGAAATCAGATCCTTCGTGAATCTCCCCCCCCCCCCCCCCCCCCCGGGAAAAAAAATTATTCTCTTTTTTCTTCTTCTTCTTCTTCTTCTTCTTCTTCTTCTTCTTCTTTTGTGAGTAAATGCTAGAGAACATTCTTTTTTTTTTGGTAGATTTGTTATCAGAAAAGGGCTGCTATGTCATCAAGCATTAATTATTATGTATAGCATCTGCAACTTTTTCAGCTGTGATATGGAAATGAAGATGCGATAATTTACAGGATTTTGTACCTGAACGATTTCTTGAATTTGCTGTTAGACTTGGATATTCGCAGAAAATTCTATCTTAACAAAATCTTCATACCATACTGGTATTTTCGTTTGTATGTTTTAGTGTATATATTCTGGGAGGGGGGGGGGCGGGCGGAAATGAATCGTACTGAATTGAAAATTGCAATAAAAAATCAGACGAACGAAATGGCGTATGTTTCATTGCAAATCAGATATAACAAAAATATAGTGGCATTTTGAAAGTTGGTATGTTTTTACTATATATCGCTCTTTAACTAAAATATCTCCAATTAAGTACACCAAAATATTACCGAAACCATGATTTTGGTCCATTATTTTGACGAAACCGCTGGCATATTGTTTGTACTAATTTTATTCTGTGTGCTACGGCTAACTTGAACACAGTATAAACTTGCCCTCTATTAAAGCACACTTCCGCTGTAATCAAAAGCAGCATACAACATTATCATTTTTTTTAAATCTTAAAAACAGATTCCCTGTAACGTTTAATCTATCAGTTGACGCGTATGCAGTGTATAGTTCTTTTTCAAATAATAGAATTTATTGATTTCTCGAAGCAACATAATTATACAGAGGATGAATGAAATACATAATTATCAAAACCATATAAAGCCAAATCTTTGGTACAAAGGTGTTTTTTTTTCTGTTTTTTTTTTTCAAATATTCAAGTAACTCGCAAGGCATTGGGTCGCCACGGATATACCCTGCCCGAAAGCATGCATACATTTACATTACACAATAAAAACGAACTGCATACATTTGAATAAACCCGCTTGTTTACTTCATGCATATATACTATTTCAACAGCGGTTGCCACTGGCAACCCGAAGAACCCCTTTCGAGTAAGGATGAAGTCGCTCTTGGCAGTGCGACAGCCCGTCCAGGCCCACCCGACATGGCAACAGCGCGTGCATGCAAACTGTATATTAAAATACAGCAGTATCATACCAGTGTACAGGTTAATGTATAGTTCTTACTAATTAGAGAGAGCAGAGAAATCAACAATTGTTTCGCAGTGTAATTTATATCAAACATGTCAGGCATACGACCAAATGAGGTTTCAGTATCGTGACGTATAATTGCAATGAACTTAACTCCTTAACTTCCTTATACCCCTCTATATAGACAAGGCAATACATTTATCGATGGGTTAGGCAGGGTTCATGAAGTAAAAATCAATTTCCCAATAAAGTCCAACAAAGAGTGCCGATGAGAACCACTGAATGCTGAGTATTATGAGTCGAAATATTTAGCCTCCTATTATCTAGTGAGAATGACATATTTGCTGACATCTAATAGGAATTTATACTTCTCTAATCCAATCAATCCAATCCAATCCAATCAAATCAAATCATGCATTTTCTTTTTCCACCTTTGGTGTGTCTACCTAGATAAATGCCTGCCGAAGCGGGGGCGACGTTTTCGTCGATATAGGTGATGCCCAGCGTGTAGATGGGCGAAGCCCCCAGCCCGTGTAGGATCTGCGCGCCGATGAACACCCAGAAGTAGTTGCTCAGCCCCTGGACCTCGTCGCCGGGCCCGTTGTCGATGTTGGAGCCGTTGAGGCTGTGGTTGAAGGCACTGCACTCGTCCGAGTGGATCTCCTGGGCAGCGGAAAGTGACGAGGCATTGATGAAAATGACCCAAACTGCAGTTCTTCCGAATATTATGATTATAGAGTCAAACTGGCAATGACACATTCTTGCAAAAATTCGGACGGATGACAGAAACTTACACTCATAACATTCTCTGTTATAAAGTATAGCACAACTATTTACATCTCAAGCATTTCTACCACCTCTTTAGAAACGACAATTGTGCAGTACTTTATTTTCTTTAGTTTCATTTAAATGTTCGACAAATTTTGGCAGCATTGAATGGACGACTTCACTGATAATGGTGGTAATGATATCAAGGGGAATTATAAATGATAACATTAAAGGGCATATAAAAACGATGAAATGACAGCAAATAAAAGCAAAAACAAACCAAACACAAGCAAACAAACACACAGACATATATGCACCTCGCCGTAGATCATGTACGGCCCCGTGGTGAACTGCGGGCTGGCGAAGAGGAACGACCCGCAGGCGAAGATGAAGGCGCCGATGCCCAGCCACATCGGCTTGTGACCGCGCTCGCCGACGTACGTGACGAAGACGATGATGATCATGACGGTGAAGTCGAAGCTGCTGGAGATGAAGCCCGTGCGGACGCTGGGGAAGTTGTAGCGGCGCTCGAGCGACGTGACGACCACGTAGACGAGCCCGTTGACGGTCATGCCCTGGGCGACGACGAAGAGTGAGAGGAACACCAGATACCCGATCGGGTTGTTGCACACCTGCATAGTAAAGAGTATATATGAGATGGTTCCAAAAAATTAACAATCGAGTTGACGATATTAAACTAAAACTAAAACAAATACACGTTATCTATGAAATTTTAACTTGTTTTTTTATTTTATAGGACATGCCATTTTGTTCTCTCTCTCTCTCTCTCTTTCTCCATCAATAATTTGGGGTTTTTTAACGTTTTAATAAAAAAAATTATACAAAATCACACTATTTACATCAATTTACATGATTAAAATAACACAATCACTGAACAATGTAGAGTAATTGTAAAGAAAACAATGAGTAGAATATCAAGTTACAAGATACGAATCAGATCTTGTTCAAGGGCGAAGATCCGAGGTGGGGAAGGAGAATAAAAAAAAACAGACAAACAAACAAACAAACTAATGAGTGACCAATTAACAATTACACCCTCCCCTGCAATAAAAAAAAAAAGGTGTGTGCATTGCAGAGACTGGAACAAGCAAAACCAGGGACGAGGAGATCCACATTACCCAAACATAACTTGAACTTCCACACCAACTACACCTCCCCCCCCCCCCCCAATAATTTGGGTTTTCACTCCAGAGCATCACATTTTATGTTGTATAATAGTGGATGCTTTTTCATAATTATTACTATGTTATAGCAAATCGAAAGTAATAAATTGTTGCGCCCTGCATCACTTTTTTTTTTTCGTGAAAACAATTCCAACAACTTTATTAGGTATGTTTACTCTATAAAATTTTGTTTGTTTGCTTTTACCCTGTTTATCATAATCAACTTCAATATTGGTCGACATAGCTATTTATTCATTTTCGAATGAAGGGCAAGAACTTCCCCCTCCCCTCCTCCTCCTCCTCCTACCCCCCCCCCCCCCCCCCCCATCAAATATGGTGCATCGTCTTTCTGAATAAATCATCAGCAGACGAGACAAGCATAATAAACGAGGTTAAAGGGATCGTACAGTTTTGGTTGAGACCTAATTTCAGGTTTCTAACATTTCTTATTGAAATACAGTAATTAGAAACCTCTTATGAAATATGAAAGAGCATGTAATTCTATGAGGACTTCAACGTTTATTTGATGAAAATTGGTTTTGAAATGGCTGAGATATCCGAAAAAAGAGCGATTCTAATAAAGTGTGGGACCCACACTTTATTACGATCGCTTTGTTTTACTTTGTTTTTGGATGTTTCTGTCATTCCAAACCCGATTTTCATCAAATTAACTTTTAATTCCTCTTAAAATGGTATGCTCTGTGCTATATCATAAGTGTTTTCTTGGTATCTCGCAAAAAGTTAAAAGCCCAATTCTCATCTCCTCCAATACTGTACCATCCCTTTAAAGATACACAAATAAAGAGTTCCTCCCTTTCGGATTTCTTTCATGAATAGCACCTTCTCCGCATGAAAATGAACGCTTTGACAACATGAACGCTTTAACAACCAGCAATATTGTGCTCCGTCGCTAACACATCCTCAAGATCATTTGCCATAGAGCTCGTATTCATTTGAATTTGAGGATTTGGGGATATGTGTATTGGTGTACAGTGCGTGCATTTCTATGATTTCGTCTTACAGAATTACATTGTTATCTGTGTTTCTATTATTCGCGTTCTTGAGTTGGCAGATTTTATAGACTTCTACTTGTGGTGATGGCGTTGCTCAGGAAAGTGCTAGATAGAAAAATCATACAATTGTATAAACACACGTGTACACGCACGCACACACACACACACACACGCACACACACACACACACACAGACATTTATACTATGTGTGATATACCTTGTAGTCCACATTTTCCACAATACATACACGCCAATGCAAGGAAAAACATTAATGACAGCGCGTGGTAAAAATGTTCAAAGAAGTGTCGTTTCCGCCAAATCTGCGGCACATCAGCATGGAATGACAAGTAAGCCGGATTCACAGCGTGCCTTTACGCCTGATTAGCGACGGGTACGACCAGGCAGCTAAAAAACTGTACAGAGATTCGTCTTGAAGAAGTCTTGCCTCACACACGTATAAAGGGGACAAAATATAAACTTCTGTTTTCGTGACAGACGAAAAGAAAAGGAAAAACATCGTGTTAGGATTCCGCGCACACGTTCGTGAAAGCCAATGTACCATGACTAATGGATGGGTTGGAATATTGAAGGACGCCGTGTTGCGTTGCCCATAGCAACGCTCTCTTCCATTGTACAGCGTCTTGTCGCTAAAGCTTTCTTTCGCGAAGCTATAATAGCTGGGTTCATATCACTGGAAGTAGTGCAAGAACGACAATGGAGTTTCAAGATGTAAATGTATTGTATACTAGTACACAGTGAGTGCATGGAGGTAAGAATACACTCCCTATATGCTCGTGAGTAATGCTGTTCGCAGACACAAGGGTGTGATGTTCGCTGCAAAGCCGTGCCTACAATGCAAAACAGAATCACGTATTATACCATGTCATACCTGAAGGTTGAAAGGTTCATGCAGTCGCATGTTTATATTCGCTGCCAGACTTTTCTTTGATTTGCCTTCATTTCTTCTGATATCAACTTAAAGGTAAACTTAGATTAAGAGCCGGAAGGGGACTATATAGGTAAAAGCTAAGTAGACTGATGTTGAAATATATATACGTAACTCAGTGATGTTACCAAACTCGTATAGAAGTAATAAGTTGTAGACAAGTACAAGTTGAATAAAGACTTACGCATTAAATTTATTCCAAATCACATTGACCACCATTCTAAACATGTTCCATAGGCAATTTGTTGGGTAATGCAGTCGCATGATTGCTCAGAAACATTTTTTTTTTCATTTGTATATACGTCTACTCACTGGAAATCTACCTGAAAACATCGATAGACTGTATACAACATTTTACCCGTGGTGCTGAACGAGTCAGTATATAGACTTCGAGTTGTAGGCGAATAAATATGTCACAAATAATTAATCTACACTGTAATCAGAAGGGAAAATCAGCGATCTTCATCGAGTGCCATAATGACGCAGGCAGATGCAATATCAGCACAGAAACATGCAATTAAAGTTTGCCCTATAGAACTCATCGGCTTTTATACTTTTCTAGATTGTAACGTTGACAGCCACGATAAAGAACAAAGGGGATTAGTGGGCGAAATCCTATATATAGCACAGCTTTGAAGCGAGCCAGTTTTCTATATTATTACACTTTTTGACAAGAATAGATGGTGTTTTGAAACGAATGATCAGTGTCATATCATTTTAAGAAAACGAGATTCTGATAGAACCGATTATAAAATGAAAACCAAACCAACAACGATTCATCTCACTGAAGCTATCATTAAATGATTAAGTATGTCAAGACATTTCCATAGACAACTTTGATTAAACTGAGTTATATAGAAGCTATCATTACGCCTAAGATTTCAGGATCACAAACTATTATAAGGTTAAACTGAAATATTTTGACGGCTTGTCGATGAATGTTGGCAAGAAACTGGTCATGCTGTGTTTTATTGACGCAGGATATAAAATGTTATAAATTTCAAAAGAAAGAGGGGCAAATTACTTTGAAAGCGTTCGTGGAGAGAGGTAAAACTCTTTACCAGTAACATCGAGATACAAAACATGGGATTGCAGTAAACATAACTCTTGCGTGCAAGGACCAAATAAAAAGTCATGTTGCGAACGCACGACTTTATACACGTTTCGTGTTTGCGCTTCAGTATTATGTACATGTATAATCTTCTCACAGGGTATGCACTCTAGCTCATATTACACCTTTCGAACTGCTAAGTACTGGTGTCAATAGCTGTTAAACAGTTGTTGGTGCGTTGCTGTCGTTATAAGAGTCTATTACCATTACATCCGCCTGTTGGGCTTCGTTTCTTTTAAAAGGATTGCATATTAGCTTGGGGGGGGGGGGGACACATCTGCTAGCATAAGAAATAGAGGGAAGTATAGAGTCATTCACTATACTTCCAACAGATATTATAGTCTGAAGGTTTCTACCATGTCGCCAGTTCCAGTAACAATTTCCAACGACATTCTAGGATATGATTTCCACTCCTTTTCTTCCTCCCCCCCCCCCCCCCCCCCACATGACTTCACTGAAATTTATTTTTCAGGGTTAGGAAGGCGATGAAATTCAATTGTGCATTACGTTTGTTGGGTGTTCTTTTTGTGCATGTGTTTATTTGTGTTTTGATCGTTGATTCTTGATACGAGGTATACTTCTCAAAGAAATGAATCGATAATGGGGGGGGGGGGGGATAAAATAATATTTTCCACTGCTGCTGCTGGTGGTCCGCTGAAAGACGTATGCTTCTCTTGTAACTGTGGTAATTTACCATTAGCAACCTCCTTGTCATGTACACTGTGTATGGCTTTCGGTACGGAGAGGAGCTTAAGTCACTCTAAACCCAGGAATAAACGATGAAGCTTTACGTATTCTTCTTTTCCCAATTTAGTATGATCATGTATGGCGGTGGCAAGGGTGGTGGTGGTATAAGAATGCAGTATCGCTTTCATCACTATCACCATCACTATCGCTATCGCGGCTGTCATCAATGTCAAAAGGAACATGATACATTGCATAAACCCATTCAGCTTCACCATCATCATAAAGTGCTATTGACACCATACCCGTGCATGGACGTTAATTCCCAACGAGACTAAAAGAGTCAACAGTCGCGGTCACACAGGCGAAAGATGGAGATCTTAAAGATCGAGATCTTAAAGATCGCGATCTTAAAGATGGAAATCTTGAAGATCGCGATCTTAAATTTTGCGATCTTTTGCCAGTGTGACCGCGACTAAAGAGATGACTACATTTCTATAAGCCATTCACAATGAGCACCAGTCCAAAATGACCTCTGGAACCACAGACTTTACAAAACGTGGAATAATCTACTCGAAGAGCACTTGAAAACAACCAAGCATAAGAAAGTTGCAATTTATAAGTATGTAAGTGCTGCATGAATGTATTTTGTTTATTTGGTTGAAAAAAAAACACGCATCACCTGTACATTCCAATTTGCACCTGGCTATGCATATTTATCATGTAGTTTTTATGAAGACCTTTTCAAGTGTTCACATACCTCAGTTCAAGTCAATTTCAAGAGAAATTAAGTTATCATGTACTACTATCTGAACATGATGCTTAGATAGTGACTGCGTGAAATGGCTTACTATCGAAACACGCCCCCACACTTCTACGATACTCTTGCCGTTCGCCACCTCTACGAAAGTGCGCAGTGAAACCAACGAGCGTCCGCTCTCTCCACTTCAACATCAAGTGGCATAACCGCATCTATAAAGTCATTTTTATGAATCTGCGTCAGGCATGGGACACCTACTGTAGTTTTTACCCTCTTCCTCGGCCTCACACGTTTAATTAAGGATTGAATCTATAACGGCCTGTCCACGACAAAAAAAAAAAAAAAAAAAAAAAACCGGTAATTTATACGGGTATGCATTTAAGTGCTAGTCTCTTTACAAGACTTCATTTATTAGAACTTGTATATGTACATGTATCTCGTGAAATGTTTTTTTTTTTTCTAGCTTAATTCACGATGGTCTCAGTCATGATTATGTTTAAACATCACTTTATTTTTTTTTTCGGGGGGGGGGGCGTTGCTTAGTGTTTTTTGTGTGTGTGTGTTTTGTTTTCGTTTTGTTTTGTTTTGTTTAAGGACGTAGCCTCGTACCGTGGTTGGTATCGTAACTGATAATGATGTGTTACAGTGATGGAAAATGATTGTACCATGCGATGATTAACCTGCTGCATTCGACATAACCCAGTTACACACCAAGACACTACATGTTCTCGTACATAAGCAATGTGTTAAACGCCTGTGGGAAACGGTGGATAACTCAAATCCGCTCCTGAGAACTGTGCAATGCTTCTAGATTGTATTTTTGTATTTTTGTAGCTTGTCCTCTTGTTCTCTACTCATTTAATTACCTGTCATACCAGTTTGCAAGATGTCTCTACATGCATTACTCTGTGTTATTTTTTTTTTCTATTTTGATTTACTTCAATTGTTTTCCTTGTCACATGTTACACTCTATCTGACTTCCCTTTGGTTCTAATCATTATGCTGTCTTCCCTCTTTTAATCAGAATATCGTATTTCGTTGATCCACCACACGATATCTCACCTGTATACATTTCGGTCTCCACGAATACCAGCCGCAAAGATAGCTCCCGGCGTCGTCCTTGCCGTCGTCGCCGTCGCTTCCGTTTTCCTCCACCAGGTCGTTCTGACTCGACGTCTCTTCGCCGGCCTTCCGGTGAACGCCGTTGGCAATGTTCTTCCGCTCCAGCTGCTGCGCGCTCCCGATGTCGGTTATGCGCAGCGAGCCGTTAGAGGGCGTGTGGATGTCGGCGTGGACCAACGTGCCGTTGGACAGGCCCGCCGTCCCGTTGATGCTCGAGCTCGTGTCCGAGAGGGACACTTCCTGCTCGTTGGCGGTCAGGGAGTCCCTGGACCCTGTCTGTTCGTTGGACTGGACCATGTCCTCGTTTGATTGCTCGGGAGCTGCCTGGACCGAGGACAAGCCTAAAAAACACATAACAAAACAGCAGGTTCAAAACAAAGAATCCTCGTCAAGTAAGGCCATTATACTCTGATAATATAAGATATGCATGTCATCACAAACGTCTACTGATCAGGTTATCAAACATCAATGTACCTGTTTGGTACGCTGTATTCCTAAATTCTCTCCTATAAGTACGCATTTCAATGCCATAGACTTATCTCACTTATGAAAAAAAAAAGCAAATCAAAGAGTTCCAATCCAACAAGGCTTACTCTGATAACAAGCGACCTGTTGTCACGGAAGTCAGTAGCTGATAAAAGTTATCAAACATGAACGTACCTGTTTGACATACACTGCATGTTCCTAAATTCTCTCATATTATTTAAGCTCTTCATTGACATAGAACTGTCCCATTAATCAAACAAAAAAGCAAAGAACGAAATAAACGCGCAACAGGTACACACACACACACACACACACACACACACACACACACACACACACACACACACACACACAAACACACAAACAAACAATCATGTAGCACAGAAACTGGTCACATTGCACAGCCAGCAACCAGATAAACACAGTGGACAATGTTAGCTTGTTGCCACCTTCTAGTTATTTATAAACACTGCACCACTGAGTCTGATGACTATATCAATAAATTCTTGTCAACTCACTTCAAACATAAGAGATTCAGTAACGGTCTGTGCTCAAGTAAAAACGGAAGGCCTTGTGAGGTTATATGTCATTTGCCACCTCATTTAATTTACATACAACTTGTATATTGTGACCAATTTAGTTCGTATATATCCAACTTTAAAACCCCATTCCACCATTCTGCGTCTATTTATAAGGGCAAGACTACCGTTACGTCATTTCCTGTGTAATCTAATTAATATCTTTTATATTCATGATGAAGTAAACAACACAGAACAGGGGGAAGGGGGCAATTGCCTATACGATTGCAGTGCAAAGGCATGATGATTGCGGGGTACATGGTGTTTACGTCAAACACGACACGGTCGAGTGTCAGAAGTCGAAAGAGCGTAATATAACACCCAATGGAAAGTAATGCGTGTAGCACTTATAGGTTTAAAATTACACGTCGAAGTATACACCACTGAGCTGAATGAAGGATACGAGCCGAAAAGTGCGATTCAATTTTTTTTTTTCTGTCTCTTACGAACACAGTTCGTGGTGCAGGGGAATACAAGTGACAAATAAGTTTTTCTGGCATATACATGCAGGAAAACGAACACACGAACTATAAAATATGAACATGCACACTGTTATTGTGCATGGCAAGAATGAACGACGCATTTTCAAGAGACCTCTATAATCCTTCTTTTGGTTCGCTAAACGTCCATGAATAATAAGTGTATTGCATGGCATGTTGTACATCATGTAAGACCTAAGAAACGATGCAGGACTTGCATATAACTTGAGTATCGTTTTTTCCTAACACTCTAAATGTATATGGAAGTGTATGAAACCATACAAAGTTTGAAACTATAAATAGTGCTTCATACTGCACCTAATTTAAGTAAGAACTAAACCATGATGACTGCACGCATAACAAAGCTCTCTGGAAAGAGCTCTGTCTCCCTGTGAAAGGAATACCCAAAAGCAGACTCTGTAATTAGTGTAAAAGACATCCCAAAGATAAAAACAACAAGTGAACAAAATGAAAGTCGGGACACAGTCGGACGAACCAAGACACACAACGTCACATTATATCTGAATAATTATACTGGAGACATGACAATTTATGGATTATTCACCAATCAAAAATTACGCAAAAAGAATAAAAAGGAAATACATGGGACTGCTTTGGACAGACAACTTAATCAATGAGACCAAGAACAACGTTTTGAAACACGCATGGACCTGATCGTTATAAGGTCTTATCACTGGCGAACAGGAGGGAAGAAAACCTCGATTAGAGTTGCTTTCCTTGGACGGTTGTTGATAGCGTTCGTCGGAAATTTGCATTTCCGTATATAGTAGATTGCAAAACTTGCACTCTTTCTGTCTGCGTAATGGTCTGGGACTAAGCCAAATGCACCTCCCTTCCCACCCCACCCCAATACAACAGATAAAGAAAAGACATTGAACAGAGTTGTACAGGGTGTCACAGGAAAAAAATACACTGTTAAAATTCCCCCCCCCCCAAAAAAAAAAAGCGAAACAAAACACTGATTTGGGGGAAAATTATGGTTAGCTTTGGCTCTTCTATCGTATGACACCAACAAGTCCGAAATCATTATTTTATGCTCATCTGGTGAGCACTGCCCACTTTTGTAAAGGACATGTAAAGTAGGCTGCTAAGAAAATTACTATCCATTTAGATGGCTGGAGACGTAGCATCAAGAAGCTTGAAGCTCCATGGTAGCATAGACCTGTGGCTGCGAGTACCCCCCCCCCCCCACAAAAACACACACACGCACACACAAGGAAATGGTAGAGTTTTGGGTAAGGGAGTGTGCAGTGTGTGGGATGGAATTTTTTGGTGCGGAGCAAAAACCTGAGAATGGAGCAACAGTGAAACATTACGCCTTGTGACGCGTCTCAAACACACACACTGCCTCCCACACACACTTTTTCACCCGTAGTGTGTAGCCAACTCTAGCGCAACCTAATTTTCACGCCCTTTATGAAATGGGGGGGGGGGGGTTGCTCACTCAAGCATAAAACATTTTCGGATTTCTTGGTGTCATATTTCATGATGAAACAGACTTTTCACCTATACAATCCCATGTATATATACAAGTACCTAAAAAATAAAAAAAAAATACGATAAATACTTTCATTTCGGTGATATACATATTTTCTAATTATATCGTTTTATTTGGGACACCCTGTATGGATGCATATAGCGGCCTATACGGTATAACCGGAGGGCCAAACCCCAAAAAGTCGCTTACTTAACGAGTGAGTTGCACTCTCTCTACAAACTAAGTAGACCATGCTTATTTTCAAGTTTTTATTGTAACAAAAAACATTCCACTGGTCTACCTCAAAAAATTTGTTGCGAAAACCTCCAAATCCAAGATGGCGTCCACGATGGCCGCCATATTTACTGAATTTGTTATTTGAAAGATAGAATTTGATTGAAACATCAGATTTCAACAAATTTGATGTCATATGAAAGAGAATAAGATTTTCTACAAGTTGATACCATTTTTGTGGGTTATTGTGATAACTGGATTGAGATTTTAAGGAAAAAACACTCATTTTTTGATATTTTTCTGAAAAAAGGAAAATCATGAAAATGCTTGATTCATCATAAATCAAATAAACACCGAAGGATTATCTTGAAACATCTTAAGAATTTTGTTTGACATATAATTAATACTTGGAGAAAATTAGGGGTCAGTACCATTTTTGGTTCAGGAGTTATAATGTCTCAAACTTGAAAACTCACTATGTAAAAATGGCCACTTTAGTTGTGACAAGACTTCGTTGGTCGTAAAAAAAGCCTGCGCGCGCCAAGACTACTACACGCAACACTGGCACTGGCGGTTGTAGCAGTGCCAGTGGTGCGTGTAGTAGTCTAGGCAAATGCAGACTTTTTCTTTGACAAACAAGGGTTTGTGCCTGCAAACTAACTTTTCATACCAAGTGGTAGCTCAGGTGACGCTGATTGCTATTATTTCAAAGTAGATTGTTCTGAAGCAGATGAGATGAAGCAAAAAACATATTTCAAATAGAGGTAGAAGCTTGAAATAACCTTGCTATAGAAAGTTTAAAACAAAATTTGGATCAATCACTCAAAAAATTCAAGATTGCAGGTCATCAAAGCTGACATGGTGTATTGCGCCAAAGTAAATGTATCATTTCGATTTTTATACAATTTTGTCTGTTTTGGTGTATATTTATATGGCTTTTATATATTCTGAACATTTTGATGCTATTTCAAACCATCTTAGGTTTTTATGGAGACATTTGTCAGAATGCACCATGAATATTTCTCTAAAAAGTTACAAAAGATTAAATTAAAAATGTTTATGAAAACCATGCAGAAATCAAAATCTTTCCCATATAATCAATATTTGGAGGTCAGTATTGTATTTGGTTCAGGAATTATAATGTCTCAAACTTGAAATCCCATTTTACATAATATGTATTTGCACGCATCTGTTCCCAAAGACGTCACAGAGGGTCAAATCCAAGATCGTGCTTACTTTTCGAGTTCAACTCCCTCATACAACAAAACCATACATAATATTAAGCATACTAAGCAATGTTCCGTAAGTACACCTCAGTAGATTTGTTGCAAAAACCTCCAAAGTACAGATGCGGTCCAATAGGGCCGCCATTTTTATTGAATTTAACATTTCAAACATAAAATTTGATAGAGACATTGGATTGCAACAAATTTGATGTCATATGAAGGAGAGCAAATCTTCCTAAATGTTGATACCACTTTAGCTGTGTATTGTGATAAATTGGGGGGGGGGGGTTGTTTGCTTCTCTCTTGTTTTTTTTTGGGGGGGGAATCCATATTTTTATATTCTTTTGAAGAAAGGAAGAAATGTAAAAATGCATGATTTAGTATTTATCAAAGAAGAACTGAAGAATTATTTTGAAACCTGCGATTGAGATTGAGATTTACTGAGATTGAGACATAATTCATATTTCTGGAATTACAGGCAATATCATACACTGTTGACAAGTTAACATCTAAAACTTGAAAAAAAAAATATTCATGCATTATAAATTTTGCATACAATGTGTTTACCTGATGGTCACATATAATACTGTAATGGTCTAGTGACTTGCAAGTACCTGCATGCAAACTAACTTTTCATGCCAAGTGGTAGGTGACGCTGGTCGCTATTACTGTAGCATTTCATTATAGTAGATTGTTCTGAGGCAGATAAGATTGAACAGAAAGTATTTTCCAAAAAGAGATTGATAGGAGCTTGGAATTTGGCACAAATTTTTCCAATGTGTAATAATTAGCGATAAAAACAGTATCAACATAAAATTCAAGATGGCGGTAATTAATCGACGTTGTCTTTCAAGGCATTATTTACCATTAGTGCACGTAAAACGAAAAGCCAGCTTTAATTAACTCCTCAAACTAGTTCTAAACTGTGAGTTAGGGATAGAACAACTAATGTACAAACTTAAATCAGTATATTTAATGCTAAATATTGTTAGATGTACTAAATAGATCTGATAAGAATGTTTTTTTTTTTTATAATTCAAATTCAAATTCAAATTCAAATTCAAATACTAAATTGTTAACAGTTATCATGGTTATGGTTTCTTGAAAAGAAATGGTGATATCTCCGTATGTTTTAGGCTTTATTATGATTTTTTTACATAGTAGAATGTTTTGTAATACAACAAACCTGCACATATAAATCGAATGTGATATCTCTCCCAATGGCAAACAATACCTTAAGTGTGTTGCGTCAAAGTTAAATCTCAACTTATAACTTATAATTTGATATATATTTTTAATCTTCTTATCTTTCTGTCTATTACATGTTTCTATACATCCGAACGATATTGTACTAGTGTAAACCATATTAAGGGTCTTTTTTTGGGGGGGGGGGGGTGGAGCTCATTCCAGTGTTTGGGTAAGGCCCAATCTTTGATAAAAAAAGAAATGCTTCTGTATCAAAGATACTATATGCTTTTTTACTTGTATGTTACTCTGCTGTTGTAGAAACGTGAATGATGATAGTATATGTGTAATAATGTCTGATCCGTAGATGTCCTTGAAAGCCCTTCTGATCCGAACCCCCCTCCCCCCCCCCAAAAAAAAAAAAAAAATCCGACATGGCGGCAATTTCTCTACTTTGCTCTTAAATGTGTTGTGCGAAATTACTTTTCAGTATATTGTTCGAATACAATTTTCCAAATTGATTACTCGTGCTGTATATTCACATTTACAAATAAGCATGCTGAAACTGTATTTACTGTTATCAGATTTTTCTTACATTGTTTTTGGGCTGACTTCATGTGGGTTATAGTGTCACAATTGATCTGAACTTATGCCATTGGTAGATGCTTTCCCCATATTAGATATCAGGATCACTCGAGAGTGAAAATATTCATTTTCATTCACTTTAGAGTGACCTCGGGGATCACTCGAAGAGTGACGAGTGATCCCTATTCAAAGGCAGGGCTCGACACTTACGGTGGTCCGGTGGCCCGGGGCCACCAAAAACGCATGTTGGGCCACCAAAATGTCAGAAATGAAGAATTTGGTGGCCTGATCGGGCCACCAAAAAAGGTCAGATATTTGCCTTTGGGCCACCAAAAATAAAAGTTAGTGTGGAGCCCTGCCTAAGGTCACTCTAAAATGAGTGAAAATGAACATTTTCACTCAAAAGTCACTCCAATTTCACTCTAAATTCACCGTTTTCTGTTATTCACTCCTCACATCAAAAGTAAAAACTTCCACTCGATTTGTTTTTTCTTTTTCAGAGAGCAGAATATCACTGCTTTTAAAAATGTGTCCATAAAAACCTAAGACGGTTTAAGATATCACAACAGACAAAATTGTATCAAAATCGAAATAATACATTTACTTTGGCGCAATACACTAGATCTATGTCAACTTTGATGGCTGTCATCTTGATTTTTTTTTTTTGAGCGGTTGATCTAAATTGAGTTTGAGTTGAGTTTGAGTTTGAGTTTATTTTATTTCACCACGGGTCACTCACTTCAGCCAATGGCTGTTCTTCTGTGAGTCCGTGAAGTAAAAAATCATACAATTACAAAATACAACATTTTATACATAGTATAGGAAACTTTTAAAAAAAAAGTAACAAAAAAGAAAAAAAAAGAAAAAATTAAATACAAAAATCAAACAAACAGACACTCAAAAACAAATCATAGGAAATCATGCATACTACATAAAGAAAATGAGAATTAAGATACTGAAAAAAAAAAACCAAAGGAAAACGATTAATGCACAGTGTTACAGTTCAATGCAAACAATTACTACGTATATAATTTATCCACCTTATGTTTAAATGTAAGAAAGGATACACTTTGCTTTACATCATCTGATAAATTATTCCATAATTTAGCGCCTCGATATGTTACACTACGTTTCTTAAAATTAGTTCTTGGGTGTGGTACATCTAGTTTCAATATTCCTTTTCTCAGTATGTAAATAGTCTGCTTAAATGGAAATAAATTACATACAATTTGTGGCATAATCCTATTTACAATTTTATACATCACATACAATAACTGTTTATCACTTCTTTCAATAAATGTATCTATCTTTAACTTTGCATTTGTTTGTATCAAATCAAATAATGCTTCACTCGAAAATCTCCATTTTACATTCATAGAAACTCTCAATGCTCTATTTAATAATTTCTGAATTTTGTCAATACGTATTTTCCCCGCGTTTCCCCAGATTATACTACAGTAATCAATCCTACTTTGAATAATAGTTTTATAGAAAATCAATGCCATTTGCTCTGTTATATAAGGTCGAATTCTTCTTAACAAATATAAAAGGGTTTGTAATTTTTTATACAATGAATCGATGTGATATGTCCACTCTAAATATTGATCAATTTGCACACCCAGATATTTACAATTTGAAACACGAGTAATAACAGTGTCCTTTATCTTAATACATGGTGGCTCTACTGAGTTGAGTTTCTTTCTTGACCCAATTAAAAGAAATTCACACTTTGTAACATTAAGAGCGAGCTTATTTCTGGTTAACCATCTATGTATTCTCACCAATTCTTCATTTAAAACGCCCGTCAATCTCTTCACATCACTACACGAGTAGTGTAGGCAGGTGTCATCTGCGTATAATGAAACCTTGCATTTCTTTACAGATAAAGGCAAATCGTTTATGTATAGAACAAAAAGTAAAGGGCCCAGATTTGACCCCTGTGGTATTCCACATGTGATTGTCCGTGGACTAGATTGTACACCGTTGATGATAGTGCATTGTGTGCGACTGGTAAGATAACTTCGGAACCATTCAACAACAACATTACTGATACCATACATACGTAATTTCTTTAAGAGGATACCATGGTCTACTGTATCAAAAGCCTTCTTTAAATCCAAGGTTACTATCCCAACAAAGTTGCCTTTGTCCATATTATCAAGCCAGTCTTCAGTGGTGGTAAGCAAGGCAGTCATGGTGGAATTGTTTGGCCTAAAGCCTGACTGGTGCTCACTAAGCAAATCATTCGTTTGCAGATATCCGTAGAGTTGATCAAATACTAACTTTTCTATAATTTTTGTGATAATCGATAATATTGATATAGGTCGGTAGTTACTCATATTAGTTTTCTCACCACCCTTGTGGACTGGCGTAATACGCGATCGTTTCCACGACAACGGCACCTTACTTTGTTGTATTGATTGATTAAATATATATGTCAACGGCTTAAAAACATAATCAGCTATTGATTTCAAAACGATAGCGGGAATATTGTCCAAACCAGTTGCTTTATCAACAGATAGACTATTCAAACTGCTCAAAACATCTTTCTCATCTATCTTTTTCAACTTAAAATCATTTCCGTTATCAACGATTCCAGGGTCATTGCTCCCATCTTCATCATTGACTTCAATGCTCCCTTGAATAACCTTTCCAATGTTTGTGAAGTGCTTATTGAAGCTATCTGCTATCTCAACTTTATCATATATGTCCCTGTTTTCATTTGCAATACACGTTATTCTTTCAGCCCGCGGTTTACGAGGTAAAACATAACTCAATGATTTCCATACGTCACCAGAGGTACCACAACTATTTTCAACACAGCTAGCAATATACTCTTTCTTTGCTTTCCGAATTTCATACGTTACTTTATTTCGCAGTAGCTTATACTTATTCCAGTCATCAGACAGACCTGATTTCTTTGCTACACACTTTTGTACATTTCTTAGTCTGATTAATTCGAGGACCTGCTCAGTGATCCAAGGTGATTCTTTTTTCTTTATTCGTTTTTTCCTCAGTGGGGCATGTTTGTCTATAATACCAGTTATCACCTCTTCAAACTTGTTGTACAATATCTCCACATCAGTTTCTGTCATCATATCATCCCATGCTACAGACGATATATCTTTTTTCAACAATTCAAAATCAACCTTCTTTAAGTTACGAGAAACCTTATACAAATGTCGAGCATCTTTCTGAGTGCGTCTTTTCCCAAAGGAACAATACACAAGATAATGATCACTTAAAGTTAGTGGCAATACATCCACCATACCTATTTTTTCTGCTGCATTAGTCATGATGAGATCAATTGTGGAAGATGAAGTAGCTGTATCCCTCGTTGCAGAATTCACTAACTGTTCATAACCATAACATTCAGTTACTTCAAACAACCTTCTAGTTTGCCACGATCTTTTCTCAGGCATTGTATTACAATTCATGTCACCAAGAAGTATACATTCATAATCTAAATCTTCTATCGACTGAAGTACTGACTCCAGCAAATCAAATGCGCTCCGATTTGAGTGAGGAGGTCTATACCACGTAGCAATCAATACTGGCTTTACATATACACGTTTTATTTCAATAATTAACATTTCCAGCTCGGAATTCATAAGGTCATATCTTACAGTATAATCAATTTCATCTCGCACATATACAGCTACACCTCCCCCTGATCTATCCCTGTCTTTACGAATTATGCTATAACCGTTACACAGTAATTCGTTATCATAAATTGATTCATTAAGATGTGTTTCACTCAGTGTTAACACGTGGATATTTGTTTGAGTAGTGAGTACACGTAATTCATCAATGTTCTTTGTCAGCGATGCACAGTTTAAATGTGCGATTTTGATTCCATCCGCACTGCGAAGGTTATCTATATGTTCTTCCAAGGACGCTAATACATTTCTTTTCGCTTTCCAGGGTTCCAAACCTCGATGTTCGTCACTGTGGGATGCATTTTCATTATCAGTGTGCAAACCTTCATCAGATATATCGTAAATGCAATCACTGTTTACATGAAATGGTAATTCAGATAGGCAACAACATCGGCAGATCCAGTCATCGTCTGAGACAAAAATGTCTTCACTGTAAGGGGTGCATTTCAAATGACACCAACGTCGACATACCGAACACAGGAGTGCATTTTGGTTGCATTGAACTTTTTTATCACAAACAATACATGGGTACTTAATATTCAAATTTGTCTTAGTTCACTAGTTGGTATTACAGCTAACCTTTCTTTACTGCAGCCTCTCGATGTCGGACATGTTCCTGATCGGGACTCGCTTGTCGTCTTTCCCGTAGATTTTGACTAGCGCGGTGATTTTTCCGTCTTTGGTCCATACTCGCTTCACGGACGACTTTTTCGCTGCGGCGTTGACGAGTGACCGTCGCTGCAGCGTCAGGTCCTCGTGAACGAAGATCGGGCTGCCTTTGAAGCGGGACTTCGCGTCGTAGACAATTTGACGAGTGTTGTAGACTGCAAATTTGACAATGATGGGTTTGGGCGTCTGTTGTCGCTCTGTTTCCTGTCTGGACCTGGGTGTAATACGATGGCTCCTGGCAATGCATGAAGACTGGAGGGTGATGCCAAGGTGTTTCTTGACAACATCCATGATGACGGCGTCAGTGTTTTCGTCCTTGGTTTCTGGAATCCCGTAGAATCTGAGACATTCTCGTCGGGAATACTGTTCCTGTTCTTCAATGTCATGCTGTACCTTTGAGATGTCGTTTTCCAATGCTTTCAGTTTTGCATTCACTGAGTGTTGTTCGGCCTTCAGCTGTGCAAGGTCCAGTGAAATGGCTTCGTACACACTCTGTGTCACTTTCTCCAAAATGGCGTCGGTGATTACCTCCTGCATTCTTTCAATGATGTCATCCGAGCACAATGCCTCCTTTATTTGCGCTTGAAGGGTTTCTTTGACGTTTTCCATGGTCAATGGTAAAGTCTCACTTCGGTGATCAGCTGGGGTCTGGGGGTCTGCGTCAACGGGAGAAGCCGGTGATGCTGCCCGAAGCCGATTTGTCCATGCGCCGTCACCTTGCTTGGACTTTCCAGGGGGTTTATTATTCGGCATTTTTCTTCGTGATTTCAGCAGCTATTCCTTCTTGTATGAGTGACGAAAATAGGTAGATGAAGAACTCAGCTCAGTCAGTCACTATTTATGCGCTGTTTGGTTTTATAAATCAGAATTTTAGCGTGAATCAGGCGTAATTTCGAAGCACGTAGCACGTAGCATGTAGCACGTAGCATGTTGTGTCTTAAACTATCTATAACAAGATTGGTGCCCAGTTTCAAGCTATTACCTCTATTTGAAATTTTGTTTGCTTCATCTCATCTGCTTCAGAATAATCTACTTTGAAATAATAGCGATCAGTATCACCTGAGCTACCACTTGATATGAAAAGTTAGTTTGCAGGCACAAACCCTTGTTTGTCAAAGATAAAGTCTGCATTTGCTAAGACTACTACACGCACTACTGGCGCTGCTACCAGCGCCAGTGCCAGTGGTGCGTGTAGTAGTCTTGGCGCGCGCAGACTTTTTTATGACCAACAAGGTCTTGGTCACAACTAAAATGGCCATTCTTACGTAGTGAGTTTTTAAGTTTGAGACATTATAACTCCTGAACCAAAAATGGTACTGACCCCTATTTTTCTCCAAATATTAATTATATGTCAAACAAAATTCTTGAGATGTTTCAAGATAATCCTTCAGTCTTTCTCTGATTTATGCTGAATCAAGCATTTTCATGATTTTCCTTTTTTCAGAAAAATATCAAAAAATGAGTGTTTTTTCCTTAAAATCTCAATCCAGTTATCACAATAACCCACAAAAATGGTATCAACTTGCAGAAAATTTTATTCTCTTTCATATGACGTCACATTTGTTGAAATTTGATGTTTCTATCAAATTCTATCTTTCAAATAACAAATTCAGTGAATATGGCGGCCATCTTGGACGCCATCTTGGATTTGGAGGTTTTCGCAACAAATTTTTTGAGGTAGACCAGTGGAATGTTGTTTGTTACAATAAAAACTTGAAAATAAGCATGGTCTACTTAGTTTGTAGAGAGAGTGCAACTCGACCTCTGCTTTCAGCTTTTGGCCCCCCGGTTAGTATTTCAGTAGACTTTTTGAATACGTGCACGGGTGTCGCATGCACCGAAATTCTCTCTTCCTCTCTGTGGTATTCCCTCGCTTGTTAAATAATGCATGAATGATTATTCTTCCTTTTATATTCCAGCATAGTGAGCACTCCCATTCTTTTTGGTTTGGCTCTGAGAGCCACTTCAAAGAAGGGATCTTATCTCATTCACCATATCCTTCTCTCCCCCCCCCCCCCCCTCGCCTCCCCCAAGCCCAACCTCCTCCAGGTCCTATACCCGCGTTTCCTGTTTGGTTGCAAACATGGGACAGGGCAAGCACTGCGAGTGATTTGAAATCTTATCCCACATGCATTCTCTCACACCCTCTTCATTTATCTCTCTCCAATTAAAATTTGCAACGCCAATTCTAACAATAAAACATATAATATACATACAAATATAATTATATATATATATGTGTAGGCATATCATATAACTTGTGTCATTGATGATCCAAGTAAAACGCACTTGAACATGTACGTGGAAAATGCGCTATATAAGATATATTATTCAAGAGCCTCTCTTTCGTCATTCATTACCGTCAGTTGTGGCTGTTTACTTGTGTTTCCTTTTGAAAGTCGGTAGTCTGTTAGTAGTACATTTCCTGCTCTGATTGATTTATGTTTAATAATCTGTTTGCCACTTTGCTTGTTGTGAACATTTGCGATGAGCAGTATATAGACACTGAAACACTGTATGGAAACATGATACGCGGAAGAGGAGACATTATGATTATGCCGGGAAACATAATCATATCAGAAACAAAACTAAAAACCAACCAGCAAAGAGTGTTGAACAATAAAGGGACGGTATAGTTTTGGATGAGAAGAAGATTCATGTTATATTCTAACGTGTTGCGAGATAATTAGAAACCCCTTTTATGAAATATCACAGAACAATAACTCTATGAAGCACGCTGGCACTGGTCCGACGGTCCCTGACCAGTAAAACTCACTGTCGGACCAGTAACTTTTTTCAGGAATGTACCAGTAGAAAATAGAAAAAACACTGGGTACCTACTGGTCCAACACACAGGTTGGACCAGTAGAAGAAAAAAATGGGTTAGTGTGCAGCCCTGGCTTATTTGATTAAAATCGGTTTAGAACTGGCTGAGATATCCAAAAACACACCAAAACAAAGTGGTCCTAACAATGCCATCCCTTCAAACTTCAGCTTTATAAATCCTTGAAATGACGCTGCACGTTGTGTCGAAATATTGGCGAAAATTATACAAAAATATTACTATGATATGTATGACTATCATAACAGCAACAATAACATCAATGATCAGAATTAACATTATAAATAATGATGATAATTATATGAATAATATACAATCATCATTGAAGATAAACGAAGAAGAGTTAATTAACTACTTTTCTGCATAGAGGCCCTATACGTTTTTTTATCATTTTAGTATAATACGATGATATCAATATGGGTACTTTAAATGATTATTTCACAAGAGGAACAAGAAAGAGAAGAAGGAAGTAAGAGAACAAGAATAACGTAATAATATACCATGCATGACTACAGTACCAGGGTGGTCTATTAGTTGCCAGGTATATACGGTATCTCATGCAAATGCGAGTAACCACGGTACAAGGAAACCCGTTGATCCTTAGCTTTAAATGTTCAGCCTCATATTTGTTCCTCGGTTTTACTTTTGTTTTGTTTTTATTCAACCTGAACCACCTTTTGTGTTCTGCAAGGTCATATCCATTTCTTTGCCATACAGTATAATGCAGTGATTTGTCTTTTTATTGCCTACAAAAAAGGATGGCTGTCAAACAAACATACGTCACAAAGGCGTTTCGGTGACAAATACAAGGAGCCGTGGCACTGCCGTCAGATAATTGTGAAAAATCATTTCAAGTAGCACTTCAGCTCGTCCAAGCAGAAACTATATATCGCACGCGAACTACAGATTATACTGCCTTGCAGCTAAAGATATTATTGGTAAACAAACACGGCTTCCACTAACAAGACCATCACTGTTTGCTACCTTATATCCTTGCCCTTCTTCGTCAAAATTGCTAGTAAAACAATATTCGACGTGTCATTTATTTTGCATCATGTTTTCATTCATATGATTTTCGGCTGAAGTTTCAACACGTTTAATTTTTGTCTTCGACTTGTGTATAGTATATCATTTTCGACTGTATAATTTCGATTTTCAACGATAATTTGTTTCAATGTCCTGGATTTTTCCCCTATGAATAGAATTTAGCTTGGGTCGAGTTTTTCCTCCTTTCCGCACATTCCTTCTGACACGTGTAGGTATTGCCGATCTTCCTGACACACTGTATTATTCATCACATAATGATATAAACGGAGCACTTAAAAATCGCGCGGAAGCCCCTGTATCGTACAAATGTAATCAAATACACTGCAGCAACACCTCATGTGTTATCATCTCCTTCATAGTCGCTATTACAGTGTATTATCATGCGATTCTGCTTCAATTATCACGCTGGATGACAATTAAACTTTAAAGTGAATTAGTCACTGAGTGATAGAATAACACTAACGAGAGAGACCATCGGGAGCTACAGTATAGTACAGCTGTATAGGCGGAAACGACTTATGCAACGGAAAAAGTGTTGAAAATGCGATACGTTCATCAGTTTCTTGCCTAGGTCCCCCCCCCCCCACCCACACACACACACTGTCCCTCCCTCTCCCTCTCGCCCTTTTAGGGCTTTTTACACTTGTAAAATTTTGCTTAGCCCCGGACCAACGGTGGGGCTAAGGGGGGGCCTTAGCCCCACCGTTGGTACGGGACTATCCTTAGCCCACTTTCTGTTTACACTCGTTTTTGCCAAAGTGGGCTAGCCCCACCGATAGTACGGTACTATCTGGCCCTGCAAAATAGCAGGGGTTAGCACCGCAATTGCGGTGCCAAGCAAGTGAGTGTAAACAGAACGAAAAAATAATCCTGGGCTAAGCGACGGAGACGAAGTCCGACCCTCACTGACCAATCAGAAACGAGATAATCAAGTGCTGCCGGTGCGTGCGTGTACGTGTACAGTACACAGCGTAATTATGAATATTAATGTGGTTTGGAAAGTCCGGGGCTAAGAAATACGAGTGTAAAAAGGTCAGTTTTCTCCTTAGCCCCGGACAAGAGATAGTACGGGACTAATTGGCGAGTGTAAAAAGCTGAAAAATTGGTACGGGACTAACGATAGTCCTGGGTCAGAGAAAGTCCGGGGTTAAGAAACACAAGTGTAAAAAGCCCTTTTCTTTCTACCGTACTATAAAAGTGAAAAACACCCGCCATCGCTTTTGTCAGGAAGTCTCAGCAGCAGCAAGATATTTGACAGTTGACACGACAGAACAATCGCATTTCCTGGTTTTAAGAGGTCAGCCATTTACAGAATTTTGTGCGGCGGACCGACATTTGGGGCTCGGCATGTAAGGTTGATAGGCGTGGCGGTGCATGGACTGAATAGAATGAGATACGCTTGTTTGTCTATAATAATTATCTATATCTATAATTAGTAATATATTTCCAATATTTCATTCTTTGTCTTCAGAGTATCTTTTAACTGGTCCGGAATGGAATGTAACCTTTTGTTACCCCAGAAATTAAAAAAATGAAATAAAAGAAAGAAAGAAAGAAAGAAAGAGAGAAAGAAGTAGAATGTTGTCACTCGGAAGAATATGACAGACTAAGCAATTATCAAGGGTTATTGAACAATTCTGTCACCCGAAACAAAAATTACATAGAAGCCATCAAACAACAACGAACCCATACGACATAAACTTCAAAAACACAAACGATGACTATAGTATACAAATGAAAATACTTTGCCTTGATAGTTTTTGGTTATAACCACGGGCAGAGATGGCTCCATAACAGTACATGTGTATACTGTTAGAAGCAACAAGGTCCATTATAGTTTTAACCAGAAACTCGAAGTTAGGAAGAGTTTTTTTTTTTTTTCATACATGCAATGCTATAGAGGGACCAATCCCACAAGATATTACCATGGAGGTACAAAGTCTTTTGTACCTCCATAATATTACTAACAGTGACGGTAATGTGGCAAGACTGTATGAAATGACTTGGTGACAGTTCAAAAAGTTTCATTACGAAGCAGCGTGCGATGCAGAATTGCTCTGTGATGTCACAATCCTTTTGTGACATGTTACACAGTGACCATACGAAGCAGCGCGCGATGTCGCAATCGCTTTGTGACAATATTTCGTAAATTATTCATTACAGTGTATCTCCTATTTGCAAAATGTCGTTATAGAAAGTGATGTCATTTTCCCAATAGTATACCATGGAGCTTGTCAAACAGGCAAACATTCAGAAATAGTTGAAACTATAAAAATCACGTTACGCTCTTTCAACCAATCACAAAAGGATACATTTTTTATCCGAATATATATCTATAATATTGATTATTATTAAAAAAAAAAAGATAGAGCACGAAACCACAGCAAACAATGTGGTTACTGAGACACGAGTGGTTAATGTTAGTAGCAGCTAGTATACAGTTGAGATGAGGTTTGAGGTTTCCAGTGTTTTTTATAATAATATTTTTTAGATAATGACAAACCTCTTATGAATCATGAAAGTCCATATATAATTCTAAGAGGAACTCAAAGTTGAACTCAAAGTTTATTTGAATTTGATGAAAACTGGTTATGAAATGGCTGATATGATCTACAGCAAAGGGATCTTAAAAGATGGGACCAACCTCCTGAGGATTGCTTTTTTTTTTTTTTTTTGTCGTCGTCGTTTTGTACCTTAGCCATTTCAAAAACCCATTTTCATCAAGTAAACATTGAATTCCTCTAAGAATTGTATGCTTTGTATAATAGTTTCTATGTATCTCGCAAAAAGTTAAAGACTGAATTTTTACATCAACCAATAGTATACATCCCTTTAAACACGGTTCTTTGCATGCAGTTATGACTTTGCAGTGTCTAAGCATTAATCGACCGCGAAGAATGTTCGCCATGCAGGCTAAAGACCCTTACTCATAATAATTACGTACTTTGAGATTGTGACGCCATTATGCTCTGCAAATCAGGGTTATCTCTTTATTGTATGACGGCGCCTTTCAGTCGAAGTCATTTCTCGATATACGATCCACGTATCAGTGCATTCGCGATATAACACACTGTCAAATAACGAAATCATTTTGAAACCGAAGTTATGGTTACAGACACCGACAGGGTAGCTGTTGATCAACACTCTGGGCGCTATACTCCTCTCAGGATGTAGACTCCTACATTATACACTGAATAAGGCATTGTGCTCTAAGAGGGCAAACTTTTGACTCAGTAATGGTTTTGGGGTACAGCTTAGAACGCCTTGTTCTAAGACTAGATATGGGACATTTTCAGAGGCCCGATTCATAAAGCGGTCTGCAATTACTCGAAGCTCTAATGAATGCAGTTAGTGAGGCATCAACCATGAATGAAACAATCAGTTGCAGATTTTGAATGGTTGCCCCTGTATACATAGTAATCATGGTAATGGCAAACATTTGAAACGAGCCCCACATTGTGAAACGTAATTATGCAAGTGAGTTCTGCATCGTAATGAGTGAATTTGACCTTTGACTACATGTATAGCTTTTATAGAGTATAAAAGGCAGAAAATACCTCTATGGTTTCTCTGAAGTTATACCGTCAGTGAAGGACGTCTATAAAGAATATCTGGAGGAAGCACATGTTGCGAAAGAGCTATGGTTCATCCCTGCTCCTCGCGCATGTAGCTTTAAAGGGATATGAAACCTAAACACACATGTGGATTGCGGATCGAGGAATATACGCAGCAGTATTAGTAAGAACACATCAATGAGAGTAAGAAGAAAATCGGACAATTTGTTCAAAGATACTCTCTAAAAAAAATCGAGTGAAAATTTTCACTCTAAAAAGAGTGAATACAAAAAAGAGTGAATTTCGAGTGAGATTGGAGTGAATTTTGAGTGAAAATGCTCATTTTCACTCATTTTGGAGTGACGTCAGGGATCACTCCAAAATCTTCGAGTGATCCCTGACGTCACTCTAAAATGAGTGAAAATGAGCATTTTCACTCAAAATTCACTCCAATTTCACTCGAAATTCACTCTTTTTTGTATTCACTCTTTTTAGAGTGAAAATTTTCACTCGGTTCTTTTTAGAGAGTATGATTCTTTAAGGGAATTTCTCATCTTTTATTTAAAAAAAGAACTGTTGCTGAATTTCCTTCGTTTTCTTTTTATCGTTTTTTATGATTATGTAACCTCACAAATTGTAGTATAATCTTCTCATCCCGCGATGCAAGGCTGCATAATATAACGTTTGATCGGATTGTCTGATTTCCTCAAACTTTAATTCAGTTATGTGTTCTGTATTGCTGCATTTACTCAATCCACATTTATATTTTGGGTTAATTCATTCATCTTTAAGCTGGAAATGGATATCCAGGACTTGGAACATAGTTTACGAGCTATTTAGATGGGACTCCTAGATACGATAACTTCCAGCGGAAATCGGCAGGCCTAGAAATAGAGAGCTTCATCTTCAAGAGAGCCTATCACTCCATGTTTGGCATATAAGTTTTGATTTGAACAAATACTGAAGGGAAAAAAAGAAAAGTCAAAATTGAATCAAACATTTCAGATGTGTTTATAAAGCAGAGCAATCGTTCAAAATATAATCTTATGCAAATGAGGTGATGTCATGTTGTCACTCTCAAATTCGATTGAAACATATAATAATGATAATATTTGTTCATTATCAGCATAATAACCCAACCGACTTAAAAAAAACCTCATTATCAACTCGTTGTCGTCGTTGTTTATCAAATACAACTTCAAGAGTAGACCTAATTTGATGCTAAAATTGTATTTTTTTTTTGACTGAAATCGTGTGAAGATACTGCGTCAGTCCATTGAAAACTTTCGAGCAAGATTGCATCTAATGTTGAAATGCATGACTTTCTTGATAATGGTAATAATACTGGATGCTACTTGATAGAGCACAGGTTCACCCTTCCGTTTCGATACTCTCTCTATCTTTTTCTCTTCCTTTCCCCCATCTTTAGACAATGTTCTTGTCTGTTTCATTTTGATTTGTCCATTGGGCAGTCGACTGGACCAGGGAGTGGTAGTTTCACTTTAATTCCGGTTGTGGTTTGCGAGGTACCGGTTCTTCCTTTCGAAAATAATCAGACTTTTAAACAGCGAAAGAGACGCACGATATCTCCCGCTCATATCGCCAATCAACAGATCAATGACATAGATTTCCGACAGAATGGGCAACGTTCAGACCAGTTGCTGTATAACATATTGCCCGGTCGTCGGCAGCCATTAATTGCCGATAAGTCAGGGAAGTGGCTAATATAAATATGGTCTGAACAAATATCATATCTTATTATGACATTTCACCTGTGACATTTATAATTGCCGATTACATTTTGGCTCTTTTTACTTTAATAATAGGCACGCACCATGATGCGCTTTGATATTATCAGCTGGTTAGTATACTCATTCTCTCACAGCTTCCGTGTTGAGCTTCTTGTGTTCCTTTTTTTTTGTGGGTGTGTGTGTGTGTGTGACTTTGGACTCGTATTCATATCCTTGCTGTTTCTTTATAGGTCGACCCGATTTAGATTTGAAGAACAACTTATACACAGGGTTGTAAAATGATAAACCCAGCAATCTAGAACGTCCAGCGTGCAATAAAACGTCTTCGTTAATTGCAGGTGTGTGAGGAAGTATACAAATCTGTTATGATACTTTTTGCATCTTTATCAATGTTATGAATGTTCTCTACGTTATGGGCAATCCCTATCAGGCATCAGGGATTAATATCAATCACGAGATTGTGTCATAATTATGTGTTATGCGCAAATACATTAACGTTTCACTTCTTTCCTCCATAGTATAATATGTGTATGAGTGCCTTATTCATTACAAGTGATTAAACCGTAATAATTGGCTCTTTCAAACCACATTAAATGTCTACATTTACGTATAGAACAAAAGCATAAATGCACATAGAGACACACAAGTTACTTCGTTAATATCAATCGGAAACCCGCCAACGGAAACTGACAAAACTAGAACTATTGATACCCCCACATAACACAGAGGGAGTTAGCTCAACCAGCAATTACTTTGTATGCTTTTTATTGAAAAAAAAAATAGAAACATAGCAATGTATTGTTCAACATTGAATAAATGTATATTTTGCTCACTGATAGTCACATGAGCCATTTCTCAAGTCAAGTGCTCAAAACCTGAGGGAGTAAGTAAATCGGCAATTTCTATGATTTTCATTTTAAAAATGTTGTTACCACGGCAACGCAAAGTTTGAGATCGGCAAGAAATTATGTTTGCACAAGTATATATCACAGAAGTCACATGAGCCAAATTTCAAGTCAAATGCTCAAAAGCTGCGGGAGTTACAACGTAGCTGAATTCGTATTATCGCATTTTTTCATTCAAAATATGCTGTTACCATGGCAACGCATTTTTCAACGACGACGAAAGATAAATTTTGCATATCTAGGTAAAACACTGATCACATGTGTCAAATTTGAAGCCAAATGCTCAAAGACTGAGGGAGTTAACCGAATCCACAGTATTTTGTATGATTTTTAATCAAAATATTACTTATATAATCTTATGGCAACACATTGTTTAACAATGACAAATGATTAAGTTTGCACATCTACGTAATACAGCGGTCACATGTACCAAATTTCAAGCCAAGTACTCAAAGACTGAGGGAAATAACTGAATCCATGGTATTTTTGTATGATTTTCATTCAGAATATTGATTGATTGATTGATTGATTGATTGATTTTATTGTTCCACATTTCAAAACATCAAACATGATACGATCGATTAAACATAAGATTGAAACATAGCGTCGTAATTACAAAGAATACAAGAGAAGACAATTTAACAAACATGAAATGTGGGGACCTACTAAAAAGCAAAGCTTGTAAGGCCTATAGGTCCCTGTATATATGAAAGTGTTGGTCTTCTTAAACAACCTAGAAACGAAAACTATGAAAGGAAGGAAAGGGACGTAAAAGAAAAGAGAGCAAAAAGAGCAAAAGAAAGGAATAAAATATACGAAAGCATAGCGAAATACAAAGTAGCCACCTGTAACGCGCTTACAAGACTCCTTGTCACCCGAGCAACACAGTTACGTAACTGTAAGAATGCGCAAAAACGCACATGATACATAATGATTCATTAATTCAGGAATAGCCTTGACATAAATGACTCAGTAAAAAGAACGAAAGGCAAACATGGAATACATATGATAAACAACGAATCTGATAAAGAAGAGGGAGTTCAAATAAAATTGCATGTTGTATTTTAGATATAAGCCTGCACAAGGGATTTTTTTAGTTTACGTTTAAAACAATTCAAACAATATGCTGTTACCATGGCAACGCATTGTTCAACAACGACAAAAGATTAAGTTTGCACATCTAGGTACCATAGCGGTCACATGCGCCAAAGTTATTTAATAAAGCTAAATGCTAAAAGACTGAGGGAGTAAGCTGAATCCACAACATGTTTATATGCTTTTAAGAGAAAAAATGATGTTACCAAGGCAACGCATGGTTTAACAATGGCAAAAGATTAAGTTTGCACATCTACGTACATGTACTATAGTGGTCACATGTACCAAATTTCAAGCCAAGTGCCCAAAGACTGAGGGAAATAACTGAATCCACAATATTTTTTGTATGATTCTCATTCAGAATATGCTGTTACCATGGCAACGCATTGTTCAACAATGACGAACGATTAAGTTTGCACATCTACGTACCATAGCGGTCACAATGTGCCAAATTTCAAACCATATGCTCGAAGATTGAGGGAGTTAGCTGAATCCACAATATTTTTGTATTCTTTTGAGTGAGAAAATGTTGTTGCCATGGCAACATATTGTTCAACATCGACAAAAGATGTGTTCTGCACATCTACATACTGTAGTGGTCACATGTGCCAAATTTCAAGTCAAATACTAAAAAACGCAGGGAGTTAGGTCAATCTACATATTTTTGTATGATTGGCATAAAACACTGATGTTGCCATGGCAACAGAGTTATTCACACACACAAAAAAGGTGTCTTGCACAACTAATTATTACGTTGATCATATATTCCCAATTTCGACTGAATTGCTATAAAACTGAGAGGGTAGTTCGATCCACATCATTTTGTAAGATTTCTTTAAAATTTGCCGTTGCCATGGCAACACAATATGCAATACTAACGAAAAGGTGTCTTGCACATCTTCATTTGATAGCGGTCACACATGCCAAATTTGGGGTCAATTGCTCAAAAAATGAGAGAGGAGTTCGATCCACAAGATTTTGCCACGGACCGACCGCCCAACCGTCCGCCCGCCCGACCGACCGACCGACCGACCGACCGACCGACCGACCGACCGACCGACCGACCGACCGACCGGTCACCCGACCTCAGAGTGATTCCTATATACCCCCATACACACTATGTGTGGGTGGGGGTATAATGATGAGAGGGAAAAAAGAATATTGTGCAAAGTATTAAAATTAACAAGAGCAACAATGAAGACGTCTAGCATAATATGCAATGATCTCTTAGGATGAAAATCTCGCTATTATTTTCCTTAACTGTTTGTATTAAAAAAAAAAAACAAACATACAAAAGGGGAAGGAATGGCAGAGGTTTCATCAAAATCAGACCGAAAATGATTACGGAATGTTGGATTTTTCCGAGCATTCACGAATCAGTAATTGAAAATCAGTCACAACCACGCCAAATACTTGTATAACAGTCAAACTAACAGAGGTAATGACGTCATCACGTCAAAGTTAGTCTCCAATTGAATTTTGATGCATAAACTTATACGCTAGAATTTCCTTTCTGTGATTATGAAACTTTGAAATCATGCATGATATAAAACTAACATAAAAAAATTCTACGACGAAACGTCTACGATTCTGATGATCGTCTCATTTTACTCTGTGGATCAAAGTTATCTCTAAATTGCGAGAAATTGCACTACATGATGTAACTAATTCCTATTGTCCAAATTGAAAGTTCAGAATTCTCTTTTTTACCAGTTTACAGAGCATGTTTCACACTTGCATTTTGATACGAGTCAATGCATTGAAGTGTCTATTATAACACGTTTGACTGCATCTAAACTGCAAGGTCATTTCTGTCCAATCACACATATCTCCTTAATAAAACAACAACACAGAGAATGAGAGAGAGAGTGTGTGTGTGAGAGAGAGAATGAAAGAGAACAAAGCTTTTTTTTCAGGGATACAATCCGTTCAGATTGACTAATTGCAGTGGCGGATCCAGAGGGGGGCGCAACCGGCGCACGCCCCCCCCCCCTTTAATTTTCGTAAAAAACAAAAGAAATAAAAAGAAAAACAATGAAATGAAAACCCGGAAGTGGCACTAGAAATATTAGTCACGCCCCCCTTTACAGAATTCCTGGATCCGCCCCTGAATTGAATTCCACTCGCGGCCTCTTACGATCATTGAACCACTGAGGAATTTTCTACCTGCCTTCTTTCTGTATGCATACGCAGAGCATGTCCGTGAACGAACCTTGAACTTGATGTGATGCGTGATGTGCTCAAAACGGGGATGAACTTTCAAGGGGTAAAATATCCCTTGAAGCTGAATTGCTTTGCGGTTCCTCCGAATTTTAGTGATCGGGCTGTTCCTGCTTTTATAACGTCGAAATTAATCTAAGTTTATCAACAATGATTTATGCTTTGGTATGAAACATTTCTAAAAGAGCACAGTGACATTCCTGTAACAGTCAACATTTTTGCTTTTAAGGCATGAAGACGATGTCTTCAACAATCGAAATGTATACTATAAACAGAGTTATAGGCCTATATTTTCGATCGCGTCACTAATTTGAACGAAGAGAGACGACAGCGAAAGTATTAAAAAAAAACCTTCCCTACAGTTATGTTTGTGAAATTACGGTTATGATAAGCAGCAAGCGATGTATAAAGATTCCAGCTTTACACCCCATGCAGTTGACGAGTTTATGACTCATCGAACTCCTCGTCGAGTTAACCAACAGGACCCGTTGAGGCTTGAAATGGAATTCCACACCATGACTTAACACATGCAATGAAGTTGACTTAAATTGAAAGAATAAGATAAGATGAACACGAGCCTTTGACAAGATAGTGATATTGGTTGCAACCACACTCAATACATTTTAATGTAGTAGCTGATGTAAATTATGTCATCAGCTCACAACATTCCTCTTGGTTTGTGCACAAAAATGTATTCATAAAGATTTGTACTTTTGGTCAGTAATTCAGACACTACGACCACATCTCCTACAATTAACCAATGGGCAATTGCAACATAACAATTTGGAACAAATACAGTCTATTTTTTATCTTTTTTATGTTCACAAAGGAAGTTTAATGACAATTTGCATTTATGTCGAATGGGATGACTACGAGAACACGCATGACATCCATAATAATTATTATGACATCATCATCCTATCCTATTTGCACATTATTTGGTTAAATACCGTGTGTAATAACTGTGACAGCGTAGAGTTCATCAGTAATCTTCCAACATTACACAGCTACAAATGTACAGTCTATCATATCGTGAGAACTCTGGCAGCCATAGCCAATAATCATAAAACATGTGCGCCAGCATACTGTTCCGTGCATTCGGACTACAAAAGGTAATTACCCCATTATTGAAACGTTTTGAAATCTGCGTTTGTTGTTGCCAAGTGAAGTGAAGAAAAGTGACTTCTGTCAAACTGCCAACTACATGCAGGGACGGGCAAAGTGCACATGTCGCGCATTAGGGTCGTATCTTCATCGTTAACTGCGATAAAAGGGTTTGCAGAACAATTCGAGTGCGGGGTCACACTCACAGACCTTATACTCTTTCTCAAATTTATCCACCTTCCTTTATATCTTGAACCGTCAACCCGAAGGATCAAACGTTCAACTTTGTAGGGATATAAACGTTGGGTAACGAAGAAGAAGAAGTAACACACAAAAACAATGGGTTCACGGGTTTCATGAAAACCATCTAGCTTCGTAATACATTTATAGTTCGTTAAGGTATTTCGTTTCCGTTCAACAATAAAACCAAGTGGCACATTATACTTCCATGGCCAATATTCAATTAATGGGCGTCCAAGTTTCTTCCTGTTGTAACATATAGCTTTCAACAGCCTCATGTTCGATGTTTGTGGAAACAACGCTTCAAATGCAAGTCCTACATGTATGATTCTGCTTGATACGTGTAAACTATTATAGAAACTGTGAAACTCAAAACGTAGCCTTGCACTCAAATAATGACTCTCAGTATTAACTTCCCGCAAACAGTTTTGCCAATCAGTGAATAGAACTTCTAGAAGTTTAGTACGGATAGGAAAATTTACGAATATGTGAACATACTAAAAAGAAAATGCGTCATTGTAATTTGGTTGTACGCTGTTTCAATAGCGGAACGATCATCAATTCGCTTCGTCATTCTTTGACTTCGCATTCTCGAATATTATTACCGGATTACACGATGATTCTACATGATGAAATCTGTATTGATGAACGTCTGCTATATAGTATCATGCAATTGCATACATCATAGGAAACTGGGAAATGGTCGTTACGAGGGACATACAGTAATGTATCGTGTACAGTCAGCCTGATACTGTTATTGCCGCATGACGATGGTGTTGACAATATTGATAGTATACAGTATGTTTATTTCCGAAGCTTTACGATGACACACACATCTCACACCTGATAAACAAACGGGCGGTAAAGTTATATACATGTATACCCAGTGATGAACATCACACCTGCGCGCGGGAGATCGCCGACTGTGTGTAGGACCACATCGTATAATACTCGTACACCTGTACAGTGTATCATCGATCAGTTGTATCTTCGTGACATTTTGAGTATGCCTTGTGAGTGAGACTCTTGGATTCCCGTCTGACTGAATACATATAGCTAATTGTCCTCTGACTGACTCATAACAATGGCAGCCAGACGAATGCCTTAGAGGTGATTGCATTTAACCATGCACTGCTGGCAATATTAGACAAGCACATAATAATAATTTGACCATCTACATGCTGTCAACACCTCTTCAGGACTCAGATAAAACGGGAACACCACGTGACTTTAAAGGACCTGTCTGCAAATACATATTGACTTACATTGGAGTGTCTATCTTAAATATCCTTATCACTAAGATGGCAAAAAGAATGTCCCATATACATGTATTTCATAAGGGTATAGTCAATTTAATGAGATTAGCAAAAGACACTGTATGGGCCCTTGAAAGTTTATGCTCAGTTCAGTGGATGGAATTTTTCAACGTCTGTTGTTCAAGAGTGACTGCCAGATGTCATAACCAATTCAAAAGAAAATACTGTTTCACTTGTTACGGCAAGTGTTATAGTTTGTATATACGCAGTTGGCGATGGGCTTCTAATTACCTCCGCCAGTAGGTGAAACCTACAGTACGCGGAGGTTATGTTTTCGGGTCCGTACGTTTGTTTGTTTGTCTGTCTGTCTGTTTGTCAGGTAGGCCTACAAAATAACTCGAGAACAAATGAACGAATTTTCACCAAATTTGCAGGGTGTGTTGATAATGAGGTAAGAAAGAAACGATTGAATTTTGGGGTCATGACATCAGAGGTCAACGGTCATAAGGGTCATGAAGGACATAAAATTGAGCTTATTCTCCAAATAACTCAAGAACGGATGATCGGATTTTCACCCAATTTGCAGACTGTGTTCATAATGAAGTAAGAAAGAAAAGATTAAATGTGGGGGTCTGAGGTCAAAGGTCATGTATAGGGGTCACCAAGGACATAGAATTTGCTTTATCTACCAATAACTCAAGATCGGATGGCTGAATTTTCACCAAATGATATGTGTAGATAACATAATGTATGTTTGTGTTGAAAATACGGAATGGTGATATCTTAATTTTGGCTGTTTGGCGGAGGTCTGCCCTCTCGGAGCGCTCCTCTCGTTTTTAGGCGCATTTCCGTGGTATATCGCAGACCGAAATAAGTACATGCACGCATGTAGTTGAAGATCATCCTACAGTATGCTGTCACCTCGAACACAAAGTCACTGAACTGCTCTGCGTAATCTATGTACATACATGTATATACAATTGTACACTGTTAGAACGCTGTGTAAAATTTCGTTGTTTAAAATATTGTTGTTTAAAATTCTAAACAATGTTGTTTAAATATAGAAAATTGGAGCTTGATTGCCTTAAACAGCGGTTGTTTAAAAACAATTCGGAATGATTGTCCAAACAATTAAACAACGGTTGTTTAGAAATTGATGGGCAAAAGTCATGTGATAGTCATGAACCAATCAGCGGGCCTGCATGTATCCTTCGTCGCAATCGATCGCCGCCGGGCGGCCACCGCGCCTCACACACACACTAACACGTACACGTACATCACACGTTTATGTACGTATAGCTATACAGTAGCGCGGCTATTCATCATGATGGACGGCGGTGACGATGACTGCAATGCAGCTATATGGAGTCACGAACATTCTCAGCAAATGGGGTCTAGCTATAGAAGAACTTTGCCAGTCATTCCAAGGTATTTATTTATTTAACTGATAGTTACATCGCTTCATGCCCATCTGTAATTTGCATGATGTATGAAGCTAGTCACGGCTCACGCTTTGGGTTCTTGGCCGGGCTGCGCTACGTCTCGCCTTCATGCATGTAACGTAATAGATCTAACAAACTGTTAATGTTAACGTTTAACGTTAAGTTAGGTCGTCTGTACCGGTACGTACATTATGTTTTTCAACCAACTCGTGCTTGTATAAACACTTGCATAATTCAATCCTTACATACATTTTCAAAACTTCACATAAAATACGAATTTCTTTTACAAAAACTAATCATCTAAATCAGCGTACGGAATATTCCCATTGTTGACACAGTACAGTAGCCTATTCGTTGTACAGTATACTAAGTTGTAACAGGCACCGTATCACTATCACATCATGCACAAGTATTGACCGATTCGGGTTCGTTGAGGGCAGCAGACATTTTACGGCACAGGGCGCAGCCATGGTGTGTATCAGCCGACCCCCCCTGCTCTCCCCCACCCCGGGGCAACATGTTTATCACGCACTTGTAACAAAGGTTCGCGCACTTAGCAAGCATTCGCGCACTCAGTACGAGACGCCCATTGGCTAAAGCAGTTTTTCATTCTGCGCGCGTGCTAATGTAGGGAGAGGGGTGGGGGAGTGCGGAGGGGGGGTCTGCTGATACACCCAGTATGGCTGCGCCTATGCTAAAAATACACATAGCGCGTCACAGAATCGGTCAATAGACCGATTCAAGCGACTGTTCATGGAAGTGCGCCCTCTTAAGGCGACGCCATAACTGGGGGCCAACCAGGCCGGGTCGGCAAGCGCCCTGCGTGCGTGGCAAGGGTGCCAGCCAGCAGCAGCGGCAGCCAGTGCATTTACCACCCGGAGCCAACCGGCTAGCTAGCTATCTCTGGCGCTGTCAGCGATCGACGCATCTGGCTTGTGACAACTACAGTCAAACTTTTTTTTTTTCGCGAGCTGATTTAAAAAAAAAATAAATCAAACAACCTTTACTATGAGCGAATGGGTAGATGACATACGGCTGTAGCCAAAACTTGAATTTCAAGGTAAATATCGGTACGATGATCCGTGAGTGTTTGTGGACTCTATTTCTTTGGCGATGACTTGTTTACTCGCGTGTAAGGCCCATATATTTACATTAATTGTGTAAGAGAATAAAATCCACTGTGGAGAACTATGGTTAGGCGCAGGCAGACGTCTTGCTAGTAAGCCTGGACTGTTGAGAAGCTATCTGATATAATTAAATACAAATAATGAATAAGAATCTTGAGCTAGATATGGCGCTATCATTGCAACCTATCAGTTACCTTAGGTGTATACCTTTTAGGCTTTTGCTCTTACTCGGGAGTCTCGGGCCAGCGGTGTAGAATCTGTCTAACGTTAGATCTTGTTTTAAATTATATTTCTAGGCAGGAGTCCAGACTAGATCTAAACCTATTGACTTCTAGAATCCTACATCCTATAGGTCCTATCATTTTCGGTTGTCGCTAACTTCAGACAAGTCTAACTTAGTAAACCAAACAGAATACAAATCCAGGCGTTTGTAAGCCGTATAGGCCTATAAACTTAATTTTCGTCGCCTGATGTCAACAACCAAAACTTCTGTTCTACTGTTTTAGGTCTAAGTAACCTTGCATAACATTACGCTAACGCCTCATCTACAAAAGTGATTTTCAAATCATACTTTCTTATGATTATGAAACGGATGTTTGCCTCTATCCATGGATTAATATCTAGGTATAATATCACTCAATGAAAAATCAAATTCAGAGTTCCACGCCTAAATTGAATATGGTCAATTCGGTGCTGAATATTGAAGGAGTGAAAACAATATAAGAATTTGACGCATCTTGAAACATTTATTTAGCTGTAGTGTAGGCTGTATGTTTGTCAAAATTATATAGTAGCCAGGAAGTGAATTCCAACTTTGGCAAGTTGTGCACCAAACACTAAAAGAACAAGAAAATCAGTGAATTATCAAAACTTAGATCTTTGATCTGACCTTGTCTTATGAAATGAACAACATATTTTACGAATATAGAGCGATAGCCTAACTAAATAAAGAATCTAGTAGGCATAGTTAGTTTCGAAATCTGTGCATTTTTTATACCATCTTATTTCACTTACTTGTCTCTAATTGTATATTTATCGTGCGTCAGTGGTGTCTGAATTGCACAAACTGCCGTGCAGCTTCCATTTCCATTTTTACGTACGTGTGCACCCAACAAAAATTACTGCAAAATGTGTTTTCCTGATCCTTCCTTTGAAGCTTTCATTGGAGATCAATAACCTTAATCACTCAATTTGTCCAAAAGTGAAGAAAAGACATTAAAAGCCGCTGAATTACTTTTCCACAGTGAGTAAAGTGCCGGCAGTCACCGGCCGCGGCGCAGCGGCGGCGCCCGGCTAACTATGCGTGATGGGTACGCTAGGCTGCTGAGCTGCAAGTGCAACTCGCTGGGTAGCTAGCTCGCTGGAAGCCCCCGTTGGCCCCCAGTTATGGCGACCGTTATAGCGCCGCTAGCGGCGGTAGGTGAATAGGTCATCGAAATTGAATCGGTCTATAGGCGCAGTGTCCGAGTTCGATGATGTAGAAATCTAACAAGTTAGTTAGGCATAGGGTCTATAACGTGACGGATAGGGCCTAGCTAGGTAATGCTAGTGCCTAGTCAAGGGCTAGGGCCTATATTTTAGACTGCTAGTGCTAGTGCTAACTAAGTTCAATTACGCAATGACCTGTCTCGATCATTTCTTACCTCATAATTTAGAACTTTTATGCCATGGTCGGCTGTATGATAGCCCTACTACATCAACCACCCTCTTGTAATAAACCGACCGTGTATTAATTGGCGCACTGAACGCATAGTACGCACTTCACTGCACACAAAGCACATAAAAATGGATTGGCTTTGACTGTTGATAAAGATGGTGTGGGAAAACGCGAAAATTCACCGTTCATTAACAAAGTTAATGGTTTTAATCAAGGACAAAATTTCGAATGAATATTTTCACCGAATCGTAATGTAATGTCTATGGAAGTTTCTAAAAAGCTTCGTACAACACGGTGTTCAATACAAGTCGGTTTGCGTGCATTGTCAATGCAAAAACAGCGGTCAATCTCAAGGAGCGTTTAACCGCGGGGAGCTGAAACGAGGCCACGCAAGTTCGATGGCGATATTTTTGCACTGAAACTTCGAATCGAAAAGGGAACAAAGGCATTTGATAGCCTAGCTCTGGATTTTCTCAATCACGTAGGTCAAGTTTTTTGCATGAATTTCAGTGTTCAATATTCTTATCAAGCAAATAAACATTAGGCGGTCGATGAGTAGTAGGTCCATGCAACCGTACAACCAAAATCTACTGTAAACATAACGAACCCCCTAAAATCCAATAGTAAATTGCAAGTTCTGCTACTTTTGCTGGAGCAATTCATTCTTTACTGAGCATCATTGCCATCAATGATGCTCGATGAATTAAGGTCTACGTAAGCTTCCAGTAGAAAAAAAGGCCTAGACCCCCTATAGAAAATGAAGATAAAGACAGAAAACAGATTGTGGTGTTTTTAACGCACAATATAGTCTATGCACCACATGTAAACTTAATGCCTGTAGTAATAATATACATGTACCACCTTAGTAGAGTTCTATTTGTTTCGTGTAGGTAGGTGGTTTGGAACCAATTTTTGGCACTTTTGTCACTTTCGAATAAGTTTCTATGCAAAGATTAGGAGCTTTCTTCTCAGTCTGTCAAGATTTCCATGCCAAACGAAGCACATTGTGCAAATTCACACAAACTTGTGAGAAAAATGTTTATAGAATGAACATTTTTGCAGAAGCTAATGATCATGCATAATTCACTCGCATCCCCTAACAAAAAAGTCCTGTGGTACTCCCTGTGGTACTTGTCGGTACCACACAATGTACCACACACTTGTAATGTTACCACAGGAACTGTGTGGTACTATACCACAGGCTTGTAGGGTACTCCCTGTAGTACTTGTCAGTACCACACAATGTACCACATAAATAAATGTTACCACAGGAACTGTGTGGTACTGTTTTACAGGCTCATGTGGTACTCCCTGTGGTACTGGTTGGTACCACACAATGTACCACACAAATATATGTTAACACAGGAACTGTGTGGTACTGTGTCACAGGCTCGTGTGGTACTCTGGGATGTACCACACGACAGTACCACAGGACATTACCACAGGAAAGTACCACAGGACAGTACCACAAGACAGTATACACACAAATTGTCCTGTGGTATTTTGGGACGTATACCACAGGACAGTACCACAGGACAGTACCGCATGAATTGTCCTGTGGTATTTTGGGACGTACCACAGGAAAGTACCACAGGAGAGTACAACAGGAAAGTACCACAGGATAGTACCACAGGACAGTACCACACGACTTGTTCTGTGGTATTTTAGGACGAACCACAGGACAGTACCACAGGGCAGTTCCACAGGACAGTACCACAGGAAAGTACCACAGGAATTGTCCTGTGGTATTTTGGGACATACCACAGGACAGTACCACAGGACAGTACCACAGGACAGTACCTCATGACTTGTCCTGTGGTATTTTGGGACGTACCACAGGACAGTACCACAGGGCAGTACCACAGGACAGTACCACATGAAAGTACCACAGGATAGTACCACAGGACAGTACCACACGACTTGTCCTGTGGTATTTTGGGACGTACCACAGGGCAGTACCACAGGACAGTACCACAGGAAAGTACCACAGGATAGTACCACAGGAATTGTCCTGTGGTATTTTGGGACATACCACAGGGCAGTACCACAGGAAAGTACCACAGGAGAGTACCACACGACTTGTCCTGTGGTATTTTGGGACGTACCACAGGACAGTACCACAGGACAGTACCACAGGACAGTACCACAGGATAGTACCACAGGACAGTACCACACGACTTGTCCTGTGGTATTTTGGGACATACCACAGGACAGTACCACAGGGCAGTACCACAGGAAAGTACCACAGGATAGTACCACAGGACAGTACCACACGACTTGTCCTGTGGTATTTTGGGACATACCACAGGACAGTACCACAGGATATTACCACAGGACAGTACCTCACGACTTGTCCTGTGGTATTTTGGGACGTACCACAGGACAGTACCACACGACAGTACCACACGACTTGTCCTGTGGTATTTTGGGACGTACCACAGGGCAGTACCACAGGATAGTACCACAGGATAGTACCACAGGACAGTACCACACGACTTGTCCTGTTTTATTTTGGGACATACCACAGGACAGTACCACAGGAATTGTCCTGTGGTATTTTGGGACGTACCACAGGACAGTACCACAGGGCAGTACCACAGGACAGTACCACAGGATAGTACCACAGGACAGTACCACACGACTTGTCCTGTGGTATTTTGGGACGTACCACAGGACAGTACCACAGGGCAGTACCACAGGACAGTACCACAGGATAGTACCACAGGACAGTACCACATGACTTGTCCTGTGGTATTTTGGGACGTACCACAGGACAGTACCACACGAATTGTCCTGTGGAATTTTGGGACGTACCACAGGACAGTACGACAGGAATTCCTGTGGTAATTTTCGATGTATACCACAGGAGAGTACCACAGGAACTGTCCAAAATCCCACAGGAAAATCATGTTATGGTGCTATTCCACACAGAAGTACCACACAGCAAATTAAATTCGTAAGTACCACAGAAAAATGCTACAGGATATTCTTTTTTTTTTCTTAACATTTTATACCAGAGGACTATCACATCAGGAGAATATCAAACAGGAGTACCACACAGAAAAATTGTAAGGCAGAATCTACTGAAATTTATTATAAAAATACAAACAGAAAAGCACATATTGATATTCCTCAATTAATTGATAGATGAGTTATGCTGTGAATTATAGCAATTGATTTGCCATTACTTATCCTGTCCTATACTCCTACAGTATTACCTATTTAGTGAAAGTGCTGATGTAAAGCACGAGAAATTTCATAAGGACTTCTATGGTACGGTACTCCTGTGGTACTCCTGTGGTACTCCTGTGGTACTCCTGTGGTACAAATTTTTACATAGCTCATGAATATTCATAAAAAAGCACTCTAGATTTTTGAAAATACATATATGACTTAAAAAGTCAAAGTATTAATGATGGAACTTACTTTGAACTTTATGAAAGATTGTCTAATTATGTTATGTTATTTCCAGTATCACAGATATTGTTATGAAAGTGTAATTTCATATCTTGATAATAAAGTATAATCGAGTTAGTAACCATGCCTTAATGCTTTACGGATAGACGGCCATATATATATGTACTGATACGGTCGATGGCTACCTAGGAATAGAATATGACTATATAGATCTACAGTCAGACCATTAAGTTATGTTACTCCCGCACGCACTGCGCACGGGGCTGCTTCGTGCGGCTGCGTGCGGTTTCGCACGGGTGCGTGCGGCTCCGTGCCATTTCGTACGGCCTCGTGCGGGTGCGTGCGCTTCTGTACGCCCCCGTGCGACCCCGTGCGACCTCGTGCGCCTCCGTGCGGCTGCGTGCCAGTCAGTGCGCCTCCGTGCGGCTGCGTGCCACCGTCGAGTGCGGACCATCTGGCACGCTACCGTGCGAGGTGTTGGCACGGTACCGTGCGTGGTGTTGGCACGCTACCGTGCGAGTCCGTGCGAATCCAGCATCCTGCTAGTCCCGATACGGGACTCTTTTTTTTTCACCCTCTCATACGCCCTCATTGGTGGTAGCGCGAAGTCTTCTCGATCGCGACAGTCCACGCATCGCGTGAGTCCACTAATTGCTGCCCCCGAAAAAAAAAAGAAAAGAAAAAAGATCTACACTTGGTCTCTCCTTATACTTCACGCCCTCAACGACGGTATTTCCGTGTGCAATATTGCTAATACCATACACACCGTAATAGTACACACCGTATACGAAGGCAGTCCAGGCAGTGGACTAGCATCCTGCGTGCGAATCCATTGGAGGCCGTGCGTGCATGCATTGTAAATAATAATGTCCCCTTTGTAAGTGTGTGCTCATGACTATGTGTGCGCCTGCGTGTCCATGTCTGTGGATCCGTGCCCATGCCTGTGTGCCTGCAAGCGATCGCGAGAAGACGATGCGATGTACACACTGTACAATGTTCAATGAAAGCCCTTACAAGTGTGTGCAACTGCGTATTACATGTAAACACTCATGCCTGTCCAAAAATGGACGATTTTCTACATTGCAGAGATCACTGCCAATCTTTCTAAAAATATGGAGTACCATCACCGTGTGTACATGTATCTCTCCTTGAAAAGAAATTGGAAAAATTGTGTGGTTGTATGTGTGTCTTTATCACTCGATAACTTGAACAGTGTAGAAATAATTATGGTAATAATGACAATTAACAACAACAACAACAACAGAGAAAAGCTATTGTATAATTACATTAAGGGAACCATTTGTTGATGATGATGATGATGTTGATGATGACTCAAAAGGTAGTAATAAATGTACATTGTAGATGTTCCATATTGTTGCATTATCAGTATGGTGTATTAGTATTTTTACTATTTTTGCCTCCCGTTCCTTCCGCAATTCTCTGAGTGCCTTTAATGCCCCCAAACGAGATTCTTTTCGCCCGTCGACAGAGAGGCACACAGGTAGTCCATGGGCCAAGAGCCGAAAAATGGGTTGTTGGTACCACCCGAGGTGGCAAAACCTTTTTGGTGTCATTTTGTTTGTCGGACATAGATATGCTTATCAAGCTATGATAGCATTTCCAAATGAGTAGCTTAGTCATAATAAATGAATTTTTAACCAATTTGGTCTCGTTTTTATATCCCTATACTTCTGAATCGAAACTAACCGCTATACAAATACGAGCACTGCCTTCTGTATGTCCACAGGTGTTCTGTTGTAAACGCGGTGCGCTTAGTCTTTATTCAAGGCAGCGAAGGGAATATCCAAAGGGTTATGATGTCCACAGCTGTCACGCGGTGCGCTTAGTCTTTATCTAGAACAATGTACCGTTATCATTATCTAAAGTTCCTAATAAAAGGGATTATCTATACTGTTTTTATACCACCCTCTCAACAAATACATCAGTTTTAAACAAAAACCACTCTGTTCATTTACAACATTATTAATTATAATGTATTGTAGTGTACCGGTACATTGTTTTTGCATAATCTTTCATTGTTGGATGGAAATAAAGCGACATTGGCGTGGTATTAGCGTTTTCAACGTAGCTTTTTCACCGGAAAATGATAAATAATTGAAAAAGACGCTAAAATTCACGAGAAATTGCTTTTTTGTTGTTGTTGTTTTTAGATAAAGGGATATACACTGTATCATAAGCTTTGGATATTTCCTTCGCCGTCTTGAATATTAGACTAAGCGCTGTGGACATCATAACCCTTGGATATTCCCATCGCTGCCTTGAATAAAGACTAAGCGCACCGCGTTTACAACAGAACACCTGTGAACATACAGAAGACAGTGTTCTTCTTTGTATAGCGGTTGGTCTCGATTCAGAAGTACAGGGATATAACAACGAAACCAAATTGGTTTAAAATTCATTTACTATGACTAAGCTACTCATTTGGAAATGCTATCATAGCTTGATAAGCATATCTATGCCCGACAAACAAAATGACACCAAAAAGGTATTGCCACCTCAGATGGTACCAATATCTGGCCTGGCCCATGGACTAAGGTTGGTAATCCAGCTGTGTGAAGGCAGTCAAGCGGTTCATTGTGTTCCCCTTTCTACGGTCAACTACATGTGCTCGTGAACAATGGAAATATCGATCGGGTGCGAGGTATGAATAGAGCGTGCGCTGATGAGCTCTCAGAATCTTTTGTTCTACACAAAACCAGGTACCTGAATGAGGTGACTGGGGTCAGCGAACCCGCATTTCTAACTCATTTCAGCCTTGATCATTTTATGGACATGTTCGTACGAGTTTACAGCAGAACAAGCAAAAAACTAAATCAGGAAAAGGTACATAATACTGTAAACCCCCCCCCCCTTTTTTTTCAAAGAGCAGGAGAACAAATCCTGATAGAATAAACTCAGATCTTTTTATCAAACCCACTTTTCTGAGCATTTTAACACAAAGAAAAATGAATTTAGGCCACTGAAGCAGGCACCCTTGTCTTCATTTTGGGAACCTGGTAAACCAGGTTCCCGTATATCAGTTGCTCCCACGGGAACCTGGTAAACAAGGTTCCCGTAAGGAATGGATTAAAAAACACACACACACACACACACACACACACACATTCTTTGTCCTTTCTGATATTCCCCCAAAGTCTTGAAATATATGTAGAGCTTACACATTGTCGTAAGCAGGAGATTAAAAAAAAACATCGTCGCTGCAGGATAGGTCGGTATATTAACAGTTTCCGTCTCGATTGGTTTGTAATCTTGGCAAAATACTGACAACTACTAGATTGCTAGAAGAGAGCGAAGTCATATGTGGATTTAAAACGTTTCTTGTGATGGCTTATGCACCAACATGCCCCTTTGATAATGATCGATTAACCCGCGAGTATCGTAAAAACAAACAAACGAACAAATACCTCGGGAAAATCCGATTTGTGACTGGTTCACCATAACATTCGCGCCTATCGCGTGCATGTGTATTTGCGTAATTGTTGGATGTTGACTGGATATTGGTAAGCTGGCTTAGTGCATTGTGGGAATGTGGGTAAATAAACATCCATCATGGCGGTTGGAACGATTTGCCGATCGATGCATTGAATAGTGTTATGTATGGTGTGGTTTGTTTTCAGCCTAGTTTGGCACTTTCTGATGATGAAGCACAATCATGTCATATTTATACTTCTTTGTCATACAACTTGTACCTCGCATCCGGTGTATCGGATTATTATTAACCATGCATTGTTCCATTGCGCTGACGGGGGAACTAATCCATGAAGAACAACCTCGGGAGATTGTTACGATAATCAAAACTGTTTTGGGCTTTCGGCATCTGAAAAACATTATTCTAGCTCTTGACTTGACTCCGCCACTAATTAATATAACGTAACCCTCACTAAAAGAACGCATTGTGCCACACATAAAAGGCGGATTACACCTCTGAAAGCCATCATCGGCGACCAGGCTTCTAGAAATGTCTTTTGTATCGATACAGTACTGAGGTCATACTCCAGCCAAATGTTTTGATAAAATCATTAGTCTACCTGAAATGAGAATCAAGGAACGAACTGACCCCCCTTTTTTTGTTTTGTTGAGTGAACGCTCCCTACATCCCCTTACCCACAAGAAGGCTACGACCACATAGGAGCAAGTGCGCTGTTAGCTGTCGTGCTTGAAACAAAACACGGGCATTATACATACATATATATGTATATATATATATATATATATATATATATATACATATATTAATGAATTTAGATATACATTCATATATATATATATATATATATATATATATATACAATGTATATATATATATACAAATATATATAGATATTGATTGAATCGTTTCTTTACTCAAGAAAATGTTTTACATTACACCACCGGTCTAGTTATCCCAAGGTTTCTTTGAAAATGCTGCAAGCATCAAAATATCAAACATCGTAATTTCTATATACAATTTCCCGTGAATGCTAAGCGTATGAGAGAAAGAGATATAGAAAAGAACAAAACACTTCTGCCATATGTCTTGTTTCTCGCTTTATTGCAGCGTATGTCATTGTCGAAGTATAAATGCTATGATAAATGTTTGTAACAACCACATGAGAACTTGCACATTCGATTCCCAACAACCATTAAATCATTGGGGTCCGTAAAAAAGGTTACATAATACATACGAAGCACCTCATTATAATGTATTCGATGGACCGGTGCAGAAAAAACTGGCTGTCTGTAATCGGCCTTTGAACATCTCTATTATGCTCATAATCCCCGACTTTTCAGATGGCGGCTACGAGCGCGTCCAGGGATGTTTTTGTATCAACATTCTGATTATTCATGGAGGTACAATGTAACCTGATACTCTGGCCACCTGGTCTATTCAAAGTATTCTTGCGTAATACACGCGCGTAATTATGTTAGGCTGTGTTTCACCATGATGAATATATAGGACCCCATAGTAGCAATATCGGCTCTTGCGTTGTATGAATGCTATACAGGGATCCTCCATTTGGTTCGTTGGCCAAGTAGATTCTTTTAACGATCTTATAAGCAGGCTGTCATTCATAAGTATGACAGAAAAAACAACAACTTCAAGCAACAACAAGTTGAGTTTCGCGAACTAATCTTCCATTTGAGTTGGTTTCTCGGTTTTGTTTCAACAATTTTTATAATGTTGACAAAAGCCTGATGGGATGTTCAATATTCAAATAAATCATTGCACCTTTCTCGCAATCTTTGACAACTAATGATGACTAAACCTGTGAAATCCACGATTTATTTATTTATTGTTCTATTTTTTTAATATACATATATATATATATATATATATATTTGTATAGAGACGTTTTCTCTTTGAATTTATCCATCATTACTGCCTCAATATTTCGACCGTAATTATATGACTTAGGTTTCCATGGGATCAATAAAGGAGATCAACGAACGCATTTTTGTAGGTTTCCTGTCGGGTTTAATGTTGCAAAGTTTATGTGCAATCACGATTCACTTACAACCCTATATATACTGTAATGTCGGGATGAGATATTGTTCACTACACATCAAGTGAGATTAAATCTTACACAGTGATATGATATATATGATAAAAGTCATCAGCAAACGGGATAGATTTGTTTTGTCTATGTGTGTGTGTGTGTGTGTGTGCGTGAGCGTGTGTGAGAGAGAGAGAGAGAGACATGAGAAAGGGAGGAGAATATATATATTTATTTATTTATTTATATATATATATATTCACTTACAACTATATAATTTTATAAAACACATGTTCAAGTCAGTTGACGGAACATTTATAAGCTCTTCCGGTCTGCGTATGAAACATCTGAGTCTATGCGATAAGAAGAAAGATTGAGAGATAGAGAGAGTAAAATAAAATAGGCTGGTCTTCTAAATTTTGTTCGATGAATGGTAATCTGAACACACTTTTGCAAACGAAATGAAATATTATACACGGCTAGGTTTGCCTATAATCTGTGTTATGGTGATATGTTATTAGATTATACATAATAATACGGGCAAAATATCTTGGATAAGTGATCGCCACCATCGATGAGGATATTCAATCTAGACGACTAATTGAAGATGATGAGAATGAAGAAGACATAGTGGATAGCTGGAAAGGAAAGTAATGTGATGCAATGAGATAAAAATGAAAATGAAGGAGCACGAATCGAGGCAAATGTATTACAAAGGAAGAGAAAATGGCATATTCGAGTGTTTAAAATGGTTTAACATTATGCGAAGATTTCATGGTCATTTTTTTTTCTGTGTGTGTGTGTGTGTACGTTTGTTTTCTAATTTTACAGTTATGTAATTCAAACTCGTCGACAAAATAAAAGAAAAAAAAAGATAGCGCCATGAATATGTTCATAATTCAATCTCAGTTTCCTCTCACTATATCCTATCACTTCAAAAAACGTATTCAAATTAGAATGTCCATAGACAATTCAAATTCGTCTCCATGTGAGAGAGCGTCTTTTCAAACAGGGTCGCAGGTGACCATTCCCGAATTCGACGCAGAAGTTAATTCAATTTAGCAACAACAACAACAAAAACTAGAGAGGGGCCGTCAAAGGCGGCAGACCCACGCCTTGTACAAAGTCGGGGTAAACATACTGTGCATTCGGTCATCTACCAGAATTCGGTCACTTAATTGCCAGTGTCCTTTATCACCAGCCAGTGCGTTCTACCAAAGATCGTACACTGAAGTGTACGATCTTTGGTTCTACAGTCACATCACACGCAAATCACATCATTTCACATACGGTAACACTCATTCACCACAGGAAAGTCCTTTAGTCTCCTCCAAAAATCCATCGAAAATCCCAAATTCCACCGTCAAAAGTGCAGATTCGGAACTTTTCCAAGCGCGTGCGAATTAAGTCCAGTTTTAAGAGTATTGTCTACGCGATGGGTCGCCGAAAAAGCGCTAAAAATCGAGAAATACGCCGTTTTCTTGCGGGATATTTTGCTTATAGCAAGCCGAGAGTGTGTTGATATCAAAGGTCGTATGAGTGTACGATCTTTGATGGTATCCACAAAAGCGCAAAAGAAAAACAAAATTTACGTACCCCTAGGCAATTACCCCTATGATTAGTGTCTACGGGAATTATTCAATGCAAGGGTTAAATGCAAGTGTCTACTGCACCAGTATTCGGTCACCAACGAGCGCCGCAACGTCCCCGATGCTATTTTGCACCAACAGGGTAGAGCGCGATGCATTTTCAGCGGCCTTGCACCCGCATTGACATTGAGCGCGCATATCGTGCAGTGTGACTGCGACCGAGCAAATGCTCCTCCAACGAAAAAAACAATCAATTTTAATTTGAAAAATCATCAAAATACGGGCCAGTTTGTGACGACGGAGAACGAACTTTCATAAATCCAGAAGGACATAGTCCTTCAAATAGGCGTAAACGTAAATTTCGGAATTCTTACGAACATTTGAGCAGCGAAGTCCGATCGTTTGGGGAGTTTATGTTTTCGTATGGTAGCGGAAAATCGCAAAGTGAGAAACGGGAAATTTTCGGAGTGGTCACTATACCATGGGGTCAAAACTTAAAGGTCGCACAGAATTTGCAAGGGTCAACCGATTATCACCAAAATCTAATCGATTCTTTCCTGTCATTATCCAGACATCCCCTGAACATTTCGTGCAAATCCGTTTGCCCGTTCTCTTGTTATCTTGTACACAAACAAACAAACAAACAAACAAACAAACACACACACAAACAAACAAACAAACATACGGAACCCTTTACATAACCCCCTGCCGATTTTCATCGGCGTGGGTAAAAAAGGCTTGCCATCGCGTATACTCCAGCAGCTGTAGAAGAAGCCGACATGATCATAGAAGTGTGACAAGCACAAGCCACACAGGCTTGAAGGCCTAAAATTATTACATCACTTGAGAAAATAAGGAAAAGACAATATTTTTGTTGAAATAAACAACATTTCTCCTGGCATTCTTCAATCTCTCATAACAGACGGCTAATTTTGCTGAATTGTTCTTCTCTTATGTCATGAGTGTAAATCAATATTTGTTTTATTGTTTATACAGTACCAGTCATCCCCCGATAAAAGACAAGAAAGAAATGAAGAACTAATCTCATTCAATAAGCATAATGTATAAAGGAAATGAGCATTTGCTGCAATCGTTTATGAATATGAAAATGCTGCAATGTGCATGAGTTCGCGAAGTCTAATGGAATGAAAAAATGTAGTCCTACCTAAATGCAGATATATGCTTAAGATATGAAGAGTTTGTTTGCAAAAACCGATAAGTCCATATTTGCCAAATGGAGATATTTGCGATTAAAGGTCAAGAGAAATAAAGAGAATAATAAGAAAATCTTTGCTTCTTTTGACCATAACTTCAAAAATATACCTTTATATGTTGTGACCAATATATCATTTAAAAGGTATTATTTTGTACTTTTTGACAGAGAGAGTACTTCAAAATCTTCAAAAATGGACTTATCGGTTTTTGCAAACAAACCCTTCATATATGTATATATATATATATATATATATATATATATATATATAGGGCTCCTCACACTAAACTTTTATTTTTGGTGGCCCAAAGGCAAACATCCGACCTTTTTTGGTGGCCCGATCAGGCCACCAAATGCTTCATTTCTGAAATTTTGGTTGCCCGACGTGCGTTTTTGGTGGCCCCGGGCCCACCGGGCCACCGTTAGTGTCGAGCCCTGTATATATATATATATATATATATATATATATATATGTTACATATATATGTTACACTGGCACGATAAGTGAATAAACCACTTCAATAGCAACATGAAAACATTTGATTACATCGATACACATGAGATAAGACAAGAACACTTCATGCTTTTATTGCCCGAAATACCTTACTCCTAAACAAGTGTTCAATTGAAGCGATGGGTTATCACAGGTCCATCTCTCGCAAAATTGAATCACCCTTTCGCAAATTTGGAGCGCTTTCTACGAAGGCAAATGCATTCTATGGACTGGTGCAGAAAAAAGAGACCGTCTGTAATCGGCCTTTGAACTTCTCTATTATGCTCATAATCCCCGACTTTTCTACGAGCGCGTCCAGGAATGTCTTTGTATCAACATCCTGTCTATTCAATGAGGTACAATGTAACCTGATACTCTGGGCCACCTGGTCTATTCAAAGTGTTCTTGATAAAAACATTCGCATATGTTAGGCTGTGTTTCACCATGATGAAATATATAGGACCCCCATAAAGGCAATAACCATCGGCTCTTGCGTTGCATGAATGTTATACAGAATATCCTCTATTTGGTTTGTTGGCCAAGTAGATTATTTGAACGATCTTTAAATGACATAATCAGACTGTCATTCATAAGTATGAGAGAAAGGAAAAAAAAAACTTCAAGCAGCATCGAAGTTGAGTTTCGCAGACCAATCTTTCATTTGAGTTTATTTCTCGGTTTTGTTTCAGCAATTATCCCTTTCATAATGTTGACAAGAGCCTGATGGGATTTTCAATATTCAAATAAATCATTGCATCTTTCTTGCTTTCTTTGACAACTTATGATAACTAAATCTGAAAAATCCATGCTATTACGGTACCTGCCATCCACACAGAAGTTTCTCTTTTTTGTATAAGAAGTTTGCTTCTGGAATGATCCATTATGTCTGCCTACAGATATGACTTAAGATTTCCATGGGATAAATAAAAGAGATAACGAGCACATTTGTGATTCAACAGTAGGGGTTAAATGCTGCCAATTTTATGTACAATGTTATAATTGACTTAAACTCTACTGCCAAGAAGTATTGCTCATTACGAATCACATGAAATAAGATTTCACATAGTGATAAGAAAGAAGTTATTTGTTATAATATGATTATGATGAAAACTCATCACTAACCGGAAAGACTATTGTTTTGTGGAATTTGTATATTTGATAGAACATTTATGAGGTCTTCCGGTCATTCAGGTGAAATACTGGAATCTATGCGATGAGAAGAAAGATTGAAGGGAGAGAAAGAGAGAGGGAGAAAATAGGCTGGTCTTCTAAATGTTGTTTGATGAATGTATATATATATATATATATATATTATATTATATATGTATATATATATATATATATATATTATATATATACATATATATATATATCACAGGCAAAGCATCATCGAGAAGTGATCTTCACTAATGATACTATTCAATCAAAGAATTGGATAACTGGAAAGAGAGGGAGAGAGATCAAAGAGGGTGGGGGGAGAAATATGATGGTCTTTTAAATTCTTTTGATGGATGGTAATCCGATCACACTTTAGCAATCGAAATGTAATGTTACATCCGGTCAGGTTTGCCTATCTATGTTATGGCAATATCTTTTTAGATTGTATATACGGGCAAAATATCTGTATACGTTTGTCGGCGGGAATGAAGTGGATAGCTGGAAAGGAAAGTGATGAAATGTACTGGGAAAGAATAAAGGAGCACTAATCGAAGGAATTGTATCATAATAGAAAAGTAATGGAAACTTGATTATAAATAATGGCACATTATGCAAAGATTTTGCAGTCGTTTTTCTGTATGTTTTTCTTTCAATTTCATAGTTAAGTAATTCATAATCGCCAACAAAAAATAGCTTCCTGAAGATGGCCATTCAGGTTTGTTTTCCCTTCGCTATATGCTATCTCTTCAAATGCAGCATGAACACACTTCAATTTATAGTCCATGGGCCAAGACCCGAAAAATGGGTTGTTGGTACCACCTGAGGTGGCAAAACCTTTTTGGTGTCAGTTTGTTTGTCGGGCAGAGATATGCTTATCAAGCTATGATAGCATTTCCAAATGAGTAGCTTAGGCATAAAAAATGATTTTTTAAAACCAATTTGGTCTCGTTTCTATATCCCTATACTTCTGAATCGAAACTAACCGCTATACAAAGAAGAGCACTGTCTTCCATATGTCCACAGGTGTTCTGTTGTAAACGCGATGCGCGTAGTCTTTATTCAAGGCAGCGAAGGGAATATCCAAAGGGTTATGATTTCCACAGCTGTCACGCGGTACGCTTAGTCTTTATCAGGACCAATGTACCGTTATCATATCTAAAGTTCCTCATAAAAGGGATCATCTATACTATTTTTATACTACCCTCTAAACAAATAAATCAATTTTAAACAAAAATCACTCTGTTTATTTACAATTATTCATTATAATGTATTGTAGTGTACCGGTACATTGTTTTTGCATTATCCTTTTTGGTTGGATGAAAATAAAGCGACATCGGCGTGGTGTTAGCGTTTTCACACTAGCGTTTTTGCCGGAAAATGATAAATAATTGCAAAATACGGTAAAATTCAAGAGGATTTTTTTTTTTTTTTGGTTGTTGTTGTTGTTTGCAGATAAAATGATATACACTGTATCATAAGCTTTGGATATTCCCTTCGCCGTCTAGAATAAAGACTAAGCGCACCGCGTTTACAACAGAATACCTGTGAACATACCAGAGAGCTGCATACGGAACATACAGAAAACAGCGCTCCTCTTTGTATAGCGGTTAATTTCGATTCAGAAGTATAGGGATATAACAACGAGACCAAATTGGTTAAAAATTTATTCATTATGACCAAGCTACTCATTTGGAAATGCTATCATAGCTTGACAAGCATATCTATGCCCGACAAACAAAATGACAAAGGTTTTGCCACCTCAGGTGGTACCAATATCTGGCCTGGCCCATGAACTATTAGACCCCGTTTATCCAAGTGCGAGGCTCGGCCGCGGCCGAGTCCACCTTCATTTCAGTGTAAACGCGCAAAAGGCCAAATGCGAGGCCAAAATTGGCCTCGCATTTGGCCTCACTCTGGAGGTGGTCTCGGCCGCGGCCGAGCAGCGGCCGAGCCCGGCCTTTTCTTGGTGTAAACGCAAACTGGGCCAAATGCGCGGCCAATTTTAGTCTGGCTTCCAAACCTTCTGCCTTTATCTTTCGCTATTCAGGATATTAACCCCCTCAACGTCGAAAACTAGTATAGTTTAAGGTGGTTTTGTCCTGCAAAGGATTCTTTTCTTCGGCAAAGGCCTTTGCCCGAACGGCGACTTCGTCGCCACGGAATTCATGTGGCAAAGGGTCTGAAAACCAGACAAAACCAAATTGCATTTGTTTACAAGCAGAGCGCCACTACGACAAATATTGAAAGGTTTGAATCAAAAGCGCGGCCGAGCCCAGCAGTGTAAACGGACAAAATTGCGGGGCTCGGCCGCGCAATTGAGGCCGGGCTCAATTTAATTTCTATAATAGATAAATGTTTGGAACATGCACATGAGAACTTGCACATTCGATTCCCAACAACCATAAAGTTATGGTTACGTAATACATCCGAAGCACATCGCTAACATCCATTCTATATGGACCGGTACAGAAAAAAAAGAGACTGCCAGTAATCGACCTATGACCTTCTCTATTATGCTCTTAATCCCCTGCCCTTTTAGATTGCGTCAAAGAGAGGGTCTATCTAGGAATGTTTTTGTATCTGCATCCAGTCTATTCATAAAGATACAATGTAACCTGATACTCAAATTGCCAGCAGGTCTATTCAAAATATTTTCGCCCAAAACAAGTGCACATGTGACGCTGTGTTACGCCATGATGACTATACGACTTCGATGAAGTAGCACAATCGACTGCGGTGTTTGTATGCCATACATCCTGTACTAGGTTTGTTCCGGGCCAAGTTGTCTTTTTTTAACGATTTTATAACATAATCAGATTATTATTCATGACGGTAAAACCCTTCAAATAACTATAAATAACATTGCTGTCATGATAACACACACACAAAAAAACATCAACACAACATGCAGGGACACGCTAACGATTTTACTTTTGACTTTATTCAATTTGCCGAGTTTTGGTAAATCTCAGGACTCGGCAGCAGAAGAAGGCCAACATTTCATGCCAGTATGGTAAGCAGGTCGCCGTGCTGAGATGGCTTTCATAGAAAATCCGTAACTGCATTACTGATATATACGACGTAGTATGCCACAATTCTTTATCATGTAAATGTGTGCTAATAAGGTAGGTGCGTGCACACAATGCTCTTGACCGCCGCACGCACGCTTTTCACTCGAGTGTGGCAATTTGCATAACGATGCAAATGAGATCGCGAGAGCGTGCGGATGGTTGCTCGTCATTGGTCAGTTTCCCAACCGTTGCAAAGGTCTGAATGTCGTGAAAATTTCACTCATGTTTGCCGATATTTTGCTTGTTTATAGACATGATGTAGGCCTATGACCAATCATCACAAAATGTACACAGATGGCAACTTTGATGTATGTAGTCCCACAAAATATAATTCATTTCTAACATAGGCATCGAATTGTTGGTGAAATTCTAAGTTTAAAAATGCGTTTTCATTTCATTCGCTCAGCCCGAGTATACTCGGGACACCAGCGGGTTAAGAAAGAATGATGGGTTGTTGTTGTTGTTGTTGTTGTTTTAGGTTTAATGGCAATTAGTCATAATTTTGACTATTTTTGCCAGACTATATAATATCTATATTTCCCTATGATTCAATTATTAATATTCATTTTAAAAAGATTAAATTCTATCATTATATCCATATTTCTTTTATTTCCAACCAATATATATATACATATTTTTTTTTTTATTACAGACATTTATTGTCATCCTCGCTCAGTCAAAATGATTTGAATTACGCTGATGTGGTATATACAGCTAGGGTGCCAGTTTTCGTAACTGCGACCGGCAGCCCCACAAGCACAGCGTAGATGCGTATGGGGCAGCGTAGATGCGTATGAGGCTGCTTGTCGTAGTTACAGTTTTCGGCACTTTAGCACATTTCCTTGTTTACGCATTACCATCAATACTGCACCGTTTTAGCTCGGAATTTCGATATGAAATTGAACTATTTAAAAGGCCAATAATAATAATAATAATAATAATAAGTTCGGGCTATGTTCAAGCTAACAACCTGTTTCTTTCACGGGACGAAACAATGCAACAGTCCTGCTTAGCGACGGCGTTTACGCTCAATCGCACGCACTACCGTATACGGCGATAGTTTGGATGTGTAAGATAATGACCCAATCGCAGGACAGGTCTATCATTAACTATTCTAACCAATACGGCAGCCCGAATGTAAACTGAAGTGCGTTTGTGTCCGTGCCGCTGCCGCCGCATGAATGAGTCGGTAAGCGTTGTGTGTCGGCTGCGGTGACTTAGTTGCCGCAAGTTTTTAACTCACAAACAATAGGAAACAGTAGAAAGAAAGGCACGCAATGCGTATTACAACAAGCGTACAAGAGATGCGTTTAGCAAGTACCAATACCTATACTAGAGTGAATAGAACCTGAGAACCCATTGTAGGCGGGGATTCAAAAGACAGCATCAGTAGAGAAAGTTAATGAAGTTAATTAACGATAGTCGTCTTTTCAGATCGTGTTCTTTGCGTGTACTAAAAACACTCTAATAATGCACATGGTCGTAATGTTGCAGAGCATCAACGACTGCTTTCGTGCCTGCTCTGCTACAGCTGTATACAGGCGTAACATTCTGAATTCCCGCCATATTAGGCACATTTCCCTTACAGGCGTTGCGTCCACATTATTTATCGCTTTTATCGCGCTTGCCAAAGCTGCACATAATTTATACTATACGTATCAGAAGCAAATGTTGATGTATAGGCCTGACAGCTTCATGTTGTTGTTTTTTTATAATTATGATTGTATCATATTAATTTAAAATTATAGTACTTCTTATTCTCGGTCACTTTTGTGATACCATAGCATATAAAGAACCATTAACTTGTAGCTTAAACCTATTTTCATTTATTTTTTTTTTTTTACAAAACACCACATTTACAGTTGCAATCTTTCTGCATTTGAGAAGTTGAGTATAGACCGATAATCATATTTACAATTATATTCGGAATTAATACTTGAAAGGCCGTCCTCGTTTCGTTTTGTATTCACAAATCTTATACTGAAATAAGTGATTGCTTGATTACTTTCGGGTAAAGGAACCACCGGAAAAGGAACGCATTTATCTGTTTATTTTTTTTTTCTTAACGAACCTAAGCTAATAGCGAACCATATAAATTTTGTGATCTATGAACCTTCAGAATAATCAATAACCCCCCCCCCCCCAACAAAAGGAAGCATTTCATTGTCATACGTTGTCAATAGAGATAAAAGGCCAGTTTTTATTTCGTAGTGCGTCTCAGTACTCCTGTGTTTATTTTTAAGGATGTGGCTTCTCTTTATGATTGCGATTGATGTTCAACTATTTCTTTCCCGCAAGCTTGAAAAAGAAGAAGCTAAAATTCAGGCAAGGAGACGAGTTTTCTTCCATAAGATACAATCATTAAGACATACATTTATTTCCAAAAGTTGTGTGATTGCTTATGCGTTAAAGAATTTTGTCCATTACATGTATCAGGCACTAAACAAAACGGTTGAAATCTGCTGAAAATTGTACTTCGTTTTCTTTCTTTTTTTTGTGTGTAATTTCATTTCCATTTCAAGCGGGGATAGACGACTAGAAATTAGTTTGTCTATACTGGTGGGAGACATTAGTGTTCCAGTACATACTCCGCATTTAAACAGTTGTCATATTTTCGTAGTCATAATCAGATAATGGACACGTGATATATTATAAAAATGAAAATACAAAACAACGAACACGTCATATGTACAAACATTATTAGCTTCAATGAATTATACTTACCTGAAATATTCTGCATAGAAAAAAACACGCGTGCCAATTCAACAATATCAAATTAAACAATATCATAGAATTAATAGAACACACAGCGATATCATGCACGGCAGATCAAATCAAGTTCGGTTGGTGAGAAAGCTAATTGAAGTTATAAAGTTGACTTATTTACGTTTTCCTTTCTATCTATAAAAACAGCATTACATTGTATATCTATGTCTCTGTTGCAAACTATTGCCAAAGATAGCATTGTTAATCTTCTGAGCAAATCCGAATCCTTAAAGTACATGTACTGTAATTTTTGCTTGATAATGTAATAACCCATATAACTTTATAAAGGACTTGCAAATTTAAAGTTTCAAACCGAATACTAAAACATTACATTGTACACGGTCTATTAAAAAAAATAATTTGAATGCGTTGTGTTAGCATTTAATAGCATCAATCTGCCTTTTATTTTCCGTACGTAAAGCGCACAAAAACGTAACCGACATTACCAAATACAGTGGAATGCCTTGTACCACTTGTTGTACGGCGTGATATTATCATTAGAAGTATATCCCATTCCTTTTCCTTTTCTTTGCTTGAAGCAGTAGTCAAACCAGGTGTCATTTTCAAAGCGACATCACTTGGGAATTAGAATGTATGCAGATGATCGTTAATCGTGTATTTCGCGCTATTATTATAGCATTTGCATTTTCCAACTGTTATTGACAGTATTTTGTTACTGTATGCTTACGATTACGAATGTCGGTTATGAATTCAAAAGACTAGTTCATCAATCGAACTATAAAGGTAATAGTTGTGTTGAAAGTAGTTCGGTACAAGTTCAAAACGCAATCGAAGTCATCGTCACAGGGTGAACTAATAGCTCTAAAAAACTTGTTTAGGCCGTAAAGATTGCCGTATGCAATCTTTGTAGAAAGTTTTGACTGAGGCCATCTTTTGAGTATTTTGAGAAATTATATGAAGATTTTTTTTTAAATTATGTAAAGAATTAGTTTGATTTTGACTATGAGAATAAAAAGGCGCAGTTACCTCAATCATGTCGTAGTTCGATTAGGCACGATGGGTAAAGTGAATTCATGACTTGTTGAGAGAGAGAGAGAAGAGAGAGAGAGAGAGAGAGAGAGAGAGGCCAAGCAAGAGGCAATAGGCTACTTGTACATAATGCCCACCGACAGACACAAGCACAGTATATCACAGCTAGTAGACGCTTATAATTGACCACGTCAGTTACGCTGGGGTCGCTCATAACACACAAAGGGCATCCATGGAACACGTCAATTTCTATATGTGGGACAGTACAATATTTTCGCGATTTCGTGCCGAGTAAAGGAATGATATCCTTATGATTTCAGCTGGCGCGCGCTGCTGACCCATCTAATCATCACGTTACACCTTTGGTATCATCTTATAGCTGGATAATAATTTTCCTTTTACATGGTATGCATTCGTTAGTGCCCTACAATGAAAAAGAAGACTCTTAGGGGAATTTTAGACGAGTATGTGAACCCATTATTTCCGGGACATCGGTAATGAATTAGCCAGGCACGAAGTCGATGACCTTTCATGTCGCTCTTGGGAAATTTAAACAATATTGCTTTCAGGTTTTAACCTTAACCTGTCCAAAAAAAAAAAAAAAAAAAATCATGTGAAAACGTAATTCAGTTATCATGATCTGCGGGGTCAACTCGAGGTCACCCGTGCGAGAACTTGGATATTCTAGACGGGGGTTTTCGGCTTGCCGACTGACTGGCAATGCGCAATTTTAAGCAAGGGTTTGAAGCTCCTTGGCGCAAGTAACAAGCCTTGTATTGTCGGGAATCGTCTCATTTCACGCTTGCGCTGAAACTGTCGGCCGGGGAATGGCGCATGGACTCGCACGCGGTATACACCTGATACACACGTACCGTGTAAGCACTGCGGGAACCAGGGAGGTGAGATGGGATCATGCGGGAACCAAGCACTGGCGGCACGGGGCCGTGCGAAATCGCACCCCAAAGCCGCACGGGCCCGTGCGCCAGACCCGCACGGGTCCGTGCGACAGCGTGCGAGGGAGTATGGATCCGCACGCAGGCGTGCGGATCTGCACGGGGGCGTGCAGATCCGCACGGAGGTGCACGACCACGCACGGCCGCGTACAGGGGCGCACGGAGCCATACGCTCCCGTGCGAGATCGCACGAACCTGCACGCAGCCGCACGAAGCAGCCCCGTGCGCAGTGCGTGCGGGAGTAACATAACATAATGGTCTGACTGTATTATAGGACTAGATTGGCACTTGGCCATTAGACTCTCGTTTGAGGTTATATGTTAGGAGTAGGACAGGTTATTAAGTAGGGCCATGTTTGTCCTGAAATCCATCACTCACCCATCAGGAATATTCCATGATATGTGACTAAAATTCTCCCAGTTTTTTTTTTTTCGATCTATCCTGTGTGGTACTCTCCTGTGGTACCATGGAAATGCTGTGTGGTAATGCTGTGTGGTAATGATCGACCTGTGGTACTGTCCTGTGGTACTGTCCCAAAATACCACAGGACAGTTCCTGTGGTACTGTTCTGTGGTACTAGTCCTGTGGTACTGCCCTGTGGTACGTCCCAAAATACCACAGGATTTCCTGTGGTACTGCCCTGTGGTACGTCCCAAAATACCACAGGAATTCCTGTGGTACTGTCCTGTGGTACTGTTCTGTGGTACCGGTCCTGTGGTACTTTCCTGTGGTACTGCCCTGTGGTACGTCCCAAAATACCACAGGAATTCCTGTGGTACTGTCCTGTGGTATGTCCCAAAATACCACAGGACAATTCCTGTGGTACTGTCTGTGGTACTGTCCTGTGGTACTTTCCTGTGGTACTGTCCTGTGGTACCGTCCTGTGGTAATTACCACAGGGGTACCACAGGACTTTTTCGTAAGGGTGATCATTTATGTTTTTGTTATTACTTGAGTATTATATTTTTTTCCATTTGGTTTATAGCATTCTTTCTGGGCCACCCTTAATATGATTACAAATGCAATCTTGTTCCCTAATTTGTACAGATCAAGCAAGACTTCAGCCAGGAGATCATGGCTGAAGACAGGATGTTTGCAGCATGGCCATGTATGCTGACAAAGTACTCTAGTATGGGGAATCAAGATGTCCATCGTAGCAAACGCTGCTTATTCGTCACATTCAGCCAGGAGATCATGGCTGAAGACAGGATGTTTGCAGCATGGCCATGTATGCTGACAAAGTACTCTAGTATGGGGAATCAAGATGTCCATCGTAGCAAACGCTGCTTATTCGTCACACGGGTGACACCGATGCCCTAGTGATTTCCCAAGGTACATTTTAAATAGTATTGCTCTGTGTAGAGATTTTAATCTACAGCCCCAGTACCACCCTTTCCTTTTTTGCATTTGAGTTGAGGTGAATTTATTAACAACATTAACAAAATACTTACAGTATGTACATGACTATAAAAAAAAAATTGTTAGACCAAGAAATTCATTCAATGCTTGTTAATTAATTTCTAAGACTTTCGCAAAAACCTGCAAAAACTGAAGTGGATCTGTAATTTCAAAGCCAATATCAAAGAGATCATCCGGGCTCTTGATGACTCTGCTTTGTCCATCATTCAACTTGCATGTCATGTTCCCGTATTTGGTTTTGTTGCCGATTCGACATCATGAGCTTCCTTGGCATTTATCATGCACTGATCGAGTGACATATTGCATGCCTTTAGATCTTCATTGATGTACACACTTTTCATGTTCTCTTTTCCTTTCAGACTAGAATGCCCAGAATACAGTTTGTTCCTTTTGTTTGCAATAAAGTGGACTTTGATCTGCCTGCTCTTTCCTTCTTGCCTTTTCCCCAAGATGATGACAAGATCATGAAGATGAGATGTCCTCTTTCCAAATGTCTAAGCCAACTTCCTTGGCAACATTTGACTCGCCCTCAGTAAGCTCTTCCTCTGTCTCCTCAGCCCCCTCTGGCAGGCCAGTCAGGCAGAGATTGTCCCTCCTTAGCTCATGTTGGACCTCGTCCTGCTGGAACTGAATCCTCAAGAGATGACATGTGGATTCAGAACATCTTTAATTGTGCTCATACAAGCTTCTTTCGCTCCTTGTATCACATGCGGTAGTGCAGCTTTAATGACTGTAACTACAGCTTGGACAATTATTTGGGAGAGGCTGTCTCCTGCCCCTCTCTCACATTATAGCACCTCACGGCCACACAGTTCATGTACACTGAAACTTCTGGACGGTTTGTCCTTGCCTCCTTCATCTACCATTCCCCTTTTCTTCTCCACTACCTGATCAACTCACATGATAATCAAGCTTTTGTCATTATAGGATAACATTAACAGAGAAGTCTTTTATGAACTATTAAAGTTTTTGCATTCTTTTTCCTACTACTTGGAATAAAAATCACTGGACCTTGAACATCCCTTGCTCTTGCTAATCTAATTAAGATATATGCATATTAACTGATCTTGCTTTATGCAATGCCAGAATATGACATGAACCTCCTGCAAAAGCCCAAATGTCATTCAGATTGCAATAGTCTTTGTTAAGCACTTAACAGTAGTGCAAGATTATTCTTATTAAGGCACTGGCTGTCAACACCATTCAACTTTCTTTCATCCAAGTTCATGGTAACTCTGATTGCTGCTTTGTAGAATAGCATGATGATTATTACAGCATTATAATTCTAATGCTTGGCCTTACAAGTTTGGCTCTACTCATCCACAATTACTTGCCCGTCTTGGTAGTAAATGCCGTTGCCAGAATCAGTCCCTCATTCAAAATGTGTAGTATTTTCTACAATACCCTCCAAACAACTTTAAAACAGCCCCCCCCCCCCACAAGTAATCCTGGTTGCAATCAAGTACAATATAAGTACATAAGCTAGCATCTGAATATGAGCTGATACTTGTCAGCATTTCTCTTTATCAGTCTTGATTGTGTTAATATTTTTAAAGGGTATATTTGTACTTATCATTCAAAATACTCCCCCTGTGTCATACATTTTGCTCCACAGAGGAAAAAGAGACGCTTGCATTCAGCATGCTGCCGCTAGTTTGCCGAGGCTGGACTGCGAGGGTGTGGGGCAAGTGCTCCTTTCAGGAGTCAGAGTTATTCTACGACTTTCAACCTGTAAGTACCTAACTGTTCGGAGGCTAATCTTCTAAAACAAGTGATGTGTTGCCCTCTTATTAAAATGATGAGATGGACTTTGACATTGCAATACAAAATATAGAAATCATCAAGCTGTGGTCCATAGTTACAGAAATTCCCAGTTTATGCTGTTTCATTTGTTAGTTTAGTCCATGGATTCTACATATTTATGCAAATTTACTATGTTGCTAATGTATGCTGTGAATCACAATAATTCTTTTTTTAATGAAAAAAAAATCTTATATTACATAGTCAACATACATATTTACTTTATTTTGTGCCTGACTGCTCAATCACACACTTGTCCAATATCAATATGTCCTTTTCATTTTGATAAAAAGGGGAAAAAATTCGCATGAAATGCAAAATTGGTCCCAAATGTCGCCAATAAGGAATATTCCATTCATTAACAAATATTGCACTTGACTTATGGTATCATTATATTCAGCAAGATGCTGGAAATATATCACATACCACTCATATACATCCAATGTGATACAGGGTGTCTCCCCCCCCCCCCCCCATACCAAAAAGAAAAAAGACCTCGCATACTCCTTAATGTTCCTACAATGTAAGTGGACAAAATTGATATACTACTAGTATTGGAAAGAGTAACTTACCCAAAATAATGAAATGCAATTCAGAAGTAGTTTTTGTTTGATAATACTTTTTGCCTGGGCTTGCCAGCAATAAAATTAATTGCCTTTCAGAAGTTCCCATAGGCCACACAGTTGAAAATTCATTCAGCCAGGTCATGGTTAGCCCTTGCAAGAATAGAAAATGTAATACATGGATGTTATATACTACATAAAATACCCAATTTAGGGTATATGTTTGCAAATGAAATGTTGCAGAATTTGGCCAGGCACTTTATTATGAACTCTACCTTGAACACTGGAGAGGTGTGGGAAATATATCTGTTCTGATGGACTTCATTATACCAATGCCTCAACCCAACACTTCTGCGTAGATTATTTCAAGATTTTATCGAGATATATATGCATGTTTCTTTTCCACTTCCATTTCATTTTACAGGAGGGCACAGACCTGGCTTTCTACATTGGACAAATTGACAGGAAGCAGAGACCACAGCCCTTCATCTTGCTGATGGGAGGATCCTGGAAGAAGCCACTGCAAACCTTTGTCATTAGGAAGTTTTCGCTACACGACGCGAAGACCGAGAATACGAGGAAGCAATCACTTGTGACAGTCCCCGTACTCTGACTCCCGTCCTCATATCTAGCAGTTTCGCTTTCCTGTACAAGACGGAGGTGTGGGGACAAGATCACTGATTATATGGCTGACTGGCTGGCTCACTCCTGCCCAGCATTGGGACCGAACGCTATTTTGGCCAAGTACCGTACTCGTTTTCCCCCGGACGGGACCTCCCTCAGATTTGATCATGTGCAGAAGCAAATTTCGCACACGACACGCTCAACTCCCGGCCGCGTTGTGCTTGCGAAAACTCCCTATTGTAGAGAGACAGGGATTCTTGTTTCCATCTTTGACAAAGGCTGTGGACTGTGCATTCAAAGTGCATTATGTCCTAGATGTAGAGTACCAGGCTCAATGTTTTGCTGCCTGGCAGTTCTTGGAGACAGTTGTGTACAAAATGCCTGGTAAAGTGACGTCCAATTTTGTGAGAGAGATCAGGACATACCTGAACTCTTCAAATCAGGAAGATTAGATGCGTAGAATGAGATTTTCATGGTCATCAGAAGTTTAATAGACAAAGTTGACTTTTAGGTCATTCGTCAAAGCAAAGGTTTGGTATCTATGTTTTATTTGTTTATAACTCAATAAGTAATGGATACATGTCACATGGAAAGATCAAAGGTCATGAGAAGATTGTTCTATTAGTGGGTAATGTTGGCCCTTGAAAACTTGTGATAAAGATGGGCTAGAAATGAATTAAAAAGGGTATTTTGCATAGTAGTGACTTAATGAAATATTGGGCAAGATCTTCACAGGTTTATACTGAATCATGACAGTCAATTTTCAGAAATATAGCAATTGTGAAATTAAAACCTCATATCTGTTGAGCATAATGGAGGTGACACTCTGTACTGAATGTGGCCTTCATAAAATTCAAGATGAACTGCGTTTCGTAGAATGTATATTTCCATTATGAATTTATTTCATTGTATATAGAGTAATCTTCATTACTGCCATCTCTATCACAGGAGTGACAGAGATGATCTTTGCTGGACAGATGTGCTGTACTTGGCACATCCCAGTTATGAAAAAAACAACTGTATGTGTTGGTAGCAGGTATGACTTCTCAAATTACACCAGTAAACAGGAGTAAATTTCATTATAATTACAATGTACTGTATATGTTATTTGGTCTGTTCAGATATGCTGAATATGGGTATGGAGTAGAATTTTCACAAGAGATAAAACTTATTTCTTAGTGTGAATGGTTTCTCCATCTGCAGTATATTTACAGTCATCATTGTACTGTCAAGGAAATATAATCTAATAACCCCTGACTTACTATTGCAGATGTTCCCCAAAAGCATTGCAACTGAAATGATTCAAAATGTTGTTGCATCAAATTGAACATTGTTAAAAATGATCTAGTTAATAGAGAAGCTGTGTAGTGCAATACCTTCAGTAATATTTTCTTAGTGGGGCAACAAAGTACAGTATTGGGACAGAAAAGCAAATCCTTAGAGGGTCATTCCCTTATGCTTCGCTTATGAGATTTCCAAGCGCATGTAATAGTGACAAACACTTCAAGAACAAAGTCAGTGGTTCTAAGAAAATCAGATAATTATTCCAGGAAATAAGACTCATTCAAGATTTATCTTGTCTTGTCAGGGTATGATCACTATAAAACTGGATAATGTGTCTGTAAGGTGTGCATTGGACTGTAAAAGCATTCTGAAAAATTACATTCTCTGTGTACTGTTCATTCAGTTAGCCCTTTTGGACCGATCTGAGGGCAACTGATGGTCCCCATGCACCCACACAATATGAGAAATGAAGCAACAAAATATTCAATGTGGCACAGGTATAGATAATCTCAAGCTGAACACATCCGTGTTATGCATAATAATTAATTCTTTAATTATTGCATGTTTCAAATTCAATTTGCCATTGCAGTTTAGTTGAAATATTGTAAAATGTGATTTTTACGGCATTAAGCGCCCCATTTGTATGTAAGTGGAATCAAAATGTACATTTGACAATACACTAATCTTTAGATGAGTCGAGGTCAATTCAGCTGGGAAATCACTTAACTCAAGCATAACAAAAGCTTGTGATTTTTCCTCTGCAGTCAAACTGCATATTTTTACTAAATCCGCGCAAGTCGACACATTTTTCTCGGTTCTCCAGAACTTCGACTGTTCAAAGGTTAACTGTATAAGAAGAATTGTTACTCTGTATATATTCTGAAAATGGATGAGACAATTCTTGATTGGCTCAATTTGTTATTTGTAATAAGTTTGCACATCGATGGACATATTGACCAATTGAAAGTTTTCTAATGATACGATGTCAGCAATATAGACAGTGAAAATGTGCTGAAATATATAATTGGCCAAAAAAATAAACATTTGTGTTATTGTGCTTATATACAAGTGAGTTGTACAGTAATATGGGATTAAGAACTGTTTAAATTCTAAACATGAATATTTAATATTTGCTTTAAACAACCCAGTTGTATAAAATTACTTTTAAACAACCCGGTTGTATAAAATGACTTTTAAACAACAGTTGTTTAGAGTTTTAAACAACTTTTTTTAAACAACTCAGTTGTATAAAATTACATTTAAACAACAGTTGTTTAGACTTTTAAACAACTTTTTTTAAACAACCCAGTTGTACAAAATGACTTTTAAACAACAGTTGTTTAAATTTTTAAACAACTTTTTTAAACAACCCAGTTGTTTAAATTTCTTTTAAACAACAGTTGTTTAGAATTTTTAAACAACAAAGGGTTAAAAGTTTAAACAACTACGTGTTGTTTAATTTTTAAACAACAGTTGAGCGATTCACCGGTTAACTTGTGGTTGTTTAAAATTTTAAACAACCTTGTTGATTTTTTTCTAACAGTGTAGCTCGGTCGAGCTACAGTCGGGCGAATCATTATTAGCGGGAGTTTCATAGAAAAACTAAAAGGTCATTGCTACACAAATTGGGAATTTCATGTTTGCTCAGGTTGTTTTCGTCGCTGGCTCTGGGATGCTTTCACTCTCTTCATTTCCATCATTTTAGTGCTTTGGAATTCCTGGTCAAAATCCATTATCGACCGTATTAAGGAACTTAAACGAGGACGGAAAATGCTGACACCTTGATTTAAACTGGGGATCTTATGAGAGATCATCACTAACACTCGTTACCGGCAAATTTACAGCATAAAGTTTTTTTTTTTTTTAAACAGTGATACACACAAACACACTCGTATACACACAGAGCAAATAATCCTACCCCCCCCCCCCCCCACACTATCTCTCTCAAGTCCTACACATACGATCCCTGATGTGTTACTGCAACATACAGTAAACAGGGTTTGGCCTACAGGGCAATCCATTCCATCTAGAGTGAAATTGCCACAAGAAATGGAAGTAGGGGCCTAAATCTTTAATATTTTACCACAATAAATAACAGATTATCAATCCAGCCATCTTCACAGATGGAAAATGAACAACAACAACAAGAAATGGAAGTAGGGGCCTAAATCTTTAATATTTTACCACAATAAATAACAGATTATCAATCGCTTTTCATGCGTCATGGTAGACTAGTTTGCACAAGTCGTGGCAGAATGAATTAAAAGGAAATTATTTACCGTAGTGCATCGTTATTTTTCATGCACACTATTATGCAATGTATAGTGATGTACAGCACATCCAACATGACAATCCAAGTGCGTGTGGGTGTGCGCGTACGCATATAATTATGGATATAGTCGAGCAGTCGTATCTGTAGTCAATGTTATGTTAGCAGGTAGCTTGCCATTCCGGTGCACATGAATTGGCGAAGGATACTAATAAGATACCTCGAACCATATCGAATGGAATATTTATGATTGCCAGTTTCATTACTGGCGTGAAGGTGAGCACAATCAATCACCTTCAGTGTGGAACACATCACAAAGTCTCAGGCATGGGTGTTCGCTTTCGTTGAGCCCCTTTGAGTGTTTTGTTTCTTTGTTGGTTTGTTTTTTTCGTCTGTCTCTCTGTCTGCTTGTTTCTGAAGGAAACTTATGTTATCAATTTGCTATTCTACGCAAAATGAGAAAGCATATTATACAGGGATCGCAAAGCAATACACAGTAGTACGAAGTGTGGCAGCTAGGTTATAATCTAAAGTTCATACATTGTCATGATTATGACAATGCATAAAACATACACATCATGATTAAGTTAATAAAATGAATAAACTAAAACAAAAATGAATATACAGGCATTATTAAAACATAATATTGAAAGAAGACGGTTATGATTTCTTTTTTTAAGTTCCATTGTTTCATGAATTACGCAAATTAGCAGATATTTCATGGGGAAAAATATGCCATCTTAAAGGGGCATTCCAGACAATTTCGGCCTACATATCTGAACATCCGTGGTGCATAAGTCGATATATAGTGTAATGTATATAGATTTGTGGAATTTATTGTTGTCCTTAATGAGCAGATAAACCAATATTAGTACTCTGACGAAACCGCTGCCAATTTTATTTTGTTATATTTCATGTTGTTATATTCGATGTATTTTTCACTGAGAAATACGAAAATAAACTGAAATTGAAATTGAAATAAAAATTTGCTCTGAAGATCTTTCTCTCCCTGCTATTACATTCTTTTTTTTTCTTTAAATGATTTATTGATGTTCAATGCTGTAAACAAGGAAATACATGTCTACAACGAAGAACAGGAAGCGAGGAAACAGTACATGGGAGGAGCTAGGAAGAGGAGGCAAGACACGGATGAAAACTATCTAAACTCGCCCTCCCTAGGCTTTAATCGCCCATTCTCACCGTCAACTCGTCCTCTATCGCCAGACCAGATGTATACAATGCATAAATCTTGTCATGATCGCAACCCTGTCGTAGTACAATATGTCTGTTCTCATTTCCTAATCCTTTAATCATCTTGCACGTCAAGCACTATATGCACATGCAGTATTACCATGCAGCTGTCATTATCGTGACCTCGGGTCAAAGTCAAAACCCCTCCCCCCCCCCCCCCCCCCACACACACACACAGAACTTGACATTTAAAAGTGTATCAGGAAGGAACATCCCGCAAATAAAATGAGGAATGGAAGGCGAGACAATATGAAACACAAGATTAGTATTTTTTTTTATCAAACAGTTCACAGAAAGATAATAATATGCAAGCGGTCCGTCAAATCTCCACCTTTTTCTTACTGCACATGCATAGCGAGATTTGACTTTCGGTAAAACAGCATCGCCCGGATCATATTTTTACACTGATAAAATGAACAAAATTATCAGCAATCACAAGAAACAGGATCGCCCTAATCTTGTGTTGTTGTTGTTGTTTTTTTTTTCACTTACGCATTGATAATTCCCACACTAGAGATGCCCACATTGTGAGCACATTTTAATGCTCACGTGCATGGTCATACAAATAACCACATGTCAAACACAGACACAAATCATTATTATTAGCGTATCATGTACACGTGCTGTTTATGGCTCACATGACCATATACTGAAGCTCAAATTATCTAAGTTTTACAATTTAATGTGAGCACTATACTCGAAGATGCAATATAGCCAAATATATTCTCAATTGTGCTTTTATTTGTTTGTATGATAAGTTTACGACAGTATGAAAATTGAATATAGACGCTTGGTTGGAAAAAAAAGATAAAATAGACATTACATACTTTTCGTTAGCTGGTTTTCCTATAAGACAAGGAAAGACGGAAACAAATTAAAAGTATTACGTTTCAACATTATAATTAAACACGAATATTTACCCCTACACTCAATGTCACATAATTATGTGACCGTGCACCTCAAAACGAACATAAAGTCGCACACACTGATTTTGCGTGAGGACTGAAAATAAGTGAAATGGGTCAACCTAGCCGAACTTGACTTTTTCATATTTTCTGAAAGAGCGGGTATTCTTTTACATTATGCTAAAATTTGGTATCATAAAACGGGCGGGAAAGTGTGCTTTTTTAGCAGTTTATCTCGAGCATTTTTGGTAGAATAGTGTGATTAGGTGTGTCTTTAGAATCCCTTTTTCATTTCTGAAAAACCTTGTCCACACTCTTCACTTTCAACTCTAATAACTTTTGAAAGGATAGTGCTACTGCTTTGAAAGTTGGTATTGATTATGGACATAATGTGTTAATTAGGCATGCTTAATTTCAGTTTAATTTGATAATCCCTTCATTGTTGTTACTCTGGTGATTTACTTCCTGTTTTTTTGTCCCATTCATCGCACAGCCAGCAGGGTTTGGTAAAGATTAAGCGCTTGAATAGACACTGTACTTCAGAGCCTCTTTTCTCAGTTCACACTTTTCGTGAGTTTGTACTTTCTTTCCAATATTTAGATAGGTTAGGAGAGTCCATTTGATTTGAGTTATACATCATTTTAAAGCTTAAAGTCTGCTCTTTCAGAATATGGTTTTAACTAAAAATTCCTGCCTGGCGACTTTTTGTTTGTTTTGAGGTGCATGCAGTGTCACATATGTCCCTATATATCAAATGCATCTACAATTCCTTCAAAGTAACCAGACGATGTCGTTCACAATAGAACATGAATAATATCAAAATTACTAGAAACGTTAGAATATTGTGTAAGACGTGTAAGACATTAATCAGAAAGGGCAATTTGGAATCCACTTGTCACATTTCGAATCGCACACAAAGTGCAATTGATTTGATGAATTATTCACTTCAGCGCATCATACATGCATAATTCTTCAACAGTATCCCGAGCATAAAATTACCTGTATACTAGTATACAAATTATACCTTGCCATGAGAATTTCTGGTTAAAACTATGGGCAGAGGTGAATCCAAAGGACCTATTCACTGAGGGGCTCAGGCCCGAAGTGAATAGTTCTTTTGGAGACACCGAGGCCTATAGTTTTAACCAGAAACTCGAAATTAGGCAAAGTAGGTATATTTGTTTTCAAGTATTTTGGATAAAAAATTTAAAGGGGAAATGCAAAGCGAGAAGTCGTGTCGTAGTGGTGGATGCGATGTTATGAAGGGACTCTAATAGTACGCAGCGCACGATGTCAGGCTGCTTTTGTTCAAAAATTTTACATTTCAGAGCACTTGACGGTCCGAAGCAATGCGCAATGTCAGAATTGCTTTATGACGTCACAATTGCTTTACAAGAAATTGATACATTTCACAGACTGCACTGACGGTACGAGCAGTGCGCAATGTTAAAATTGCTTTGTGACGTCACTTTTTTGGAACGGTTACAAACGGTACGACGCATGCAGTGCGCGACGTCAGCATTGGTTTGTGACGTGGCAATTGTTAAAGATTGTTACATTTCACAGAGTGACAGTGCAAAGCTGCGCACAATTTCAAAAATGCTTTAACTGTGACATCATTTTGCAAATACACATGTACACTGTAGTATACTGTACTACTTAAGTATTTGCAAAATGTCATCAAAGGAGCGACGTCATTTTGCAAATATTGTAGTACTTTCTGGAGTGTCAAACATACCAACACTCTGATATAGCTGAAAATATACATAATCACGTGAAGCTCTTTCAGCCAATCAAGAGAGGATAAATTTGTTATCCAAAATATAATACATAATATGAGTTGATGGATTGTTATAGTCCAGGGAGTATATCAACCATGAAGAAAGAAACCTGGGCAAATTCATCGTGAAATGTAAGACTGTGGGGCTATAGTCCGGGAGCCAGCGGGGGTTAGCCTAGCTGAAAAGGTTACCAATTTTTATGTGTATAGCAATTTAGTACATATGCCCCTGAGTATGGAAATGCACGTCTGGCTGGTCATCGGTGGTGGGTGTGGCCAGGAGGGCCACAAAAAGAACCCCCCAAAATTAAGCTAGCCTAGCTGGAAAAGTAACCCCATGAAAACAACTGGAACTTGTTCGTTACACTTACAGGATAAATGAATGACCATTGCCAGACGTTTTAAGTGGTGGGGGGTAGCCGCCAGACGCTCTTAAAGGCCCAACTCCAGCTAGGCTAGCCTAGCTGAAAAAGTAACCTCATGAAAACCACTGGAACTTGTTCGTTACACTTACAGGATAAATGAATGACCATTGCCAGACGTTTTAAGTGGTGGGGGGTAGCCGCCAGACGCCCTTAAAGACACAAATTTTTCCAGCTAGGCTAGCCTAGCTGAAAAAGTAACCTCATGAAACCCACTGGAACTTGTTCGTTACACTTACAGGATAAATGAATGACCATTGCCAGACGTTTTAAGTGGTGGGGGTAGCCGCCAGACGCCCTTAAAGACCCAAATTTTTCCAGCTAGGCTAGCCTAGCTGAAAAAGTAACCTAATGTAACCCACTGGAACTTGTTCGTTACACTTACAGGATAAATGAATGACCATTGCCAGACGTTTTAAGTGGTGGGGGGTAGCCGCCAGACGCCCTTAAAGACCAAACTTTTTCCAGCTAGGCTTGCCTAGCTGAACAAGTAACCTTGTGAAACCCACTGGAACTTGTTCTTTACACTTACAGGATATATGCATGACCGTTGCCAGACGTTTTAAATGGTGGTGGTGGGGGGGGGGGGGGTGGTAGCCGCCAGACGCCCTCAAAGACCCAATTTTACCAGCTAGACTAGCCTATATATAGCTGGAAAAATAACCTCCTGAAACCCACTGGAACTTGTTCTTGTGATACACTCAAAGGATAATTGAATGATTGTTGCCAGACAATAGCCGCCAGACGCCCCAAAGACCAAACTCTTACCAGCTAGGCTAGCCTAGGTGAAAATTAGGAAAGCAACCCCATGAAACCCACTGGAACTTGTTCTTACACTTACAGAATAAATGCATGACGGTTGCCAGACGCTTTAAGTGGTGGGGCGTAGCCCCCAGACGCTCTCAAAGACCCAATTTTACCAGCTATAAGGTTCACATATTTCAGAAATGATAGCAGTGTAATTCCATAACAATACCGCTTGCTTGCGAGTTCACCTGTCTATAATCTATGCATGCCTTATTCTTTTGTTCTGCTTCCTTGAGCCCCAACTCATGCATTCTTATGGTGACTCTCCCATGTCATCATCCTTGTTCATTGCAATTTGTTCTATTTTTTGAAAATATTCTTATTCTTCATCCCAATTATCACAAATTCTGAAACTCTGTCCTCAGTATAACTAATTCATAGTTGTACAAATGTAAAAATCTGAGAATCATCCGGAGGTCTCCTTTAATGGGGGAGTTTCTTGAGCGCACAGGGAAACATGCTTTGAAATATCAATAGGGCAAGTGTTGAGACGAAATAGAAATATGAAAATATACAGTGCTGTGGTTTTGGTAGAAAAAATAGGGTATCTGTATTTGTCCTCAGTGATAACCAAAAAACTTATTTGGAAAGAATAATAGACATCAAAAAAGAATTGCCCAATCAAACATGTCAGGATTTTTCTCAAACATCAGTGTTCTCATTTTCTTTGCAGTGTAAAAAAAAAAAACAAAACAAAACAAAAACAAAAAAACAAAACAAAACAAAACAAACAGGGCCGGGTACAGTATCCGGATGGAAATTGGTGGGATGGGCGTAAACCCGCGGGTATTATAACATACTGACGTGAAAAAAAAAAGAGAAAAAGACCAAAAACTACTTTCTTTCTGTGCCCTGGGGAGAAATATTCATCAATTGCATTTTGGAAATGTTGAAAATCACAACTTTTGATGAAATTGTGTCCTACAGTATCTCTTCTTATGTGAAGGCTTTTTTTATAATTAAGTTTCTTTCCTCTATGACCATGATAAAACAAACCTCTGATGATTAAAACAAAAGACAATCAAAACTTGGCAAATGAACTCTTTGGACATTAGCACAAGGGAATACATTAACAGTTTTTGCAAACACTTTACACAATTGTCTAATACTCCATCAAGCTCATAAAAAATACAATTCTACTGCAACAAGAAATCCATTCAGTAAGACTCGTCCTCGGTGTACATAGCTTAAAATGCCAACTTTTTAAAGATAATGCCCCAGCTCTTAAATTTACTTTAAAAAGGGGAAGTAAAGCTCAACACCTTTTGCCTATGACTTTTTAGGTACAGTATCACCTTACGGTTGAGGAGATGGGTAAAGAAAAATTATTAACGAAATAAAACTTATAGGAACATGCTTCACATGACCTCACCGTTTTCTTCTCTTAAGAGAGAAACGAAATCTGAAAATTGTTCAAGAGTGTTTTTGAACATAGTACATTGCAAAAGCAGAAAAATCAGTGTTTTTAAGAAACATAACTCACAACAACAAGGAATTCCTGTCGTGTCTAGTATTGCACGTTTTTGGTTTGGAGGGTTTTGGATGCTAATATTTCAAGACAAGTTTATGCTCCGGCACTTCAATGAACTTAAATGTAACGTAATGATCAACCTCTCTTGCCAATAAACTCAACATTTGCTGTTCTTCAGTAAAGCATATGACAGAAACATATGAGAAACATGTCTAAAATTCATATGAATAAGCTCACAGCAACAACAAAAATATTATGTTATCTATAAACTAATACTGCATGTACTTAGTTTCGAGGGATTAAGATGCAAAATGTTATGACAAAAGCCCCTACGTGGCTACCAGCAATTAAACATCCTTCAACTTCTTTAGCAAATGAGCTCATGTGTATCATCTTCTTGTTGAGAAGACGAAGATGAGTAATGATAAAATAACCAAACTATCAACTTTCCTTAACATGTTTTACATGAAATCATTATTGCCTTCTCGTAACGAAATTGAAAAAACCAGAACATCAGAAATTGTTCAAAATCGCTTCTTGATAACGATGAAAGCAAAGGAAATTTAGTGTTTGTAACCACTATGACACGTGTCTACAGATCTGTCATGCTCATAAGAAACGTAACTCACAGGAATATAATTTTATACAGTAAGCACTTGGTTTGGAGGACATTTAGATGCCAACTTTTCAAGAATAATACACCAGCACTGACATTAACTGATGAAAAAAAAGGAATGCTCAGCTTCTTTATCCTATTAGCTCATAGGTAATTCCTTGTAGTTGAAAAAAAAAAACGAGTACACATAAAAATATAGACTTCCCGTAACATGGTATCACAGGTCATGATCTCCACATTTGCTCCTCTTAACTTAAAAGAAATAAACATATATTTAAATTTGTTTTAAATGACCTTTAAACAATATGAAGAAAAAAATTCTGTGTCTGCAAAGGCTTGACACGTTACTAATACTGGGTCACGCTCATATTAAACGTAGCACACAGGAACAAGGAATTCACGTGTGTATAAAATAATACTGAAGAGAGGGTGCAAAGTTGAACCCTTTATTGAGGGTGCGAAAATGTTCCCTTGGGTACATCTTTCCACCCACACTAAGTGGTGCTAGATTGCACCCCTTCTTGAGGGTGCATCTTTCCACCCACACTAAGTGGTGCTAAGTTGCACCTTTCTTGAGGGTGCGATCTTGCACCCTTTACCTTTCGGCGCACCTTTGCACCCCGTGTAGCCTTTACATCTTGGTGCAACTTTACATCCTTTCGTGAGGGTGCAAAGAAACACCCAAAGTTCCAAGATTGTGCCTTGTTTTGAGGGTGCAATCTTGGAACTTTGGGTGCTACTTTGTACCCGCAAGAAAGGGTGAAAGTTACACCCTCGGGAGCAACTTTGCCCCCTTGAAAAAGGCGCAACCTCGTACCTTTAGGTGCAACTTTATGCCCGAAGGATGCAAGAATGCACCCTCTCTTGAGGGTGCAATCTTGTGCCTTATTGGTATGATGTTGCCCCTATGTGGTGCTTATTTGCTCCATGACTGCTGCAAAATTGCTCCTTTAAAGGAGCAAGTCAGTGTCACTGCCTGCTCCTTTATAGGGGTAACATTGCCCATCATCTCAAGGTGCAACTTAGCATCACATAATCGGGTACGATTTAGTTCCTTAACTACCGGTACTCTAAACCTTGAATAGTGCGAACTGATGTAAGCCTATTTGCTCAGTATATAACTTATGTTGTTGTTGCACTCTGCAAAGTAAATAGGATTAGTGTAACGTGGATCTTGTGAATCATGAAATGTGTGTGCGTGTGGAATTTGTGAGTTGTGAAAATGTTAATGTAAAAGTTAACTTAGTTGTGTTTGAATAATATACTGAAACCAAAAATTTACCCAATTACCTTTTCAATAAGGTGAGCACTATATCTATCAAACAGTTAACCTTCTCGGCAAGAGTATACGTCTGCATGAAGGAAGAGGTGAAAATATGATATGCAGTTGTCTGGATACGTTTTATTCAAAACGTTCTTGAATGCGTACTTATTCACATAATCTATAAAGAATAACATATGCTTCTTACCAGTACTCAAAGCCTCTAAAACAAGAGCATGCTTCTTACACTTCTAAAGTATACACCATATCTTAAAAACAAAATGTAAGAGGATTTAAGAAGCTGTTTGTATGCATTCAAACGAATCCATATTTCTATCTGAAATCTAAAACGTGTCTTGTAAAAGGGGAATTCGTTTTATAATGACGATGCCAATTGTCTTAAAGTCCTTATCACCACATGTCTTGGAGTTCACGCTTATTGAAAACATGAGATTCTTGGCACGTAGATTACAACTATGGTTTAAAGAGTTAACTGAGATACGCATACCGTACGGGCATTTCGATGAAAACATTTAAATACAAGGTACTGTAAATAATATGAAAATCAAACTTGATACCAGCCCTTATCGGCAACCAATAGAGACTATGGAGGACTGCAGTTATAATTGTGTTCAGATATTGTTTTGGGTGATACACGCATGCCGACTGATTTGGGATCAATTCGAGTCCCTCGAGCTGAGATTCCGGAACTGCAATGAGCAAACCATCATTATGCATAACAAAGTGACTGAGAATAATGCATGCACCAGTTTCTGTTTCGTTGTTCTATACACAGAAAGTTGTTTCGTTTTCCAATCCTGTGCAGGCACACAAAGATTTACAGAATTCAATCATCTTTGGCTATAACGCCATGGTCGCGTGCAAAATGAATGCAGCTTATCTAACTTAACCTGTAGTTACTGAATAGGGGACTACTGTATATTCAATTTATACATTATTAATCGGATGATAGAACCTCTCAAAGAGTAAATTGCGGATATCATATACCATTGTCAAATTCACTTTCTGTTCTATACATAGTATCAATGGGATGTTATGAACCACTTCAGCATTACCAATCATTATCATAATTATTTCCCTGAAACGGCTGCATTTGTATGAGCGGGAAGAGTTTGGCATCATACATAGCAAGAGTCGTGACTACAAAACTAAATACATGTATTATACAAGGTTTTAGGACACTTTGAATCATGCCCCCCCCCAAAAAAAAAAAACAAACAAACAAACAAACAAACAAAAACAACAACAACAACAACGACGACAACAACAAAACAAAACAAAAAAACAAAAACAAAAAAACAACCAACAACTTAGTGAAATGTTGTACAATGTATGCCCTACTTCCATTAACCTATGATCTTTGACCTTTGAATACATGGCCCGCATTTTTTCAACGAATAGGCATTTGGATGTAGGTATTATATAAAAGAAAAAATGTTTTAGGAAAATACATTTAACCACTTCAGAAATAATTATGGAACAAATAGCAAAATATTGACACGTTCACTTCTTCCGTAATGACATGACAGAAAACTTTCCTCACCGAATCATTCTGCCGTAATTCATGAGCAAGTCATGGATATATACTTAGTTCGATTAAAACTATACATTGAGTCATTGCAAAAGCATCTAATGAAAAGTATGCTTCAGAACTACATCATTGCAGTGACGGATCCAGGGAGGACCGCAACCGGCGCACGCCCCCTTTATTTTTTGTTGAAACAAAAGAAATAAAAAGAAAAAAATGGGGGAGGGGTGCGTGCGCCCCCTTTTTGTACACGCGCCCCCTCTTTACGGAATTCCTGGATCCGCCCCTGCACTGTCATTTATTCTATAATACTAATAATATAGAGCTATTGGTCCGCCATATTGCCTAACAGGTCGTTGTCCTCCTACCACGTTTGTTTAGCAAATAAGGCACAGAATTCAATTTTGCACTTGTTGCCAAAGACTCTAATCTTCTTTACCGCTATTCTCAGACATGTATGCTGGTGCTGTATGAATTAGAAACGGAAGCTTACAAATATTCACCATCTAACAAGGCAAAAGCGAAGTGATGTCTCGTCCACGTATCGACTTTGTGATTACAGAGATTTTCAAATGGCATAGGCCTAGTTCATTAACTTTTTGACTGTTGACGTAGTCGGACTTCACCAATATTAACACTTGACAGCAATCATTAGATGATCTGAGGAGTGAATTTGGTGGTCATATAGCTCAAAAGTGTGGAAAGTTATAGAAAGAACACCAGAATACTATGTCGACAGTGTTTATCAGGTGAGATACAAACATAGAACAAGTTCCAGTGGGTTTCAGGAGGTTACTTTTCCAGCCAGGGCTATAGTCTAGCTGGTAAAATTGGGTCTTTGAGGGTATCTGGCGGCTACCCCCCCCCCCCCCCCCCCCCCCCCCCCCCCACTTCTTAAAACGTCTGGCAACGGCCATGCATATATCCTGTAAGTGTAAATAACAAGTTCCAGTGGGTTTCATTAGGTTAAATTTTCAGCTAGGCTAGCCTAGCTGGAAAAAGTTGGGTCTTTAAGGGCGTCTGGCGGCTACCCCCCACCACTTAAAACGTCTGGCAATGGTCATTCATTTATCCTGTAAGTGTAACGAACAAGTTCCACTTGTTTTCATGGGGTTACTTTTCCAGCTAGGCTAGCCTAATTTTGAGGGGTCCTTTTTTTGGCCCTCCTGGCCACACCCACCACCGATGACCAGCCAGACGTGCATTTCCATACTTAGGGGCATATGTACTAAATTGCTATATACATAAAAATTGGTAACCTTTTCAGCTAGGCTGACCCCCGCTGGCTCCCGGACTACTATGCGTGCTGCACAGGATGATTAGGCAGAGCAAAGTGCGATGAACCACAGCAGAAGGATTCTACCGCTGATGTATCGGACCATCAGAAAAATGATTGCATAATCGCGGAAGATCGCATTCCCCATGCCACCGCATCCCTAACCATACAGACACGCACACACACACACACACACACACACACAAATACATACCCTGTATGTGATTATTGATGCAGCATTATGGCGTCCATACAACGAGAAATGACGTATGGCTCGATTAGTCATCTATTAAAAATGTTGATGTGACTCCGCAGTAGCACGGAGAACTACTAGTAATTAACGTTTGTTTAATATTCGTCTATAATCTCTCCCTCTCTCTCTCTCTCTCTCTCTCTTTCTCTCTAACTCTCACTCTCCTCAGTATCTTTCCTGTCACTTTCACACACGTGTCACTCATTAGCTCATACTTGCTCGAATCTTACGCAATCATGATCACTACGCCAATACATTTTTTTTTTCTTTTCATTCCGGGTTTCCATGAAAAATAATGACATGCTACTAAAGTCATGTGGCTCCTGACGTTGAAAATTGTAATTCATAACCATGAAGGAAATAATAATGTATATTCTATCTTCTATGGTGACCAGCGATGACATCTGCATAGCGCTTTGTATACAGTAGAGAAGGCGCTAAATAAATACTCAACTACATATTTTTTATTGAGGATATGTAGCATCGAATGGCCGTATTTTCTGTGCTTTTTACAACATCATCGTTATCAATCATCATTTTCGGTATTAATTTTTGAAATACACTGTAGTTATATTAATTCTTTATCAGTTTAATCAAATATCAGCAGCATTAAATCAGCAGCAGCAGCACAAATATTAACGGCCTATAACACAAAGACGAGGATCTCATCTATACAGGGACAGGATGTTTCTTTGCAGTTACGAGTAAATAACACATTTTCACTGCAAAGCAATATTAACAACATAGACACTCCTTCCTGCTATATAGATAACAGGAGACACCTTTATGTAAAAAGGCTCTACAAAATACCCATTGGTTCTTTGAATTCCATGATTGTCTGTCAACTTCTATCATCAAGAAAACGTAGTGATACGTGCCTGCAACACGCACTTAGTCACCAGTGGGTATACCATAGGTCTACTCATAATCATCTGCCAGTGTTTGAATCACCTTTTTGGTTTGTCCGGATATTAAAAACGCCCAAATTTCTGCAGTTTGGCGTTATATCACTTTACCATAAATTTCGAATAAATATTAGTAGTTACAGTTTCATTTAAAGGTAGAACATCATTAAAATACTCTTGCATTTGAGCCCCCTTCATACAGATCATCCTATTATTTTAAGTAATCATTTCAGTTGCAGTAACTTTGAAAAAAAAATTGGCAATATATATAACAAGATCAGACAGATTCCACGAATTCAATCATGCAGTTCCATCACGAACAAATTATCATTACATTAATTTCCGTTACATTGTACATAGTGTGCAGTGAAATCCAGAGTTGCCAATACAAAGGTGACAGGAAGATAATTTTTGCAGTTTGACCTGATAAGTTACATGTTTATGTATACACAGATGGAAAAACAAACTGTCATACATACCAGCATTTTGTCACTGTCATTTGTACCCGCATAATACATTGTCCCTCAAATTAGCCCAGGCTGGTCCATCGCACGAGGTGAGAAAACTTTTACTGAAAAAAAAGTCCAATCACCGAGCAAGGAACCTATCATGCCATGATAAATGATGGCAGCATGTTGTTGCGGAAAGTATACAATTTATCTGTAGAGGATCCATCTCATAACACAAATCTGAAAAGAGTATAATGACTGTACCATTTGTAGGCCTACTAAGGATGGGTATTATCATTATTATATCAACATCGTATTTTTTTTAATGAACTGCCTTGAAATGAGGCTAAACTGTGCAAATAAATTCATGGTACATGCACGTGTATCACTTGGAGATGGACTCTGTTTACTCTTAATAACAAAATAATTCGAGGCCCTGTCCGGAAGCACACGCAGGCAATGCCTTTTGCTGGACATGTTGGGCGAGATAATACTCATCATTCTATATGACGATATCCCTTTTGAAATTGATAATAAAGATGGATGCCTAATAAACAAACTTATGGTATATCAGTGGCTATAAGGAAATTTCGGAGAGGGGAGTCAAAGCAGGGAGGTGCATCTCCCTGGTCAAAGCTTCTGTGAAGAGGCTACCATATAATGCGTCCTTTAGTCTAAAAAAAAAAATAAGACTGCAGTGTTGCGTAATAACTTACTCGCAATTACATCAAAGCTTTCTTGATAAACGAACGTGCGCATGCAGTCTCAAGACATCAAATATACTGTACCATTCAACTATAGTGAAATCATCTAAGGAAAGTACACAATGCCACCTTTTTTTTGGGGGGGGGATGGATTTCAGTGAAACATCTACTCTCTTCGTCGTCTTCACCCATTTACTCGTCCCCATCTTTAAACTCTAAAGTCAGTCCACATATAACTTCATTATGTTGTAAAATTGTACACTGTATAAGATATAAGCATTCAGATTGCTAAACTTCTCTTTTTTCCAATCTCTCTTCAGGTAGTGAAATTAACTGTCATAAACTGATCTCTAAGGGCTTATCTTATTGTGAAATGACCTCCTGACCATGCAGTGTCAACAGTCAAATTTCCTCGTTGCATCAGGACCACCAGCATAATCTCTCAATCGATACGCACTTTTTCGTTATTCATCGTGGCTAGTACTATAGTATATATAGGCCTGTACAAATATACATGTACAAAACTGTACTATAATACTTCACAACGATGGTAATGATGATGACGACGATGATGATGACGGTGAAGGTGGTGGTGGTGGTGATGATGATGATGGTAATGATAGCGATAATTACACCAAAACAGTGATCGCTTTTCGTTACTCAAGTTATATTGATGTAGTTATTGTTTGATGTTCATTGTATTTCACTGTTCGCGAAACTGTACTGAAAATGAGTGTCATAATATATCTGGGGACCATTTCATGAAGTCATCACATAAAAGTCTTGATATAAATTTCAGAATGGCCACCAGAGTCGCTCATAATAATGTAGCTATGAGAGATTTTCAAAGAGAAGTAAAATCCCTTTCATAAAGTCTATCATAAAAGTGTGTCTTTTGAGTGAAAAGTTATAGATGTCATCAAATTACGAACACCACATTGCAGGCTAGTATACTCGTAAATGAAATATAGGAAAAGAGCTATACAACCTAAGAATACGAATTAATTATGAATAAACAACGACAACAACTACAACGGTTAAGAAGCTTAACTTCAGAAATGAGGTCTTTGCACACTCATGCACAAAATCTTTTGGCTTTTATGACAGAGTAGAACTTGGTTTATGCGGAGAATCACCAAAGCCATGAACAGCATTGGCTGAATGCAATTCATCATACTTCGCATAAGCAGCAAAATGAATGCATATTATAACCGCTCAATAATATCTATTGGGAAGCATCACGATTTTACCCCATACTGCGTAAATCAAATACATTGTACTTCGCATTGTAATACTGCAAGAACACCATGACAACATGACAACCACGGGTTTGTATAAAATATTATGGTTTCATGTCATGATGTATTCCAAATTACATGTGACCTCGTAATATAGAGTAGACAACTGAAGAAAAAGAAAGATTGAAGAGCGGCTATTGTAGAACATGCACGTTTCCTCCTGTGTCACCACGGTCGGGATGTTCTTTCTTTGAGAGTATGGCTAGTTACTTAGTTTGCTCTGTCAGTATCTGTGTCATTTCTTTTCAATAAGCACCATGGAAGACAAAACCCTGCAGTGTCTTTTATACTATAGAAATACGACGGATACCCGTTTGTCACCTTATTCTTCTCTTCTCCGCCTTCATTGCATAATTGTAAAATATGCCTTACTAATCACACCCGGTGTCAGCGGCCTTATAGGCCTAACTACTTGTGAGTCTCACAACGCAAAATTATAGCAATAACAATTTTCCGGTTCACATAATTTCTTGTCAAATGCATATGTCGCAGTATAGGACCTCCAGATTCGGACAATTTATTGTACTGTCGTTTTGAATTATACTGCGTTGTCGTTGTTCTTGTTGGTGGTGGTGGTGGTGTTGCTATTGTTGTTGTTTTTGCTTGAAGATTTCGCTTAAGAATGAATGACAAAGCAAATTACACGAAATACGGAGCAGGTTTCTGAATGGAATTAATCATTTTTCGGATTATCAATATCATAGAGGCCAAACCACGAACCACAACTGTGCGTCAGCATTGGCACGAAGCCAACGATACGAGTGCATTCAACATTGGTATTTTATAGAGACAGCAGGTCCATGGGGTACCGTAGGTGTTCCTCGTTCAGGATGCGGTGATACCTCGCGTGGCATCGCTAATGTATTATTCACAAGAAGTCCCGAGGGGGGCTGGGGGAGGGAGGTGCAGGGATGATGGGTGACACGACATTTGCTCCTGCGACAATTGCTCCGGTTTTATTTTCCCCATAGACTTTACATAATAGGGTTAGGGTTGGGACATATATAGAGGTTTTATACTAGTAGTTTGGTGTGAGAATTAGAATTAGGCGCAGGGTTATGTTGTGGATAGAATTTATATGGTTGCTTTACAGGAGCAAATGCAAAACTATGCACATGATGAAAAAGATGGAGGGGGTAGGGAATGAATGAAGGAAGACTCACTTATCGACAAACCGCCCACATACACCCCCCCCCCACACACACACACACACACACGCACGCCATTCAAGAAGATGACATGATATAGGCCTTCAGCCTCAAAGTAATTGTTCTAGTACCAGGTGTAAGGAATGATTATATCATATAAGGGGAGGCGTTATAATTTGAGAAATGTTATTGCCTTATATTATGTTAAAGAAGTTAATGGTAAAATTGTCTAATTTGCATAACACAACCACGATCGGTATAGCCGTCTCTTGAAAAACAAACTGCACAACTTTTCTTTTCAGTTCTGCGATTTTCTAAGCCCTTTGTCAAATTTTATTCATACAGTGACTTTTTCTTCTCATTTGTTATACTCACCCTATACTAAAAGTCAACTTAAACGAGGAGAGGGTCTTCTGTTGTTGTTGTTTTTTTTAATTATTATTTACACACACATGGGAACCGAAAATCCCTCAAATCATTCCGGGCTTTTGTTTGACAACAGGCGCAGATGTTCAATAACTGTCCCCCGGGAAGTGTTCCGGTAATCCCTTCGTTTCCTTTTGTCCCCTTCGAAAGCATCCCTGGCAGCGTTTCCATGAAAATAGCCACATTCGTCTCATCTCCCATAGGCCAATTCGGTTTGGTTACTGTGTTTTTATGGTAATTTCTACCTGGGTTGCTTCACGTATGCCTAACAACAGATTATTTATGCACTGGCATGTATGCAACGCCCCTGACCCATTGCATAACCCATTGAATGTGTTTTTGTTCTTCTTTGGAAGCCCCCAGTTATGTTATGGCTGGCATAGGTTACAGTGATCTGAAGTCGGATTCATCTAGATAGCAAGATTTGAAGATCGAGGCGGTGCCAAACGCCAGTAAGTCATTACTTATATTTTAGGCAACACTGCCGGGCTAATCGAATACATTACACAAATTGGTATTATTATTATTATTATTATTATTATTATTATTATTATTATTATCATTATCATTATCATTATTATTATTATTATTATTATTATTATTATTATTATTATTATTTAATTGCCGTTATTACGGTATGAGTCACAAAGAAAACTTCGCGATATTATACATTTGGGATCAAAAATTTATCCTCGAGGTATAGTGATTGGTTGAAATAGTTCTACATGATGCAGGCCTATTCTTCAACTATTTCAGAATGCTGGCATTTTCGACACTCAGTGGTTAATTGATGTCACTTTTTATGACGACAATCACATTACCAAAATAGTACAAACCACTCAGTATACATAATTATGTCACAAAGCAAAATACCTGTGACATCACAAAGCAATTGTGACATCGCGCGCTGCTTCGTACGGTCAGCATCCCTCCACAACATTGCATCAATCATATCACACAACTTCTGGCCTCATTTTCCCTTTTTTTAAAATAAATTTTTGATCCATTTGAATATACAAAACAAATACAGTCTGTCTCATTTCGAGTTTGCGGTTAAGTTGCTGGCCCCGACGCCTCCGATAGTAGGTTTGTTTGTTGTTTGTTTTGTTTGTTTGTTTTGTTTGGGTTTTTTTCAAAAACCCCTCCGTTTCGTTGAAAAGGGACGGAAAATAGTCCTCGGTTCGCGGTCTTTCCGCTGTCACTGGATTTTGTGTGTAGATGATAAGTCATTTCGCATCCGGGTTGAAAGAACAGATGAAGTGCAAATGTACATTTTATATATAAAATGTATGCAATTTCTAATGTCAAGTCGATCTAATTTGAACAGCTGAGTTAAAACAAAAGTTGTATTTTTCCCCTGCTTCTGACGAAAGTGTGTGATTATGCAATGCACGCTTTAAAAAAAAAAAAAAATGTTTACCTCAATGATACATTTCAAATGAAAAGCAATGAGTTATAAGTGACCAGCATCCATGTCTATGTATAGTACCGGTACTCGGAAAAGAAGTGTATACATTTCGATTGGAGGCCTTTACATTATTCTCTAACGTTAGCCCCCCCCCCCCCCCCCCCCCCCCCCCACACACACACACAGGCATGGAGTATACACAGAATACATGCACTGTACCAATAACAACGGTGCTTGCGCTAGATTCTGTTTGCAATAATTTATATCCATTTTTGTCCAAAGCCTCGGGAGCCCGTGATACAACTGTAATTCAAAAACTTTAAATAAGTAATAGAAAGAATAAATCCTTGCATTGGACGAAGTTGAGGATGCGATTATGTCCGTCGTCTTCCGGATAGTGCAAAGATCTTGATAACATTCACATTGCAGAATCAACAAAAGCACCCCCCCCCCCAAAAAAAAAAAAATAATAATAATAATAATAATAACAATAATAATAATAATAATAATAATAATACAAACTAGAGAGGGGCCGTCAAAGGCGGCAGACCCACGCCTAAGTACAAAGTCGGGGTAAACATAATGTGCATTCGGTCATCTACCAGAATTCGGCCACTTAATTGCCAGTGTGCTTTATCACCAGCCAGTGAGTTCTACCAAAGATCGTACAATGAAGTGTACGATCTTTGGTTCTACAGTCACATCACACGCAAATCACATAATTACACATACGGTATTAACACTCATTCACGTACAGGAAAGTCCTTAAGTCTCCTCCAAAAATCCATCGAAAATCCCAAATTCCACCGTCAAAAGTGCAGAATCGGAACTTTTCCAAGCGCGCGCGAATTAAGTCCAGTTTTAAGAGTATTGTCTACGCGACGGGTCGCGGAAAAAGCGCTAAAAATCGAGAAATACGCCGTTTTCTTGCGGGATATTTTGATTATAGCAAGCCGAGAGTGTGATGATATCAAAGGTCGTATGAGTGTACGATCTTTGATGGTATCCACAAAAGCAAAAAAGAAAAACAAAATTTACGTACCCCCTAGGCAATTACCCCTATGATTAGTGTCTACGGGAATTATTCAATGCAAGGGTTGAATGCAAATGTCTACTGCACCAGTATTCGGCCACCAACGAGCGCCGCAACGTCCCCGGTGCAATTTTGCACCAACTTAGAGCGCGATGCATTTTCAGCGGCCTTGCACACGCATTGACATTGAGCACGCATATCGTGCAGTGTGACTGCGACCGAGCAAAATGCTCCTCCAACGAAAAAAACAATCAATGTTAATTTGAAAAATCATCAAATATCAAAGGTCGTATGAGTGTACGATCTTTGATGGTATCCACAAAAGCAAAAAAGAAAAACAAAATTTACGTACCCCCTAGGCAATTACCCCTATGATTAGTGTCTACGGGAATTATTCAATGCAAGGGTTGAATGCAAATGTCTACTGCACCAGTATTCGGCCACCAACGAGCGCCGCAACGTCCCCGGTGCAATTTTGCACCAACAGTGTAGAGCGCGATGCATTTTCAGCGGCCTTGCACACGCATTGACATTGAGCACGCATATCGTGCAGTGTGACTGCGACCGAGCAAAATGCTCCTCCAACGAAAAAAACAATCAATGTTAATTTGAAAAATCATGAAAATACGGGCCAGTTTGTGATGACGGAGAACGAACTTTCATAAATCTAGAAGGACATAGTCCCTCAAATAGGCCTAAACGTAAATTTCGGAATTCTTACGAACATTTGAGCAGCGAAGTCGGATCGTTGGGGAGTTTATGTCTTCGTATGGTAGCGGAAAATCGCAAAGTGAGAAACGGGAAATTTTCGGAATGGTCACTATACCATGGGGTCAAAACTTCAAGGTCACACAGAATTTGCAAGGGTCAACCGATTATCACCAAAATCTAATCGATTCTTTCCTGTCATTATCCAAACATTCCCTGAACATTTCGTGCAAATCCGTTTACCCGTTCTCTTGTTATCTTGTACACAAACAAACAAACAAACAAACAAACAAAACAAAAAAACAAACAAACAAACAAACAAACAAACAAACAAACAAACATACGGAACCCTTTACATAACCCCCTGCCGATTTTCATCGGCGTGGGTAATAAAAAATAAATCAAGGAGGAATGAATTATTGCCGTCAGGAGAAGATCTGAATGTCGCGATAACCGCATTGAGTATCACCGAAGCGGTGAATTTGACATCTCAGCGGGCCTATGCTTTGGACAGTAGAAAGTCGCCTGACCTTAGCGTGCTCATGGCCATGCTCTGGAACAAGTCATGTCACGAGTTGGACTATTGTATTAGGAAGCTTCAGGTAAGTACTGTCCTGACTACATTCACATGCTTTGTCTCTTTTACTACAGGAATTCCTATAAGAGAGCTAGATTTAGTCGGAGTAGTCTGCAATTTGTTGACAAGGTGCCAATTCAGTAGTCACGTCTCTGCTTCAAGTGTTTAATATAGGATAAACATCTATTACTAGTATAGCAACGGTTCTACTGTAGATATCTACTGTACTAGGTTCTCCTTGCAGTTCTCGCTTAATCGAGCATGGTCGCTGGAGGTCAGCGGTAAATCAAAACAGCGGAAAACACAGGCCTATCTAACACAGTGTAATGATAGAACGTTCTACATCTCAAAAGTGAGTCACAAATGGTAAAAGGATGTCGGTATCTCATCTTGTGTGAAATTAAGGATCGTCTCTGAATCTGATTCCACTAATGAATTATTTCAGCTCTGCGTTGCACATTGACATGGTACATGTACAATTGCATTGACATTTATTAGTTGTATTTGCAAAGCTTCCTTGGCCTTGCACTCTTCTATTGAGTCTCAACGATTACGACAGAAATTGGAATATAGTAGGAAATCCATGCATTTGTTTGTTATACTCTAAAAGCTTTAGCCCAGTTAATACACGCACAACATCACAGAATCATGTAAGGTACACTCGCAGGCGGAAGCGATTGTATCTCACGCACGTAGCTATACAGCAAAAACTTTCACCCGGCCGTCCTCATACCCTCACCTGCTCCGATTCAAACACACCATACCATAACACACGGTACACAAGAACACACGCAACATGAACGCCGGTACTCCTGCTAGGCCTATGGACGCAGACGATCATGTCTTGAGAAGTAGGCATTTTTAGGCTGCTTGTACTTACGTGAATATCTGCATTTCGACACGCACTTTTCGTCGTGTTCGTGCTCAAGTGAAGTCCTTGCCATGAGTAAATTCCTTTCTTAAATTCCAACAAATCCAGTGTCATCTAACAGTCATCTTTTCGTGAGGATCACTTATCTCGTTAGGCGTAGGATGCTATCTTCCTTGGTTGTCTCGGAAGCTCGCGGCGGATGGATAGATGATGGGGTTTCGATCGCTCGTCCGCCGATCGTACATTCCCTATACTGAGACACACGAACACACGTTACACACACAATTAAAACACACACAAAGTCGATCGGGCGAGCTACGGTGGAGCTGTTTCGAACACGAACTCAACAGTAGTACACGTTACAATTTCATGGGCGGAATACACGCGTGGAGAGAGTCAGCTAGCTTTCACATCACACAGCACATAACACTCTTATTTCCCCAGCTTGTCTGCTGACCTTTCGAAGTAGAACCATAACACGATATAGACGAGCCTCGCCAGCGCGCGCGTGTCAAGTTCATAGAAATAAACAAGACGCGTGTACGTGTCTCCCTATATGCTGCATGCACGCAGAATCACGCCATCCACATCCACCCCATCGAATGAATGAATGAACGAGCGACTACACCCTGCGCGCGCAATCACAGTTTTTATCGTTATGAAAACGCACAAACACATAGGGAAAAGTGAGTGTACCTCGTAGGTGGCTACACATGCAGTACACGGATACTAGTACAGTGTACACACAAACCTGAACATAACCGCAATGAAGCCGACCACGCCCCCAAATTACTGTCTTCACGTTGAAACCGTTGTGAGTTGTGAGAACGCGGAAGTCCTTATTTCGTAACAAGGAGAAAAGAATTATCGCTTTAAGAAGATGAACAACATTTGAATGGGTACAACAGTACACTTGGTCTTCTTGCGAGTATGCCATGAATATAGATAATTTCTCCGAGAATCAGGCAGAAGAGAATGCTTCTGTGGAGATAAACTCAATAATTATAACAAACTTGATGTTAATGCCCAAAGTAAACTCTTACAATATCGTGACATGTCATGGTAGCAATTAAAATTGACGAGTAGAATAGCAGCACACAATGCTTACTTCGTAACTCCAGTGTTTGGTATGTTCATGCGTTTTCTAGTTCTATTTTTTTTTTTTAATATCTAACATACCTTTAGACCAGAGTAAAAGAAATCCTTTTTAACCTATTCATTTTAAACCCGTATTTTTTCGATCTGAAAGAACCCAAAAGCAGAGCAAGATAATTCGAATCGCGATACTATCACTGCACTACATACATTGTCTTTCACTGTATCTTAGAGGCAAACAATTACAGATTCCTGAAACTGGTCAAATTTTGTGGAACTATAATTTATAGCAGGGATTGAAATAAAATCTCAAACCCAGTGGTCTAACACTCCAAGTCACAGTTCAGGGTGGTCCACTAGGGATTTTCGAACAGCATGTTGCTGCAACATGCTCAAATTCTTGTGCAACATCCTCAAATGTTGTGCAACACCCTCAAAAGCCAACAACATGTTGTGCAACATCCTCAAAAATTTCCAACAAGCTCAAAATAAAATATGTTCACACATGTGTAAAACATGTGCAAAACATAAGAAACATCAGACTATAATCTTATTTCCGGTACTGAGATATTTGTGTGCAGAACATGAGAGAGTACATTGAATGTAAGCAGCAGAAAGAGAGATAGGCTGCGAAATGTTGCGTACTATACGAGCTTGATGTGCGCTCCGCGCACTTACAATTTCTGCAATATTCTCAGATTCTGAGCTTGCAACAAATTTAAAATAATTGTGGACCACCCTGCTGAGTTTCCCGTGGAATCTAAAGACTAATATTTAATGTGATTTTCCCATCGCTTCCCCTCCCCCCCCCCCGTCTCTCGCCAGTTAAGTTACAACACTCGATGAATAACCCAGGAAAATGGCACTTGCTCATAATCCATGTCTTGTAATTTCCATAACTTTTACATTTTATACTTCAATCCTCTTCTTCATCTTGATGTCATTCTCTTTACATTGCAAATGAAAATAATGGTTACTGTTGACATTTGGTAACCAAACAGGAACACGGGAATATAACACTGCTATTACATTTTCAACAAACCTCCCTAAAGACCCTATTATGTTTCGATAAAGATATGTCTGCTTTCTATATATTTATAAATTTTTGTGATCCCAACAGCAATGTGGTTTTTAATTCGTGTACGAGACATTTCCCGGGTTTTTTTTTTTTCATAATGTATAATGTATGTTTGCATGTCACTGCCTATTAATTGACTGACTTAATTACAAATGCTTTACGTTTTGTATTACTCGTTATTCTGATGTGAACACTCCTGGGTGAAAACCACAAGTGTGATTATGCAGTATATAATACGTAAATGTACAGAGAGATAAATCATGATATGATTATATTCTGGCATTTGGAAGAAGCCTATAAACTTAAAATTGAATTGAATGGGGCCCTTGTTCTTTCCTTTAAAAGGGTTTCAATTAAAAGGGGCAGACCTAGTGATACTAGATTACCCTGCAATTGCTAGAAAGGAGAAGGAAGTTTCAGCTGGCCTTAAAACTGCAAATATGTTAACTCCCGCTTCTCCGGGAAATAAGCAACTTACATTGCTAAATTCTGAAAGGATCGGCCTTTCACGAGCACCTGTGTGCTGTGGGTGCATTTTTGGCACAGAAAAAAAAAAACCATCGCATCGTACACACTGCACAAAATCCCTGACACAGGAAAAGTTAGCAAGTATAGGGCCTCTCTCTGCATTGTTGCTAAGGTTGTTTAAAAAATATTCTATAATGTCTTTGTTGTCTTGCAGCCTGCCGTATATGGGCACATATCGATTAAAAGGGGTCCCCGTTCTTCCTGCCAACGCACCGAGTGTCGGTAATTAAATATTCAGCGATTACATAACAAGGAGACATGTACGGCCTATAAGATGACAACTCGGTCACACAGTTGTCAATTGTTAACAGTCCATCGATAGATACTTGAAATATGGTGAATGTAGCTCCTGTTTGTTTGATCCTATTGACAGTCGACCTTTTCAAAATGGTGCTATCGGAGTTGCTGAAAGCGATAAATGATTGTTAAAGACGAGCAATCAATTCACAGTTCCGACAGTGTATGTTACACCAAAATTGTGTGCAAGTGCTTTACGTGATGGCAGCGTGGAAACAAGGTTGCAAGAGAGCCAGTTTTTCTTGTGATTAGATCCATTTAAAAAAAAAATTAATCTATTTTGTACCAAGCATGGGCAATATAAAGGTGCATGCGAAAGGATTGTGACTCTTGGCCGCAATAAACACGGCTTTCAATTAATTATTTTGCTTTGTTTGTTTGGGAAAATGTGTGTGATTAACAGCTTTATAGCATGACTTTGTTCATTGTATCTGTTATAATTATTATCATTGCCTTAATATCATTATCTGTATACCGTTACCATTATCATAATCATCATCAGAAACATGATAGAATTACCAGCTAACTATGTTGACATTACTCGTGTATCAACAAATGAATAATGTTTGTAAACAAAATGGACCAAACTGTAAGATATCATAGACGATTGTGGCGATGCGTGTGATGATAATGACGGTGATAATGATAATAATGATGATGATGTCTTTGAAAGCGTGTTTGTGTGGTTTTCTCGTGAAATCGTCAAGAGTATGGAACAAAAGCACTCTTCATTCGGTCAGAGATATCATAGCTGATGCAAATTGTATCTAGCATTAACAATAAGTTTGTGAATGGGGAAATGGCCACGATGATTAGGATTTTTTCCAGAGGGCAAGAATACTAATAGGAGGTATAGCTCATGTTTTACGGCATGAACCGCTCTCCAATATCACCCGTTCCCTCAATTCCCCCCCCCCCCCCCCCCGCCTCCTTCTCTCTTTCTCTTGTCCGGATACGTCCTAATATAAATCATAATTGTCACAATTTATTCAAATATTATCTAGAATTTGAATGCAAAGCCTGATTAGCGCCATTTTCACAAAGCTCAGGGTAAGGTCTTCATCAAATAGACAAAAATAAATACTTTTCCATGATAGTGCACTCGTTACTTAACTCGAAATATTTTTGAAGATATCAGTAAAATCATCACCTCTTATTATCACTTCATTTTGCTTTTCAGCAGCTTATAAATCTCAAATATTATCTCAATAAAAATTGATAATATATAACCTGTGTGTTGTTGTTTTTTTTTCATTCAAACTCTTGGTACGATTTATAAATCATATATAATATTGAAACAAGGAAAAAGGAAAACTTTGCTCAGTTTTAACTAAATATATATCCTGTGTGTATGTGTGAGTGTGTATGTGTGTGCAGATGAGCAACGACAAATAACAGATGTCCAAGCCCCATGCTGATGATTATCCTGCACATTGTAAAGCTTCTGTCACTGTATGATGCTCTGTGATAATGGCTGCTGTGATGTGATTGTGTGGATATAGCTGGCCTTAATGGCACAATCTTCTTTGTAAAGGGGAAATGGAAGCCTCCCTCTATACGAGGAAGCCACGCGTCTGTGAATGACACTGTATGACTTCTCCTTATATGACATTGTATGCATGCAGCTGCACAATAAGGTTTCTTTATTTCCGTGGCCGCGCGGTATAGGTATCCGAAGTGTTCATTCAGAAAGCTGTGTCCGTTATAACAATTTCGACCCATTCAAACCTGCTTTCGGGATCTTCCCCTAAAAAAAGGATTCAATACCCTTTAGACCTAGAAGTGACGTCAGTGATGTTCTTGTTGTTGGTGGTTTTAATAAGATAAGGACAGGTTGACAGCAATGTCAAAGTTAAGCCGTTTTACCAGATACTAAAGTCCCAGTCAAATACGAACAGGACTCCACGGTTTTTCGGAGGTAATCAGTTAACAACAGCGGTACTATAGCCAGAGGGGCAATGCGGAAATAGGAGCCAACACCACGATAGTATAGAATGTGAACCACACTTCCTCATTTGTGATGGCACCGGACATTACATGTACATTAAAATTTTGTAAATTTCTCGGTCGATTCCGATAAACTTACTTTGAATTTTGGCATGGGTTTTAAAATATCAATTTGTTACTTAGTTCGTGACATAAATATCATTATGATAACTACAGAGGATGATGGTATTGATGATGATGATGATGGTTAAGACGACGATGACGGTGATGATGACATGATGACGAGGGTTACGATAATGACGAGGACAGTGATGATGACGATGATGATGACGACGGTGGTGTCGATGATGATGATGATGATGATGATGATGATGATGATGATGATGATGTCGACGACGATGAGGAGGAGGAGAAGGAAGAGGAAGAGGAGGAGCAGGAGGAGGAGGAGGAGGGTGAACGTAAAGGTGGTGGTAATGAAGATGTATAGACTTTTCTTACCGGATAAGAAGATGAAAACAGAAGAATGGAAACTAGAGATTTAAAGATGAGTATTATAACGACCAAAAAAAAAAAAAAAATGAACAAGCGAGGAGGGGGAAAAAGAAGAAGGTTAATGAGGGGGAGGGGGAAGGCTTGCAAAGTAGATGATGTAACGATAACCCCTCGGCCCAGTGCCGACAAAATGAGGCGTGGGGAAGATGAAGCAGAGCTACGGCATTTACATCTACAAGATTCTGAAGCATAAGATGAATGGAAACTATATTATAGATATTTAAAGATGAGTATTACAGCGACAAAAAGTGGGGAGGGGGGAAGGAGAATATTGATGAGGGAATAAAGGCTTGGAAAATAGATGATGTGACAATAATAATTTCACATGGAACTGTGATTGGTTAATTAGATTATTTCGTAGTATTTCATTTCATGATGTGCTATGTTGGCAGGCTGCATTTCAGCAAGTACTGTATCTTTTGTTTTCTAGTCATTTAGAATAATAATACAACGTAGTGGTTTCAAAGCCGAGATACGAAAATGAAGGTAAAGATGATAAAGCAACAAAATGCGTCATAATGATATAACGTTTAATGATTCTCTTCGTCTATAAAAACCAGATGCGGTTTGTCATTGACAATAATATTAGTATTGTGCATTTACCCCAAACAAATCAGTGCTTTTAGCGAAGCGAGTTGCACAGTCTGAGGAAATTCAGATGATAGATGGAAATTCAAGAAAAGTAAACACAAATCAACAAAGGGGTCTGCATTGAAATTACGTGAACAGCTATGAATACCTAAAGATGTATTTAAGACCACCTGGTGGATAATGCACAGAATTATAACCATATCTCTGGTAAGACGTCCAACTAACGGTATTTGAGATATGGGTTATGAAGCATCAAAGTGATAAATTTTTTAAAGAGATAATATCAATGTACACGTACAATACTTATTGTATTGCGATATTGGTAAAGGTCCTGAGGTCTAAAAGCATTACATCACGATGAATTGCTTGTTTCATAATGGTGCTCAATTCCTTACAGACAGAAAGACACACATGAAATTTTGATGGGATGTGTTTATAACCTTGGTTGCTTCATTGGACAAAATGTAAATCTAGTTTTCGGTGTCAACTCGTCGGCTCGCTACGTCACTCCTGCTTGACTCAGGTGTCTATCGCCCTCTCTTGACGAAAACATACAAGTCAAATTACCAACTTGGGTTCACATTGAATAAATACAGATGAAAACATCTTTGAATTGTATCATTGCTTATGATACGTATATGTAAATAAAACAGTAAAACCATCCAACGACAAACAGATAAAACTATTTTGTCACTGGCTTACAACTACAGAAGGTGAACAAAGGATTTCAGTTAAAAATGGTCGGATAGCCCCCGTCCAAAAGTTGCTACAAAGGTATTTCGTGCATTTCGGTATATTTCAGTGAGCCATCTTTCTTTAATATTTACGCGGAAAGCGCTTTTCCACTGGAAACTTCAAACGATTTTGGTTTTAGGCAATTTTTTTGTGTGACAATATACCATGCTAATCACACATTTTAGTTATAAAATAATGCGATAAGATGGGGTGTGACTAAAACTGCATGGTAATTTCATTTTTTTAATGGTCGACATAACCTCTAAAATGCAACTGTACATTGCAATACTTTTGCTATCACCTTCTATGAACTATCTATTGAATCTTAATTTGGAAAGTGTGCGCTGGCCATATCTTTATTTACCTTTGGCGGCAATCTTCAATTCTTTGAGTACACTGGCATTCTTGCTTTATTACTTCGTACTAACAGTCTTCAAAGAAACATACGTTATATCAAATATCCACCTCATATTGAATATGAATAAATTAATGATGATTAAAAGATAAGGATGATAATAATCACTCCAAACATTTACAGTTTTAAAAAGAACTAAATCCGACGATGAGCTGGACGGCGTCAAATTCGTCTTCGCATAAAACGTGTATTTCTGAAAGTTGTATACGTACTATCAATAATATGAAGTTAACTACAACTGCACATTTTTTTTTCATAAGTTAATAAAATGCGATTGTCTCCGCTTTCTATGAATTTTTCTCTATTATTCAATAATCTTTCTTTCCAGATCATGCGTGCATTCATTGTGTGCGCGTTCGCACATCGTGTGTGCGAGCACGTGAACGCGCGCATCTCGTTTCCCACTGAATGGTCCCTTACCTGAATCACTTACCTTGGTGCTAAATGCTTAGAGTTTACTACATGTACTTTGAAAGCAGTTTATGAAACTGATATATTGGCTCCAGAACGAAAAATTCAAACACACGGCGAGTATAGAAAACTGTGCGCATGCGTCTCGTACCTCTCTCGTCAGCCACGTGACAAATGTTGGCATATCGAGGCAAAATTATTGACCGCAGGTACACGCAGCCAGCCTTGCGCATGACACAGTTTGGTCCTTGCAGTTAGTTGAGACGTTGTAAAACAAGAACAACAACAACAAAACACACGAATATTTCGTTGCGTTAAGAAATACAACTTAATCCAGCAAGGATAAACAAAATGGCGCCTCAGTGGGATTCCTGTCGTCAAAGAGACAGTTTCATGTTAAGCAAAGAGTGTCAGTACGAAGGCTCAAGGACAGATGTGCTGAATTCTGTATCCATTGTCGTGTGGCTAGTACAAAGTGTGTCATTCGTAACGTTTTCCTTGTCGTCACCGGGCTCCGCTGGCTTGTA